>NC_083724.1:105686556-105989587 GCF_028564815.1 Eubalaena glacialis | reverse complement strand
GACTAAAACCTTA
The DNA here is from genome assembly GCF_028564815.1 of Eubalaena glacialis. Classification (NCBI taxonomy): domain Eukaryota; kingdom Metazoa; phylum Chordata; class Mammalia; order Artiodactyla; family Balaenidae; genus Eubalaena; species Eubalaena glacialis. Next base: position 105,989,574 of record NC_083724.1, on the reverse strand, counting down.
AGATCGTTTTCAAAAGCCAACGGTTTACTAGCAAGTTAGAAGATAAATTTACGTTTCTTATTTCATTGGAAAGTTATAGAAGGGGAAAAGAAGTATTCTAGAATTTACCATGTGTTTTGATTGACTTACAGATAACTTATAATCTCAACTCCTGGGAAACCATATGGCAGCATCACACAAAAAGGTAGGAACACTCAGATCCTTGTCTTAGGGTTAAGGCAAAGGCTTCTAAAAGGAGCTCCAAAGATACTCCTAAGATTGCCAGTGTAGAGAGAGTCTCTTGGGGGAACTTTTGAAAGACGGAGCAGCAACTGCAAATAGAATTATCTTCCTAGAACACTCAGGAAGATGGGTGCTCCTCAGAATGATGAAAACTAATGACCTGCTGAGTGGGAGAGAAACCAACTTTATTTAGACCAACAACTAGTTTCTTTCTTCTTGTTTTTGTCCTAGAGAAGTTTGTCTGAGTTGTCAAAGCTGGGAACAGTAAGCTCCTCAAGGACAGAAATTGTGTTTTAGTCAACCCTCCTCCCCTCCCCCCACAATCCCTACCATGTAGCAAGTGCTCAAAAATTAAAGGAAGACAAGAAACTCTTTACTCTTTGACAGGGAAAAAGTTACAATAATTGTATGTATAACCTTTTCCCTTCCCCACCCTCTATGGGACAGTGTGTTTCTCCTCATCCTCCCGTCTCTGTTTGGCAGAGAAATGAAGTGAGTGGATGAGCTGAATTAAAGACGATGAGAAAGAACAGGGGCTCCTGCAGAGAAATGGAGAAATGGCTTGGAGCCAGCTGGGGGAGAATGAGACGCAGTGAGTTGAAGGAGGAAGTCGAGAAAGAACAGTCACTGTTCCTATGTGGGTGGAGGCTGGGCCATGTGTGGTTGGAGGGAAGGGATAAAGAAATGGAGCCTTGAGATGGAAGTGTCAAAAGAGGATTTCTGGGTGCTTCTCTCTCTTCTGTGCATTTGCTGCTGTCCCAGGAAAAGCCCAGGTTAAAGACCCACATTTTGCAGCAGGGCTCTGGAGTTGGGTGAGTGGGCGCTTGGCAGGGGGTGTTGGATGCTCAGGGAGACTGTCCTAAAAATAAGAACAGGATGGCCCAAGTTTGTCTGGGTTACAGATGGCATCTTACAATGCCTCACATTTGCCATCCCCAGGTGTGTGGCCCTGTCAGGGGCAAAGCTTATGCACTGCCAGCAAATAATTAGCATCCATGAAAAAAATCTGGAGTCCAATAATAGTGTGTCTATTTATCTCCATGAGTCCGGTGATGCTTCTTTAGGTACATGAGAAAATAACCCCTCACATATGGAATACAATGATGACATTTCATTCAGAATTGACTTACTCTTAGCAAATAATCTAAGAAGCCCATTTGTTGACCTGCCTTAATGGAAAAGGCCACCTGAGACAGCTCTAGGACAGACACCTGAGACATAGCCAGGAATTCACTTTGCAAAAGATGTGATAGGATCATTTTAAATGCCAGATCCCTGTTTTGACAAATACAGCAGTCTTGAGCTGTTTGTCCATTAATATTGATTATTATTTATTTAGCGTCTAAACAAGATCAAATTCCAGCAAATTCAACAAGCCCTTCTAAATTCAACAAGCTCTTCTAGAGATCATAGGTACTGCATTTCACAATTCGTTTTTTTTCACATTGAAAACCAAAGGGAAAACGTATTTTAACTTCCCTAAATGTGTGAAGAGTTCTCTTGTTTCTCTACACATTTAGGGGGCTAAGCCTCTGGATCTGAGTCAGATCTCTCAGATTATGTTGCTAATGACCTAAAGCTGCAGGAGTTCTCTTCCCAGAAAAATCTTGGCTTTGCTGCTGAGCACCAGCCCATTACTAATGCGCTGCTCGTTGTCTCAAAGAGATTTTCCCCTGCCTCAGAGCCAGTTTTCATTCCCAGGCAGTGGGACCACACAGCTGCTGCCGGATATCCACGGAGTGGTTCACAAAAGCATTCCTGTGTCTGCGGTCCCTGAGCAAGCAGTTATAAAATGCTGTGTCTTTCTTTTCCCAGAAATAAATTAGTGTCCTCTGCCTGACGAGGAAACGCTGGTGGTTTTCTCAGTTTGCAAAAAAGAAGTTTGCAATCACCAATCTCCAGTGAAGTCATCAACAGGGTGTATGCAAATAAAGAATTATTTTCAAGCATACAACACCTTTCTCTAGAGATACGCAGACAGCATGTGTTCAATTTTATTTCAAAATGCTACTGAAAATTTCATACCTAAGGGAAATTGTAAGTTATTTAATAGCTCCTGAAAACAACGTATTTACCACAATGGTGTGTGTGTGTGTCTGTGTTTGTACAATTATGCCAGTACCGCATTTCTGTAGGATAAATTCCTAAGAAATGGAGTTGGATCAAAGGTCATTCATATTTAAAATTTTGAAAATTATTGCTAAATGGCTGCCCAAAGAAGGTGATACCAATTTACATTCCCTTCGAAAAGATTACCCACATCCTTGCCAGCACTGGATAATGTCAATCTTTTAATCTGATGGATACGAAATGGTACCTTGTACCTTGTTTAGATCTGCATCTGTTAAATTAGTGGTGAAGTTGAGCCTCTATTCATATGTTTACTCTCATTGCTGTTTCTTATTCTGTGAACTACTTGTTCAAATCCTTTGCAGGCCATGTTCTAAAGGATTGTTTATCTTTTTCTTATTGATTCGTATGAGCATCTTATATATTAAGGAATTTTCTCTTTGTTATGTATGTAATGCTAGTAATTTGTACTTCGTGGTGGCATGATATTTGTCTATTTCCTTTGTTACTATGAGGAAAGCTTTCATGGAGCCAAACGTATCAGTCTTTTCCTTTGTGATGTCAAATATGTCAAATATGTTGGAATTGACAGCATATTTAGAAAGTATTTTCATAACTTGGAAAGCTATGTAAAATGCACCTGTTTGGTTTACAGTACTTTTGTGGCTTAATTTTTTACACTTACTTTTTTATTTATCTGAAATGTATTTTGGAATAAGGTAGGTAGTAAGCATATTTGTGATTCCAAATGACAAGCTATCTTTCCACACACAAACGCACTTTTATTTGAAATGCCAACTTTTATACACAGAGTTATCGCATACATTTGGATCTGTTTCTGAGCTTTCAGACTGTGGTGCTGTGCAGGGGCAAAACTAGCACCTCCTTCTATTAGTCTATCCCTGTGCAATGCTGTATCATCATATATTAGCATTATAATGTATTGTTATTAACAGATGCAGCTCGGCTCACATCATTCATTTTTCCCTTAAAAATTTTTCCCTAGTCCCACATATCCCTTAATACATTTTACTATCACCATCATCGTTATTATTTTTGCCAAAACATTTGGTACTACATAGTTGTCATCATGGTTTTCCAGGCATGGAGTCACATTAATTCATTATATTCATTTTATCTTTTCCCTTTCACTTTAGTCTGATTTCTCCTCTTATTTAATTGCTTTGGCAAAGCATTTAGAACAACACTAAACAACAGAGGTCTGAGTGAGTGTCCTTGTCTTTTCCTGACTTTAAAAGGAATACTTTTGGTTTTTATTAAATAGTAGTTGATAATTTAGGTTTGAAAATTGCTTTACTTGGATTCAAATGCCAACTCTATTTCTGACCACAAGGTGTGGCTCAGGGCAAATTTCCTGACATTTCTAAACCTAAAGATTTCTATCTGTTAAATGGGGATATTAACACTGCCAGACTCTGTTTTCATTTTTTTCTGTTCTCTTTGTCAAATATTAAAACCACTGTCATGTCAGTTTCATTGTATAAATTTGGAAGCCTCTTGTCTTCCTATAGGCGCCAAACAATATAAATATCATCAGAATCATATTTTCTTTGAAAGCAGGAAAGCACTTTGGGCTTGGCAATGTAGGCAATAACACTTTAAGAATTTTCACAATTTTTTCTGCCTTTGTTGATCTCTTTAGATTTTGTTTTGTATCCAGTGTAATTTCTCCTCTTTAATTTCAGCTTTTATCTGAGCCTTCTCTCTTTTTTTTTCTTAGTGAGTCTAGCTAAAGTCTTGTCAATTTTGTTCATCTCTTATCCAGTCAAATTTTATAATTTATATTTTCCTAGAAAATTATCTATTTAATCAAGATTTCAAATTTATTGGCACAAATCAGTAAATATGTCCTGTTATACATCTTAGTTTTTCTGGACCTGTAGCTATGTTCCTATACACAGTGCTAATTTTCTGTGTTTATGTTTTTCCTCCTTTTTTTATTAATAGGCCTGGGTAGTTGCAGCAGCCTTTCCCTGGCACTTACAATGAACAAGCTCTGAGATTTGTCAGCCCTATCATTTTTTATTTTATTTTATTTTTCTGTATTTACTTCTTCTTTTGGTTTTTCATTGATTCATTTTTGGTTATTGTTTATTTTTCTTATTTCTGGAGGCTAATTTTTTATTAATTTATGTCATTATTTCTCATTAAGCAATGTAAAGGTTCACACCTATGAATTTTAACTTGGGGAATGGCTCTGCTGGTATCTCATAGACTTTTAAAAACAGCTTTTTTGAGATATAGTAAAGTACTGACATACAATATAAAAACTGTATATTTTTAAAGTATACAGCTTAAGTTTTGACATATACACCTATGGAACCATCACCACAATTAAGATAATGAAGAAAAATTTTTTAAAGTAGCACTAAACATACTGCAAAAAGAACACTTGTTTACAATATGAAAGCTGGAATAAGACGAGAGAACAGCACTTTGTTGAACCTCAGCTGGGAATGTGCATATCCGGAGGCTCAACTATTTCACTGTTCCTCCTTGACTACTGATTAGGGAGTTGTTCGTAAATTTTAGCAAGTAGGCAAATTCACAAAAATGGCATCCACAAATTATGAGGATTAATTGTATTGCTGAATTGGTTTTCTAAAATTTTATTTAGAATTTTTGTGTTTATAATCATGAGGTATATTGGTCTGTAGCTTCTTTAGAATGTCTTTATCAGATTTTGGTATGGGGAAATGATAACCCCATCATGAGTTAAGAAGCATATCTTCTTCCTCCTCAATTTTCTGGAAGAAATTGTGTACGATTTGCATTATTTCTTTCTTAAATATTTGGTAGAATTCACCATTGAAGTCATTCTGACCTAGAGTTATCTTTGTGGGAGGGATTTGTGTATGTACATGTGTGTGAAGGAGCACCATATTATTTATTAACTTTTTTAAAAAATACATTTTATCTTTTAACAGTTTTAGATTTACAGAAATCTTGCAAAGATAGTACCAAGAGTTCCCATAACCCTCCCACCCAGTTTCCCCTATTATAACATCTTATATTAGTATGGTACGTTTTTTATAATTAATGAGCAAATATTGATGTTATTAATAAGTAAAGTTCATACTTTACTCATATTTCCTTAGTTTTTACCTAATGTCCTTTTTTATTTTCTGTTCCAGGATCTCATCCAGGATATGAAGAAGGATTTTGATTACAAAATAAATTTCTGTAGTAGATACAGGGCTATTCAGATTATCAATTTCTTCTTGAGTGATCTTTAGTAGTTTGTGTCTATCAATAAATTTGTTCATTTCATCTAAGTTGTTGAATTTATTGGCATAAAGTTGTTCATAGCATTCCCTTCCAATTCATTTATTACCTTTTGATTCTGTGCTAATATGACATCTCTCATTCATAATATCAGTAATTTGTGTCTTCTCTCTTTCTTTCTTGATAAATATGATTCAAGATTTATCAATTGTATTGACTTCCTCAAAGAAAGAGCTTTTAGTTTTGTTGATTTTCTCTATTGTTTTTCTGTTTTCCATTTAGTTGATTTCTTCTCTGATCTTTATTATTTCCTTTCTTCTGCTTACTCTTTGTTTCCTTTGCTCTACCTTCTCTAATTTCTTATTTGAGACCTTTTTTTTTTCTAATATAGATATTTAGTACTATAAATGTCCTCCTAACTACTGCCTTAGTATCATTTCATAAATTTTAATATGTTGTGTTTTATATTCATTTAGTTTAAAACACTGCCTAATTTCTCTTTTGCTTTTTTCTTTGAATCATGGGTTATTTAAAAATGTGACATTTAGTTTCTGTTTGGTGATTTTCCAGATGTTTTTCTTTTATTGATTTAATTTAATTCCACTGGGATCTGAGAACATATTTTGCATGACTTGAATCTTTTAGACTTATTCAGACTTGATTATAGTCCATAATATCATTATCTTGGTAAACATTTTGTGTGCACTTGTAGAATATAAACATATTCTACATAAACATAAACAGCAGTGTGTGTATGTAAAATAGTCTATGAATGTCAATTAGGTCGTTAGTTGATTGTGTTGTCAAGTCTTCTATATACTGTTGGCCAAAAAGTTCATTCGGGTTTTTCCATAACATCTTATGGAAAAACCTGAAGGAAACTTTTGGCCAACCCAATACTATTGATTTTCAGCCTACTTATTCTATCAGTTATTGAGAGAAGGTATTGAAACTCCAACTATAATTATGAATTTGTCTATTTCTCTGCTGTTTTTTCAGTTTTTAACTCATTTGTTTTGAAACTCTGCTATTAGGTGCACATATGTATAAGATTATCATGTCTTCCTAATGAAATTGCCTCTTTATCATTCTGAAATGATCTTGTTATCCTTGACAATATTTTTTGCTCTGAAATCTACTTTTTCTGATATTAATATAGTTACGCCAGCTTCCTTTTGATTAGTGTTGATGTGGTATCTTTTCATTTCTTTTAGCTTTAATATATTTGTGTCATATTTAAAGTGCATTTCTTGGAAGCATCATATACATGTAGTTGAGTACATGTATATGATGAATCGCTCTTTTTAACCCATTCTGACAGCCTTCGGTTTTTGTCTTATTTTTCCTATTTTTTGGCTGCTTTGGGTCTTCTTTGCTGTGTGAGCTTTCTCTAGTTGCAGTGAGCAGGGAGTACTCTTCGTGGCAGAGCATGGGCTTCTAGGCGCATGGTCTCAGTAGTTGTGATGCATGGGCTTAGTTGCTCTGTGGCATGTGGGATATTCCCCGACCAGGGATAGAACCCATGTCCCTTGCATTGGCAGGTAGATTCTTTACCACTGCGCCACCAGGGAAGTCCCAATTTTGTCTTTTAATTGGAGTGTTTAGATCATTTACATTTAATGGAGATGGGATAGTTTGATTTAAACGTATTATTTTATTATTTGCTCTCCGTTATATCTGTCCTTTGTTTCCATTTTCCTCTTTTTTCTAACTTCATTTGCATTAATTGAGTATTTTTGGTGATTCTGTTTTATCTTGTCAGTTTATTAACTATAATGCTTTGTTTTGTTACTTTAGTGGTTGCTTTAAGCTTTATAATGTGCATATTTAATTTATCACCAACTACCTTCAAGAGATATTATACCACTTCACATACAGTATAAGAACTTTAAATAGTATACTTCTATTTCTCTTCTCTTTCTTTCATAATATTACCAAACATTTTACTTTTACAAAATATAAACCCTACACTACATTGTTATTATTTTCATTCAAACAGACAATTATATTTACAAGCATTTAGATAATAAGAAAAATATGTTGTAAATTTTCTCACGTAGTTATCATTTCTGGTGCTTTTCATTATGTAGATCCATACTTCTATCTGGGTTGTACAAGTTCTTAATATATTCTTGATACTAGAGTCTTTTCACAGATATATTATTTGCAATTATTTTCTCCCATTCTGTGTGTTGTCTTTTCACTTTCTTGATAATGTTCTATAATGCACAGAAGTTTTTAATTTTGATGAAGCTCAGTTTATCTATTTTACTTTTGTTCCATATGCTTTTATTCTCATATCTAAGAATCCATGGCCAAATCCAAGGTAATGAAGACTTACCCTTATATTTTTCTTCTAAGATTTTTATAAATTTAGCTCTTACATTTGGTTGATGGTCCACTCTGAGTTCATTTTTATGTATGGTGTGAATTAGTGGTCTAAGTTTATTCTTTTGTATGAAAGAATTCCAGCTGTCCCAGTACCATTTGTTGAAGAGATTATTCTTTCTCCCAAGGAATGATCTTGGCACCCTCTCTTTTTTGTATCATTAATTTCTTATTTCTTTTTGTTTTAAGTGCAGAATGTGATCTGTACCAGTTTTATTTTTGTGATCGATTTAAAAATTTTTTGTGGCTTCTTTGTGGTCAATTTTTATAACTATTTAATGAGTTCAGTGTTGAATGGGTGCTTAAAAGCAGACATATTTGTCTGTAAGATACAGAAATTTATGTATATATAGTACACACACTTATATCACATATAATACAAATTATTAATAGCATTGTTTAAATTCTCTATATTCTTATTTTGGCAGGTATTTGTACTTTGTGATGTCCTGAAAGAAATGGGTTACCATTTCCTATTATACTTTTATTTTTGTGCATTTCTTTTTGTATTTTGAGTAGGTTTTTTCTTTTGTGTTTTGTTGATACATTATCTGGTCCATGAAAGCCCCTGAGATTTTAATCTTTATTGTGACTATATCCTGCATCATTAAAAATGAGTTAATTTATAAATTTTAATGTCTTTTGTTTTAAATTCAAATATTCATGCCAATAGCATGATTTATCTTTATCTAACCTCTAATTTCAAGCTTTGTAAATTTTAATGTATCTCTTACTTTGGCATGTAATTGAATTAGCTTTTGGATCTAACAAAGAAATCATGTCTTATAACAAATTTTATATCTATAGTTGTAACACATATGCTTGATATATTTGCAAAATTTAATGTTTGGTTTGCTTTGAGTGTGTGTGTGTGTGTGTGTGTGTGTGTGTTTAGGTGAGTGGTATGTGTGGGGAGGTTGTACTTATTTTTCTCCTAGTAATTTAAAAGTTTTATTGTCTCTTTTTATTTCTTTTAGTGGTTACCTTTGTGTGTATGTGTGTGTGTGTGTGTGTATGTATATTATACACATATATGGCAACATCTTTATTAATTCATAAATTTTAGTATCAACTTTTCTTACATCATGAAAGATTAGACATTTAATCTTAACAGATGCAATATTTCCCAATATGGCTTCACTTTTTGGGATTCTGCATTAAATTCTTCAGTTGATTGGATTTGTCAACTTTCTTTTTTAAGGAGGACACATAGGTTCTATATACACTAAGAATATAAGCTTAAGAATGTCTTTCTCTTTTCTTTTAAGTGAAGGATAATTTGACTACATAATATTTGGAGTCAGGTTTTTTCTCCTCATAATCATCAACATATTTCTCCACTGTATTCTGCCACTGAAAATAATTATTTGGGGAATTATGAGGTCAATGTATTTTCTTTCTTCTAGGCAACTTGGCTTTTTTTTTTTTTTCTCACATTTTTATCCTTGAAGTCCCAACACCACCAGAACTTCAAATATTTTTCTCTTCTGTCTTTCAGAAAACCCAGTTACAGACATGTTGAATTTTCTTAATCTGTATTCCTACATACTTTATTCTCTCCAAAACTTTTTCTAGTTTTCTATTTTGTTTATGTGATCTTTTTAAAGCTGTTTTTGCATTGAATCTGTTTCCAGCAGTCTCTATTTTTATTCTTGCTCCTTCTAATGTAGTTTTTATTAATGTAATAGTGCTATGCTATCTTAAATTTCTTTTCTCATCAAACCTTCCAACTCACTTTTAACCTTTTCTTATTAGCTTGTCTTTTCTTTAATTTTAAACATCTCTTCCTTGAGCTCCTTTTTTTTCTCTCAGTGTTCCATTTTTTCTTTAATTTCTTTGACGTTTTAGATTACAATCATTTGACTTTTTTTCTTATGCTTGGAACAATTCTTATCTTGAAATGTATTTTTACTATATATTAAAAAGCAAGTAGCCTTTATTCATGGTATTAGATTTATTTTTTTCCAGCTTTATTAAGGTATAATTGCAATTGAAATGTACTCTTTATTTTTACATTTATTTACTTCCCCTCTCTCCCAAGGGAGTAGCAACAGTAGATGTGAGGGTAATATTTATATACAGATCTGATGTTGAACATTTCTTATTCTTAAATCATCTTTGAAAGAAGGAAATTCCATCTAGGCCTATAATTTTTTTCATGAATATGGTGCCAGATGCTGGAAACTAAGCCAGGTCAGTTGGAAACTTCAATTCAGGTCTGCCTCTTTAGAATACTTTTTAGCATGTCTGCTGAGTCATCTGCCCTTGGGGGGTATGTTCAGGAGGTCTGGTGGAGCAGCAGCCCTGGGGAGGGGAGCCTGCACACCTCACAGAATCCTTTCTTGCTTGTGTTTTCTCAGACAACCGTGGTCCTCAGCTGAATTGCTGAGAGCTTCTTGCTTCAAAAAGTTGTTCCCTAACTTTAATGGTAAGTCAACATAAATACATTTATCCAAACCCTCTTTTACTTTCTCTCTCTTGTCCAGTTTTCTTTTTAGTCCCTTTTCTCCCTACAGCATCTCTGTCCATTATTTTGACATCTGGCTTATTCCCTTGAATGCATAACAAGGGGATAATTACTCTTGTGACAGTTATATATGAGTCCAAATATTGAAGTACAAGTCACCAATACCCTCAATTTTTCATATGTACTTCCTTTTAAAGACCATGTACTTTCTGTCTTATACTGTTTTCCTGGACTCTGCACCATCTCCCCAAATTCCCAGAAAGATCTTAATATTTGTCTTGAAATATACAGGTGTTCCTGTGTCTCATCTTCATTTTCACATAATGCCTTACATCATGAAATATTGTTCTAAGTTCATAGTGTACTAAGAATCCTCAAGTTGTCAAAAATCTAATTATAAAACAATTGCTTCCGTATGTTCAGTGGTAGAGGAAGAGGGATAAAAGAATATTTCAGACTTAAATCTATAGATATTTTCTCTTGAAGAATTTGTATGGATATTTTAAATAAAGTTACTTTTATAGGTGTAAATGTTGTCAAAGGATAACTTGCAAAATGATAACAGCATAATTCTCCTTCAAGTACACAGTCAGCACATGCCTAACTTGTTAAGGAGGGAACCAGCAGGATGACAAATGAGATTCAGAGGAGAATTTGAGGGTTTCAAGTACCTATAGTCAGTGAAAAAAAGGCTACTTGAAATTAGAATTCTAAATTAAGATGAAGAGAAGAGATTAATGCCCTACATAGCAAGAGAGCCATAACATTTGGGGTTATCCTTTTTTAACCACTTTAACAGTTTGATGTCAGACAGCATAATCAACATAAAATGCATATTTAAAATGTACATGTACAACTCTATCAACATTTGTATACACTTAGGAACCATCACCATAATCAAAATAGTGATCATACACATTATCCCCAAAGTGTCTTCGTTCCCCTTTGTAATCTCTCCCTCTTGCACCCATATCCACAGACAGTCATCTGTGCATCTGGTTTCTGCCACCATAAATTAAAGAATTTTATATAAATAGAAGAGTATACATTTGTTTTGGTATGGATTTTTTCACCAAGCAAAGTTATTTTGAGATTTATCCACATTGTAGCACCTATCAATCCTATCAATAGTTCATTGTTTAAAAATTGCTGAGTTGTGTTCCATTTTATGCATGTATCACAATTTGTTTACCCATTCATCTGTTGATGATAATTAGCATTTTGTGAAAGAACCATCTGGAAGGATTAAAAGTAGGTGTCTGATGTTCACACAGGGCTTAGGATAGTGCCTCTTCCTGCCATCTGGCTGATAACACATCGAATTCATTGAGTTTGGGTAGATTACACAGAAAAATCCTGCCTCAATTATGTGGCATAATTAACTCTAAATTGAGGACTGTATTATCCATATAAAAAGATAAATTATGACAAAGTGGGGATTATCTCAGGAATGCAAGGTTGGTTTCACATTCAGAAACCAATCAGTACATTCTCATTTCCAATTCCAGGAAGATGGAGTAGATGTACTTTTCCTTATTTCTCAACATACATACCCACACACACTAATAGAAGAAGTAAGAGGACTCTCAAAGATAGAGAAAAAATGGAAGACCAGCTAGAAACCATGACCTAAGGACCAACATGGTGATGAATTTACTGGGTTTTCTTTTGGCCTCATGTATCCCAAACTGGGTGTTAGAGAAGCTGCCAACCAGACACTCCAATGGGTTCAGACTAAAAAAAGCCTGGACAAAAGCCGACTTTCTTTAGCCAAAGGACCAGAAAGAGTAACCTCTAAAGTCAGTAAACTTTTAAACAATATCGACTTTACTCCAGCTAAACAATGCAGAAAACACTGTGGACCCATCCTTACCAATATTAGCAAAGGCCAAGTAGGGAGCCTAGACTTCCAACCTCATAAGGCTGTAACAACGTGCTCCCAGCCCCCAGTCCTCCACCCAAGGTGATGTCAGAGAAGCCTGAGTAGAGAGCCAAGACCTTCATTCCTACTCAATCACAAGGAGCCTTCACCACCATGTTGTCAGTGGAGACCATGTGAGGAGACTAGATTTCTATCCCCACTGGCAGTAACAAGAGAATGGAAATCCTGCAAGAAAAGAAAAAAGATATCAGGGCTCAAATAAATAATGGCTGAAAACAACTCAAACTTGGGAAAAGACCTAAACCTAGAGATTCCAGAAGCTATGCAAACCCCAAATAAGATCAACCAAGGAAATCCACACCAAGACACATCAAAGAACTGTCAACACAGAATCTTACATCCTTCAGTAGTGAAGAGGTAAACATGACATTTTCAAATGAAGTAAAACTAAGAGAATTTGTCACCAGCATACCTACCCTAAAAGAATAGCTGAAGAAAGCTCTTTAAACATGAAGGAAATAATCAAATAAGGAATTTGAGAACATCAGAATGAAAGAAAGAACACTGCAAAAATATGAGTAAATACAGCAGACTTTCTGTCTCTTCTTTAGTTTTCTAAATTATGTTTGATGGCTGAGGCAAAAAATTATATACTGTCTGATGTGGTTCTAAGTGTATGTGGAAAAATATATAAGACAAGTATATTATAAATGGGGGAAGGTACAGAGATGCAAAGGCAGATACGTTTTCTATATTTCATCCAAAATGGTGAAATTATGACACTAGTAGATAGATGCTATACATAAACATGCAATACCTAAGCAACCACTAAAAAAGCTATACAGAGATACACTATAACTCTATAGTCTCAAAAACTATGTTTAAAGCATTATAAATAAATCAAAATAGAATTCCAAAGAAAAGTTCAAGTGATTCACTGCAAGGTAGAAAAAAGAAAATAGTGAAGCATGAAACAGAGAGAACAAACAGAAAACAAAAAATAAAATGACTGACTTAAGCCTTAATATATCAGAAATTATGTATAAAGTAAATGGTCTATATACACCAATTAAAAAACAGAAATTGACAGAATGGATTGAAAAACATGACTCATGCTATCTATAAGAAACTCAGTACAAATAAAATTATATAGGTAGGTTGAAAGTAAAAAGGTGAAGAAATATATTTTATACAAATAGTAATTTAGAAAACCCAAGAGTGGTTATATTAATATTAGATAAAGTAGACTTCAGAGTAAGTAAAATTACCAGAGGTAGAGAGTAATATTATATAATGATAAACAGGTCAATCACCAAGAACATGGCAATCCTAAACATGTATGCACTAAACAAGACAGCAGGAAAATATGTGAAGAAAAAAACAGTAATTAAAAGAATGAAAAAAAACTGAAAGGAAAAATGGACAAATCCACAATTATAATTGGAGACTTCAACACCCCTCTCTTACCAATTAATACACCTATCCAGAAAATCAGCAAAGTTATAGAGAAACTCAACAACACCATCAATCAACAGGATCTAATTGACATTATAGAACACTACAGCCAACAACACAAAATACACATTCTATTCAAGCACCCATGGAACATATACAAAGGCAAATCATATCCTGGACCATAAAGCAAACCTTGAGAAATTGAAAAATATTGAAATCATACAGAGTGCATTTTCTGTTTACAATATAATCAACCTAGAAATCAGTAATAGAAAGATAATAAGAAAATCTCCAACACTTGGAAACTAAACAACATACTTTAATCCACTGTCAAAAAGGAAGTCTGAAGAGAAACAAAAGAACACATTGAATTGCATGAAAACGAAAATGTAACATACCAAAAAAATCAGTGTAATACAGCTAAAGCAGTGGTAAGAGAAATTTTATTGCACTAAATGCATATGTTAGAAAAGAGGAAAATCTCCTGCCCCAAGAATATGGAAAAAAAGCCAAATAAACTCAAAGCAAGCAGAAGGAAGGAAATAATAAAACAAGAGCAGAAATCAATTTAACTGAAAACAGTAAAACAATGGCAACTATCAATGAAACAAAGAGTTTGTTCTTTGAAAAGATCAATAAATTTGACAAACTTCTAAGACTGACAAATTACCAATATCAAGGATGACACAGAAGATATCACTATAAACACTATAGATATCAAAAGGATAATAAGGGAGTACCATGAACAAATAAACACACACGTCTGACAACTTTTATGGAATCAGCCAATTCCTCAGAAAATACAATCTACCACAACTTGAACAATATGAAAATGACAATTTGAGTAACCCTTTAACTTTTAAGGGAATGGAACTCACAAAAAATAATTCACTAAAAAAGAAATCTCCAAGCCCATATGGTTTCACTGGAATATTCTATGAAATGTTTAAAGAAGACTTAACACAAATTCTACACGTTCTCTTCCAGAAAATAAGAAAGAAGAAAACACTTTCCACTTTATTTTTTGAAGCTAGTCTTACCCTGGTACTAAAACTAGACTAAGACATTACAAACATAAAACTACAAAAAAATATATGAATATAGTTGCAAAATCCTTAACAAAATATTAGTAAATAGAATTCAGCATATATAAAACAGAATTATAAACTATCACCAGTGGGGTTTATCCCAGGGATGCAATGCTGGCTCAATATTCAGAAATCAATCACTGTAAACCATAATATTAACATACAAAAGAAAAATTACACGATCACATGTCAATCAATAACGAAAAAGTATTCACTAAATTTAACACCTATTTATGATAAAAACTTTTAGGAAAATAGAATAAAAGAGAACTTCCTCAATTTGGTAAAGAACATCTACAAAAACCCTACAGCTAATAGCATACTTAGTGGTGAAAACCTGAATGTTTTCCTCTAAAGTCAGGGACAAGGCAAGGATGTTTGCTCTCACCACCACTGAACAATGTGGTACTGGAAATTCTAGCTAGTGCAAGGAGGAAAGAAAAGGAAATAAAAGGCATGTAGAGCAGAAAGAGAGAAAACTGGCTCTATTTTCAAATAATGTGGTTTGGTTGTCTGTGTTGAAAACCCAAGGAATCTACAAAAAAAAAAAGCCCTCTATAAGTGAGTTTAATACTGAGTTTAATAAGGTCTTATGATACAAAATCAACACTCAAAAATTAATTATAGTTCTATATACTAGCAATGAACATGTGGAAACCAAAATTAAAATTACAGTACCATTTACAATTGCTCAAAAAATGAAGTACTTAAGTGTAAATCTAACATGTACAGGCTTTATATGTTAGACACTACAAAATGATGGTGAAGGAAAACAACTTCTAAACCAAAGAAGAAATATACCACATTCATTGATTGGAAGACTCAATATAGTAAAGATGTCAATTCTTCCCAAATTAATATTCAGTTGTTTAAAACTGAATTATAGTTGACACATTATATTAGTTTCAGATGTACAACATAATGATTTGATATTTGTATATATTGTGAAATGATCACCACAAGAAGTCTACTTAACATCCACCACACACATTGTTACAAATTTTTTATATTCAGTTTTAATACAATTCCTATAAAAATCCCAGCAGGATTTTTTATAGATGTAGACAACATAATCTAAAATTTGTATGGAAAAGGCAAAGCAACTAGAATAGCTAAAATAATTTTTAAAATTTAAAGTAGGAGCAATCAGTCTACCAGATTTTAAGACTTATTTTATGACTACAGTAATCAAGAGTATGTGGTATTGGGGAGGGGTAGACAAAAAGATCATTGGAACAGAATAGAAAACCCAAAAATAGGTGAGAAAAGTGTGGGTAGCTATGAAAAGACAACAGGAAGAAGCCTTTAGGTGATGGAAATGTTCTGTATCTGGACTGTATCAATGTCAATATCCTGGTTGTGATATTGTACTACAGTTTTGGGGGATGTTACCTTGGGCAGAAACATTGAGTAAAGGGTATGCAGAATCCTTCTCATTATTTCTTACAACCTCATGTGAATCTACAAGAATATCAAAGTAAAAAGTTTAATTTAATATGATTATCTCAACTGACACAGAAAAAGCATTTAGCAAAATGCAACATTCATTCAGGATAAAATTTCTTAACAAACTAGGAAGAGAAGGAAACTTCCTTAACTTGATGTCTGAAAAATAACAGTGAATGAAAATGATTCCCACCCAAGAGCAAGATGTTCTTTTCCTAGCTTGACCAGCGCTGCCTTTAGCAAGGGGCTTCTGACACATTCCTGCCCAGATTTTGGCCATTATTTTGATAAACAAAGCAGAGATGGCTATTCAAATAAGGAACCTCTGTTTTCATTTTCTTTCCTCTCCTGATTCAAGCAGTAGATCCTAATAACAATCTATTATAACCATCTATTAAATGCAAATTATTTCCTTAATGAATTGCTCGTGTTATATAAGCAAATACAGTGGGAGAAATGCCTTTACAAAGTTCTTAGATTCAGGAGAACAATTGTTTTTGATGCACAGTAAATCAAAGGGTTTGGGAAAGATCAAATGTGATAATCATTTTTTTGATGGTAAATCCTAAATCAGACTAGGATAATGAGTCATTTTATTTTTTTCTGCTTAGGGTTATCCTTCTTCAACATTCTAAGAGTTAGGATATACCTTGTTTGCATTGATTGTTAAGAAAAAACATCAAAAAAGAGGAAAAATGATAAAAAGAGTAAATGTCATAATTCGACTTTCTCCAACAAGCCCACCTAAAAATCATTTGATGTTCTAAGAAGTAAAAACTATCGGGCTTGCTGCTTACTATTATTTACTGCCAGACTTTGTAAAGTTAGATGTTAATTTAATACAAGGTTGTTGAATTGCCAGTGATTTTTGTCCACTAGAGATGGAAATAATTTCTGTGTGATAAAAATGATACAGCTCAAGCAGTATTTTTTCCCCACTGAATGTGTATATGCATGTTTATACTTCCTCATATCATCCTTTGAACTGGCTTTGCCATCCTTTGCCTGTTAGTTTTCTCTTTAATGAGTTAAATAAATAAACCTTTGATACACCCTCAATCTATGAGAGTATGAGAGTCATGTGTTTAGTTGTTTGAAAATTACACTTTGACATAAAGGGAAAGAAAGGAGGTGGCCCATTTGGGGTTTGTGAGCCTTCACTTAGAGCCAGCATGGAAAGGATGCCGCAGAGCAACTAAGCCCGCACGCCACAACTACTGAAGCCTGCGCACTCTAGGGCCCGTGTGCCGCAACTACTAAGCCCATGTGCTGCAACTATTGAAGCCTATGCACCTAGAGCCTGTGTTCCGTTACAAGAGAAGCCTCTGCAATGAGAAGCCCGCACACTGCAACAAAGAGTAACCCCTGCTTGCCGCAACTAGGGAAAGCCTGCGTGCAACCAAAACTAAATTAAAAAAAAAAAAAAAAAGAGGCTGGGTTCATTAAAATTCTCCCTGAAATGCACCTACCTATCTAAGAGCCTGCTGGTCCAAAGTACAGAGCATCCTGTTATTGCCTTAATCTCCATCTGAAGCCCTGAGCGCACTGTAGGTCAGCAACTGCAGGGGGTTAACCTTTGTAGACTTGGATGGTGAGGGAAATGCTCTCTGCCCTTTCTTTGCACACAATTGGCATGAGAAATTGCCTCCAGCGAGCACCTGCCACTCTTTCTGTAGAAATAGCTTTGCTTGGCAGAAGACCCTCAAAGCAGGTGATGCCTATAAAAATACCAGATCCATCGGTTATAAAGAATAAGAATGAGATGACTTTGCTTTTCGGCCTTTTCAGGGGGTCAGCAGCCCCTATTTGGTGGTTGAGATATATGCATTTATGAATTTACTGACCACCAATTTGGTTTTTCCAGAGTTCTGTCGTGTTTCTGAATCCAGAATTTTAGAAATTAGTAAAATGCATTTTGTGAACTAACTCATTTAAAGAGCTGAGTCAATAAATTAAGGACTTTCCAATTTTACTTTCCTTGTGAGATTTAATATACAGAGTTGGCTGTATTTGCAGGTTCCGCATTTGAGGATTCAACCTACGTGGATAGAAAACATTCAGAAAAAAAATTCCAGAAACTTCCAAAATGCAAAACTTGAATTTGCTGTGCACCAGCAACTATTTACATAGCATTTACATTGTGTTTACAACTATTTACTTAACATGTACATTGTATTAAATATTAAAAGTAATCTAGAAATGATTTAAAGTATGTGGGAGGATATGTGTAGGTTATATGCAAATACTATGCCATTTTATGTAAGAGACGAGCATCTGTGAATTTTGGTATGGGGAGAGAGGGGTTCTGGAACCAAAAATATGAATATACTTATATTTATGTATTTACATATTTATATAAAACTGCGAAGTATATCTGTATATATACACATATCTAGTAAGAGGAGGTTTCGGTGTGTGGCTCTATGTGACAGCTCTTGTTTCATCCTTTTTAAGAGCACATACATACCCCTTTCTAACCACATACTGGGCAGCCCAAGGGGGAGACCATGTATTGTCCTTACTGACCTTCACAGACCATGGCACAGGTCAGGAGCTGCAAATGAATGTTCATCAATAATCATGATGATGGATTAGACATGTGTCTCGTCAATTTTTTTAAATGTATTCCTCCACTCTTGGTTGGAATCCCAGATCTCAGTGATCACCTCCGTGTGGAGAAGCTGGAACCTGTTGGAAGCTGCACGGGCTCTCAGCAGCAGAGGTCATTGAGAACCAGACCCTCCCCTGCAGCCCAGTGCCCTGGCCACCAGCAGGGGGCAGTCTGGAGGGATGTTGCCTTACGGGTATTAAACAGCAGGCAGCACTGGTTTTACCTTTGCTCAGTTGTAAATTGGGCCTCAAACAAGCATCCTTTCCTTAATGCAGAGGTTTTGCTCGGCACATGGTCGCCGTTCTCTCGGGAGACAAGAGCTGAGTTTCACTCTCTCTCCTGCTCTCTTGTTCTGGGAACAACGTCCATAGGGTCTATTCTGTCCCCCACTCCTCCAGCCTTGGCCAAGTCACTAAAAGATGCCTTTTTGGATGAAGAACCTGCTCCACTCAACCCCCAGCCTGTCTCTGATCCCTGATTTTGACAAAAGGGCAGTCATGCCCATGAAACTAGGAATTTGATTTTTTTTTAACTGCAGTGAGATACAAAGGCTGCTTCTCTTTGTCAACCAGATCTCCCCACTGTTGACATTTGCATCTGCTCAGAGATTTTCCTAGCCAGAAAATTCACGGGCCAAATGAGAGACGGGGGAAATTCCTCTGAGGGCTCCTGAATTGAATGTAAATTCCACTCTGATGTGGAAAAAGAAATTGCTGCGCAGTCATTCCCCTTGTCAACATTCCAGAGCTCATCCTTGTCATTAGGGCTGGCTCTTTCTGTCTCCTCTTTGTGCACACCCTCCAGGAAACTCAGAAGTAAGTTAGTTACTGGTACGACGTCTAAGCTTCTTTTATTTTATTCTTTCTTTATAAAGGGGGTGTTCAACTTTGGGGAAACAATATGTTTAAGTCAAGCAAAAAAGTTAAACATATGAAAACCATCTCTACGCATTTTCCTTTTCCCCTTCCTTCCCCCATCAACCCTTCCAAACGTCAGCCCCAATTTCTTGTTCCCAACCTTGATCTGACACCATGTGACATTCTCAAGGCCTGGAATTTGGTCTTTCAGAGCTGGTTCTGCTCCAAGTCCTCAATGACCTTTCATTCCTTTCCTCCACACCCCTCCCAGAGCTGCCCACAACAAGGGAAACTACAGTTCCCAGAGCCAGAGAGAGACAGAGGGAGAGAGAGAGAGAGAGAGACTATAAGCATTGACAAATGGGAGAGGCAGAGAGAGAGTCAGACTAGAATCCAGGAAAGTTACAGAACCCAGAACCAATGTGTCTGGATCTACTTTTCTTTCCTAATCAATAATCCTCTTTCACATGTTAATTGGAAAATATTGAGATTGAGCACTAAGAAACCAGTTTTCCTTTTTTTTAATCAGTTTTTTTTTTTTATTTGATTGATTTGACATGTTACAATTTGTACTTGGTGTGACCACATTGCTGGTGGGACTGCTGTGGGCTCTGGGCAGTTCTCCATTAAGAGCCACAGTTGCTGGGAGGGATCCGTCCTGCCTCCTCTGGGGCCAGAGCAGCCGGTGGTTGAATCTCAGGTGTCCATTCCAGGCTGGTCCTGTTGGAGCGGTGGTCCCCCTCGCCCCCTGCCCCTTGGTGTCCTTGCTGTGCCCTAGATGTGAGCACACTTCCCAGGAGGGCTGCAACTCCCAGGAGTGTTTCCTCAGCCCCAGGCGGGAGGGGACAGCCAGGCTCTACGGCCTCCACCAGGACAGAGCCCATTCTGGAGGTCCTTCGCTGTTCAGTATGGCTGGTTCATAGCTGAAGACTTGTTTTTCTCTTTCTATCCTTTTAATTTTTTTAGTAAGGATTTCTGGGATGCTAATTATGATTTTCATTCTTTAACATACATTCAAACATGAATATCATGGATACATATGTATTGCTACTGTCACCTAATGGGTGACAGAGGAATTTAGGAATTAAGTAGGAGATATGGACCCCAAACCTGTACTTTTACTTTGTTTTATAATTAATAGGATAACAGCAAGTACTTTTCCCATTAATTTGCCATTTGTTTTTGGCACTGACACATGAACAGTGAAGGACCCATCAGGGTGGGTTGCAGCTGACCGCCCACCCGAGGCTTACCTGGCCTCTGAGTTCAGCCAAGTTGGCTGCGTTGGACACCATGCTGATAAGCCTGGGTCATGCTGATGGGCAACTGCAGTCACCCAGTTCCTCCGCCACACACATCCACCCCAGGCCCCAGGCTGTCACAACAAAGAGCTGGATTAGAGTAGGTGAAAAAATCAGCCCCTTAGAGACAAGTGTCTCTCCCAGGAGGGAGAAACTGTATGTGCAAGTTGGCATTTTTGTGTGTCAGTGTGGGGTCATCACTGGGAACAAGAGGGAGAAGTTGTCATGGCGACTGAGTGCTTAGATGTCTATGGGGGGTCCTTCTGCTGAGAGTGGTCAATCTCCTTGGAGACTATAATGTTTCAAGGCACTACTCTCTTTTTTGAGGAGAAGAGCCTTACTTTTTAGAGTGAACTTGGTGTTGAAAAGAATCTCTCCCAACACGGAGGCTGAAAACTGCTGATGACCTGCCACCCTGTTTGCCGCATAGAAATACTGGGCAGATTCTTTCTCTGCAGCCCGAGGGTGCCCTGGAAATGACAACACCTGTTCCAAGTGCTCTCAAATCAGTGACTCAAAGAAGGCTCCCATCTCCAATCTCACATAAAAAACAAACAAACAAACAAAAACAGATCTCCTAATGCTTTTTATTCTTTTTGGTTAAGCAAGAGCCTAGAACACTGTTTGAAAATCAGCTTTATGGAGGTAACTATAATGTACACATGATATCTTGCACATATTAACGTCTACAGTTCAGTGAGTTTTGACAGCTATACACACCGAAAATGAGACAGAACATTTCCATCACCCCCAAAATTTTCCTCCAGTTTCTTTGCTGTTCATCCCTTCCTCTGTCCCTGCCCCAGGCAAGCTCTAATTGGCTTTTTGTCACTAAAGGTCAATTTGCACTTGCTAAGATTTTACATTAAAAAATGACATAGTACCTGGTCTTTTGTGACTGGCTACTTTCACTCAGCATAATGACTTTGAAATTCACCCATACTTACCCCAGTAGTTAGTCCTTTTTACGTTGCTTACTACCCATTACGCAGATATACCTCACTTTGGTTACCCATTCTCCTGTTGTTGGACATTTGTGTGGCCCCCACTTTTAGGATATTGTGAATAAAGCTGCCGTGAACATTCATCTGTACATCATTGTGTGGACATTTTTCATGGATAGATACCTAATAATGGAATGGCTAGGTTACATAGTCAATGTAACTTTTTAAGAACTGCCAATTTTCCAGAGTGATGTACCATTCCAGTTGGCCGAATTCCAGTACTTGGACAGTGTTCTTCCTTTATTCACCCCAGTGGGAGTGGAGCAGTGTCTCATCCTGATTTTCATCTGCATTTCCCTGGTGACTAATCATCTTGAGAATCTCTTCATGTGCTAATTAGCCACTATAACTTTGCTTTTGAGAAATGTCTGTTCAAATTTTTTGTCTTTTTAAAAAATAGATTATTTGTCTTCTAATTCCCCCACACACCTCTGGTAGTTGTTTTCCGTATTTTATACAAAGTCTATAGGTCTTATCTGCAAGAGTTACAGTTTGTTAGGTGTTTTCACTCCACCATATTGGAGGCAAAATACCTGGTAAATTTTGGAAACAGAACCCTCACTCCCTGGCCCATGTGGGGAGTGTTCTAATCAATGGGTGCATTCAAGAGATACATCCTTTCATGATAGGAAAACAAATGAAATGATTTCATTTTTTAATAAGAAAAGTTTCAAACAGCATATTCTTTCCTTCTGGTCAATTATATCAACAAGGTAATTTTTTCCAGTAAAATATTGGAACATAATATTTTCCTTTCTCTGTGTTTTTTCATTATATTTTGAATTTTACTATATACTAATAATTGGTTAATGACTAGCAATTTTTAAACAACGTGTTGCTTGAATTCAACCACTGACAAAAAATAATGTGTTTAGAGATAAACAAATTGATTGAAATAGATTCCTTCTCATGGAACCTGCTTTAATACATAATTATTAATATTATATATAATAATAAACTATTTTATTGGACAGTTATTTAATTTTTTTACAGATTATTTTAAGTACTTTAGTAGTTTGGTTCACAAGGCTAAACATATTTCCACAACCTTGGATACAACATTAATTTGTGTAATAAACCCTTTCTTTATCTAAACTACCACCTCAAACTCTATTACAGGTGAAATCTAAATTATCATCAAGTTCTGAAATAGGGGAATCCAAGTTTAAGAGTTTGGCAGCCTTTAGCTACAAACAGAAGCCATTTTCTCCTACCACCTGTGATTCAGTTTGGACAGTTTTATACCATGTGTTGGCACTGATGGTACACAGATTTACATCTCAATTTTGAGTGTTCCTCTTTCTATACCTTACTTTTAAATAAAAGCCCCTAATAAATTTTAGAAAATCAAGTTTGTCTATTTATAAAATTTACCCTTTTCAAAGATGTGCGTTTGCTCGCTATTAACTTCTTTGATTTCAGTGCTGATCCAGGTATTAAATAGAAGGAAAGTTTGGAAATATATTCTCAAGCTTTCAAATTCATACTCTTATGGATGTGCCAAGTCCTGAGACAGACCAACCCACCAGAAACAGACAGATTCTACATTCTTTGGCTTCTGATTTAGCTTAAGAAAATGAGGGTTCTTACACATATCCCCCTAAGATAGTATAAGTTTCTGCAGCTAATGAAAGGATTTTCTATCTTTGATTTTTAATGGATTAATTATAGTGTAGGGTTGACATCTCTATAATAACAGGCCGTGTTTCTTTCCTCTGATTACTAATAGAGATAATATTTTTATCAATAAACAATATTTCCTAATATTTCTCTGCCAGTCAATCAGTTTTCCCCTAAGCCTGAACCCCTCTGTCATTAAGATCAAGAGAATAAGGTTTATCTCCCAGGAGAAGGGATGGCACAGGAGACGGAGATGTCATAGGGGCAAGGAAGTGAGAAGATATGATGGAGGAGACATTCCCAACCAGATAGGAACAGATGTCCTTTTAGAACAGGGAAGGAAGAGAAAGAAAGTTGGAGACATTCCCTGAGTCTTTGAAAGGTGGCCCAGCACCCTTGTCCTCCACACTTGGGCAAAAGTAGGTTGTGAGAGACACTCCCGTAGAAGCCTGGAAGTCCAGGGCAGCTTCCCTGCCCCTCTCAGGATGTCTGGGGTTGGTGGAGCAGAAAAGGGGTCTAGAAAGACGGACCTGAGAAAATTACCTCGTCTCTTGAAGACACACCTGTGGAGTGCAGATGACTCAGAGTTCCTGAATCCCCTGGATGAGGTGTGGGAGGTAATAAAGCGACCAATGGACCTCAGAAGCTCAGGGTTGCTGCCGTTGTGAGGACACCAGTGAGTGGAGGGCAGCATGACAGAGACCTTGAACTTCAGCATCAGATGCCTGCAGAAAACCATCATCAGGACCTCATGGACAAGACCAAAAACACTTAGTGGAGGCCGTTCAGTCCCACTGGCCAGACAAAGACCAAACTCCCCCTTTACCCATGCTGACATGAGAGAGGGGAGGGATGGCCTTGGGAGCTTGAACTTTGAAATCCTGTTACCCAAAGGGGGCATTTACCCTGGAAGAGTGTGTTTCAAATCAAAAGAGGAAAGCTTCCCTTTAAATGATAACCATCACTGAGAGTATATTTGAGCTACTCCCTGTTCTGAGGGTCCTCATAACGATTGCATGTGGTCTGTGATACTGGGCACCCCCAAGTCCCAGACAATCATCTGAGGCTCCAAGAGGGGGACTGCTGAGCCTGTGAGCAGAGAAGCTGGATGTGAGGGAAACATGCCCACCATTCCCAGGCTCAACATCCCCCAGCAGCCATTGTCATGGGAGCATTTGCACCCCTCCAACACCAAATGTGGAGGCCACCAAACTAGGTAAGACCAGGCGTGCACACTCAGGGAAATGTGTGCTTCTGAGACATTTGGGTTGTATGCACCATTCAACCCTGCACGTGGTTTCCCAAACCTAGTCATTTTTCTCCCAACACAGAGACAAAGAGGGAAGCCACATGGAAAGGAGCTCCATAGATATGTTACTTTTAAAATTTTAGCTAATGATATAGAACACTGGTACTACCAAACTATTTATGTATCTTCTGAAAAACATCTAAAACAATGGGTTTAAGTTAAAATCCCCATCTACCTTCTTGATGTGGATGTAAAGTAGCCAGTACAAGCCAGGGGGTGGGCTCAAGCAGCAGCTATCACCTTCCCGATGAGTTCTCAACCAAGTGGGTGCAACTATGGCCACCCACACAGATCACGCAAAAAAAACAGTGGATCCCCCCTCCCCTCCCCCTTGGCTCCTGGCAAATAAGCAAACAAGCAGCCTGTGAAATGGAATACCCTGGGGACTGGTGGACGATGTGTGATCCATCAACACTGGACATATGTTGTTACTGAAGAGTCCAGCCACAGAGCAGGACTCAGGGCTTCTGTGATGGATGTGAGACGCGGAGTTGGTAGGAAGTGGGCAGCAGGAATTGGGGTACTGTGGTGTGGCAATGAGCAGAACTGCAGCAAAGTTCTGTCCTTTGGTCTCCAGTCCTACCCCTTTCAATTCCCTTTCTGGGAAAGCTGCAGGCCCACGAATCAAGCTTAACCTCATGATGGACTGAATTTTGTCCCTCAAAAGCCATGTGTTGGAGTTCCAGCCCCCAGTACCTCTGAATGGAACTGTATTTGGAGAGAATCTTTAAAGTAGTGATTAAGTTAAAATGAAGTCATTAAGGTGGGCCCTAATACAATCTGGCTTGCATCCTTCTAAGAAGAGGAGATTAAGACACAGAAATGCACAGAAGGGAAACCATGTGAGGACACAGAGAGAAGATGGTCATCTACAAGCCAAGAAGAGAGGCCTCAGGAGAAACTAGCCCTGATGACACCTTGACCTTGAACTTCCAGCCTCCAGGACTGTGAGACAATAAGTGTCTACTGTTTAAGCCACCCCATCCTTGGTACTTTGTTAGGCAGCCAGAGCTGACTGTTACAACTTCCCGCACAGGTGTTCAGCCACTGGTCCTGAAGCCAAATCTGGCCTCTGTACCTTGACACCCAATTAAATCTTGGAGACAAGAGTTTTGGGTGAAATAGAAAAGAAAAGCTTTATTGCTTTGCCAGGCAAAGGGGGCCACAGCAGGCTAATGCCCTCAAAACTGTGTGTCCCAATGGAGGGGCAGGGTGTGTGTGAGTTTTAAAGTCAAGGGGCAGTGATGTAGCTGATAAGGATTAGGGTGGGTGCAGGGTCCACATTCCTTCAATCCAGAGATCATCTGGAGTCAGGTGATGGTAGGTGAACTGTGACCTTCTCTGGAATGAAGAGTGCTTCATCAAGTCTTCCATTTGGTGGAGGTTTTAGTTCTGCAGAAGAGCTCAGAGATCATGTTATGTATATCCCTTGAAGGGAAACCAGGAAGGACCCTACCCCAAGACTACACTATTGTTTCTTGACTCTTCTTCCCTTGCCTCTGCAGCCCCTCCCTTCCCTGATTAGCAACTGTTTGAACCTGCCCTTTGGAACTCAGAGAATGGGACACATAAAGCCTTTTGTACCCAGGATCCCTATAGGGTCCTGCTCGGTTTCAGTCCTTGCCCCAAGCTCTGCTCCCAGGTGACCTCAGCACCAGCCTTCTACCCCAGCCATTCCTCTGCCTCTCAGCCCTTTGTGCCCTGTGTCCCTCACCAACATGGCCATTTCAAGAATGCTACCACTGCTCCAAACTTCCTTTGAAATTTCTTAACAGAACCCAAGTCGCCTTCCTTTGAACCAGCTCAACAGTGAGCAATCTGACGCTAAGGATGTTCTGATTTTTAGAAACAGGATCACTGATTTACAGAGGCAGGAATTGTGATGGGAAGAGCCCCAGGAGTTGGGGCAGATGTTGTTAGAATCAGAAGTTCCTCTGACAGGACATGGAAAGCCCTCTCTCCAGGGCCCTTCTTATACCATATAACAGGGACACAATGGTGGACACCAGTAAGTCTTTGTCATAGAAGAGGGTGTGGTGGTATAAAATGATGGCCTGTGTGCCCAGACACCCCACATGAAATAGTTCCAATTGTTGAGAAAACCACAGCTCAGAAATTTTAAACGACCAGCCTGTCAGTGATAGTTAAATGGTGTTCCATTTTATATTCACTCACGATTGACCAGGCACAATATCAAGTGATTTAAATACATCATTTTATTTAATCTTCCCAGCAACCTATTGAATTTTAAATTGTTGTTATATTTTTATTGTTGCAGTTTACAGACAAGGGCACTGGTCACTGGAGAAGTTAAGTGACTTGCCCAAAATCACAGAGTTAATAGGTTGCAAATCAGGGAGGACCCAGGCCCCTCAGGCTGCGAGGCCCATCTGCCAACCCTCCTTTCCTAACTCTTCCAAGCAGTACAGCTGTGTGTGGCCTGGTCCCACCCAAGCACGAGCTCTTTCACTCTCCATTTCCCAGCCAGGTCCCTCCCCTCTCCCAAGGAGTTGGGCAGTTCCTACCTGGGAAGGTACTCCTGTGTGAGAGTGAACTTTCCAGCCCCCACAGAGGCCCACCTGACCCATATTAGGAAAGAACCACTTCAAAACAGTCTTGCTGAAGACATTTAAGGAGCTTTGAGAAGCCATCACTTGAATATTCAGTTTAGAAATGTTGTTAAATGTTTCCAAGAAATATGACCAAAGCCATCAAAGATTTGAATACCTCAGGGTTTGTTCCCATTGCAAAAGATGTGTTCACATATCTTGGCATTTGCAGAGTGAGAGGAACTTGTACTAAATCTGGCATCTCAGAACTTCACTATGCAAAGCTGCATCAGGGAACATTCTGTGGGAATGTTCAGGGAGCATTTGCAAATGCTCTTGGGAAATAGAGGTCTGTCTTCTATTTAAGTTCTGGTGCCTCTCAATGTGAAACTGTTTTCTGCATCTTCACCTAGGTGTATAATCTGGATCAACCTGGAGGGGCAAATTGTAGTGTTTGTGCTGTTATAGTCATAGTACAGCATTGGACTGTGAATAGAGAGAAAAAACTATAGAGCAATCATCAAAAATAGATCACTGGTAAAATGGCTGGAGGTATGATCCATATCATAAAATAGATGTTAAATATCCGATAGAGTAAAAATTTCTCTTCATGTGATCGTCCTTCTTTTGAGACCTTGGCGAGCCAGTCTTTCCAGGGTTGGCCCAAATCTGCAGACGGTGAGCCGAGCCTGTTGCCCGAGTTGCTCTGAACAGGTCTAAAGAAGCCGAGCCCTGTAGATGTGGTGGCCCATTAGGGGAGAGGGTGGATGTCTCCCCCAGAGACTCACATGGTGAATTAAAGCACCCAAGGGGGCAGAAAGATGAGGTCTTTTAATGATATCCTCCAGTGTAATGTGCAAATGTGCAGTGACGTGCTAGCTTCCCAGCTTGCCAACAAATACTGTGTGCACATGTAAGTGAATTTTCTGGGAGGAGTGTCTATATCATCCATTAATAAGAAAGTCACCCATAAATGAGTGTATGAGGGGGTCAAGTGTAAAAGCTTCCTGGCAAGCACTTCTAAAGCTAGTTTGGTTGCTCTGAAACATCTCCTAGTTCGCATGGTGTTCGGGTACCTAGACTAGTTGGGAGTCTGTACTTCCTCTGTATTGGCAAGACATCTCAGGATTTTGCTAGAAACACCCTCAGAAGAGACTCAGGAGGAGGTCTGCGGGCTGCTGTGTTGCTGCCATAGTACACGTGCGGGTCATGAATCCAAGAGTCACACAGTTCGTCTGGTCCTTCATTTGGTGTTAGAGCATGGCCTGCAGCCTCTTCATACAGGTGTGACCCTCAACTGTCTCCACAGATGATGGGGAACCACCTCTACCACTAGGAAGGAGCCACAGAGCAGAACCCTTATTAATCTGGAGGAATGGTCTGTGATGCCTGAAAAGAATGTGTGGGAGCTTCTGATTCGTCTCATCCCTCCAAAGGCCCACAGGGCAGCAGAGGCTTCTTCACACAGGAGTGTCCTTCAGAGCCCTGAGATACTTCCCAGCTCAGAAACAGTAAAACTCCCAGTGAGTCATTCTCTGCAAGTAAGCACACTGTCCACACCCATGAGGGACCACCATGTAACCTGCAGTCACTCCCCAAGCTTATATAATTGCCCAGGAAAACTCAGAGGTCCTGCAGGAACCTTGGCTCCACATTGTGGGATTCTGGCCAAATCATTCAACCTGTCTAAGCTTCCAGTTTTCTTATCTGTAAAATGGAAATAGGAAAACCCAAATGGCATGGGCCACTGTGAAGATTAAATGAGACAGCATATGTAAAGCCTTCCTGCATTAGAAGCAACTACTACATGGACCCACTGGAAGTCATGGAAGGGGGGGTGGTGTGGAGAGATGCAGAAACCCTCTGGGTCTAAGGGACAGGTACGGTGTGGTAGTGCATTTATGCTTACCATGCCCACACTGCCCCAGTGACCACCGAAGAGAAAAGTGTGTGTCCCCTTCACCCTAAAAGTCACCTCTAAGTTCTGAACACAGACAAGTAGCCTGCACTCTCTTGCACACGAGAGCGTGTTTTGCCATCACAAGGCATTCCTGGTTCATTTTAGGTAATTTCAGCTGAAAGAAGGTAGGGATGGAGAAGAGAATCCCTTTTTGTGGATTCCCAGGGTCTGCTGCAGGACAGCAAGCAGGGTCCAGCACCAACACCACTCAGACTGTGCCAGGTATTGAAGCTTCCAGGAGACCATCTCTTGAATTTTCAAGATTGACCTTCAGGGAGGAAGAAAATTTCTTGTACCTCTCTAAGTTCCTCTGGCTGGTCTAAGAATTAAACTGACATGAGACAGGTTAACTGGAGCATATTAAACAAAAGTTTAATAATCTGTACATGGGAGAGACCCAGTAACTTGCAAAAATGGCCAAAACCCTCACCTTAATACCACCTTCAGCTAGAGATGAAATAAGATGTTGGGTGTAGTGGTTTGGGACTTCAAAGCGGAGGAGATGGTAAAAGCAAATGTTTGTTAAACAAATGTTTGCTGGGCCCTGCAGAGACAATGGGAAACACAGTGGGCTCTCATCTCTAGGCCCTGCCGAGTTTCCCCCACCACACCTGGCCCATATTCCCTGCAGCTATCTCTGGTGATAGCTCTAGTCCAGGAACAGGCCCTCTATCTAAATTCTTTCAGGAAATTAGGGGGAAGGCCAAAGTTTCTTCCTGAGTCTTTTGGGCCTTGGTTGTTCTTAGCTTGAAATAATCCGCATGTCAAAGAGATATTTTGGGGTGGCAAGTCTGGCTTCCCTACAGTCCAAAGCCAGCTGAATAAATTTTTATAAACCTCCTTTCCTGATGTCTTGGTGGAGATTTAACAGAACTGCATAAATAACAGGAGATTTCTGAAATGCAAACTTTACATCAACCATCCCACCAAAAAAAAAATGCAGTATGTTATGACTTTGGTTCTTTATTTGTTTGTTGTTGTTGTGATTTAAAATGTTAATTGTAGTGAATTTAGAAAATGCTGAGAGATATAAAAAAAGGAATGCTGTAATTAACTGCAATCTCAGTGCTGTCAACTAAAAAAAATTCACAACCTGAAAGTTGAGAAGTATGTTTTATTCAGCAGACTTACTGAAGACTCTAGCCTGGGATACAGCTTCTTAGATAGCTCTGAGGGACTGTTCCAAAGAGGTAAGGGAGGAGCCAGGGTATATAGGACTTTTTGTTGGAAAAAAAACAGCAAAAGATTGCTGCTAATCACAAAACAAACAGTCAAGTTAATGATTTTAGTGCTTTTCTGTGTATCGGAAGATGCACCTTAACTAACTAGGACCACTATCCTGTTTTTCTCCATGCTGAATCCCCTCAGGGCCCACCATGGGGGAGGAGAAAATTGAGTTATTCCTGACACAAATCCTTGACAGCAGTGATTCTTAGGCCTCTTTATTTTATCACTCACTGCTTTGAAAATCTGATGAGTCATGAAATCCTCTCCCCAAAGGAAAAAAAATACACATTAGTTGTACACATGTAGAATTTTACATACAATTTCAGAGGATGTCCATTTAAAAACTCCACATCAAGAATCTGTAGTGTTGCACAGCACAGGAAACCATAAACAAAATGAAAAGACAACCCACAGAATGGGAGAAAATATTTGCAAACAAAGTAACCTACAAGGGATTAGTCGCCAAAATATACAAATAGTTCATGGAACCCAACATCAAAACAAAAAACACAACCCAATCAAAAAATGGGCAGAAGATCTAAATAAACATTTCTCCAAAGAAGACATACAGATGGCCAACAGGCACATGAAAAGACTCTCAACATCGCTATTTATTAGAGAAATACAGATCAAAACTACAATGAGGAATCACATCACTCTGGTCAGAATGACCATCATCAAAAAGTCTACAAACAATAAATGCTGGGGAGGGTGTGGAGAAAAGGGAACCCTCCTACACAGTTGGTGGGAATGTAAATTGGTACAGCCACTATGGAGAATATGGAGGTTCCTTAAAAAACTAAAAATAGAACTACATATGATCCAGCAATCCTGGGCATATATCTGGAGAAAACCATAGTTCAAAAACATACATGCACCCTAATCCAATGTTCATTGCAGCACTATTTACAATGGCCAAGACATGGAGGCAACCTAAATGTCCATCAACAGAAGAATGGATAAAGAAGATGTGGTACATACATACAATGGAATATTAGTCGGCCATAAAAAAGAAGAAAATAATGTCATCTGCAGCAACATGATGGACCCAGAGAATATTATGCTCAGTGAAATAAGTCAGACAGAGAAAGACAAGTGCTATATGATATCACAAGTGAAATCTAAAAAGATGATACAAATGAACTTATTTCCTAAGTAGAGACTCACAGACTTCAAAAACAAACTTATGGTTGCCAAAGGAGAAAGGTGGGGAGGAGGGATAAATTAGGAGTTTGGGATTCACATATACACAGTACTATATATGAAATAGATAATCAGCAAGGACCTACTGTATAGCACAGGGAACTCTACTCAGTATTCTGTAATAATCTATATGGGAAAAGAAACTGAAATAGAATGGATATATGTATATGTATAACTGAACCACTTTGCTGTACACCCAAAACTAACACAACATTGTAAATCAACTGTAATATAAAATAAAAATTAAATTTAAAAAAGAAAAAAAAAACAAAAACAAGAATCTGTAGTCTGCAATGAACATTGGGGTGCATGTGTCTTTTTGAATTATGGTTTTCTCTGGATATATGTGTAGTAGTGGTATTGCTGGGTCATATGGTAATTCTATTTTTAGTTTTTTAAGGAACTTCCATACTATTCTTCACAGTGGCTGTATCAATTTAAATTCCGACCAACAGTGCAAGAGGGTTCCCGTTTCTCCACACCCTCTCCAGCATTTGTTGTTTGTAGATTTTCTGATGATGCACATTCTAACCGGTGTGAGGTGATACCTCATTGCAGTTTTTTTTTAAACATCTTTATTGGAGTAAAATTGCTTTACAATTTTGTGTTAGTTTCTGCTGTATAACACAGTGAATCAGCTATACGTATACATATGTCCCCATATACCCTCCCTCTTGCGTTTCCCTCCCAACCTCCCTATCCCACCCCTCTAGGTGGTCACAAAGCACGAGCTGATCTCCCTGTGCTATGTGGCTGCTTCCCACTAGCTATGTATTTTACATTTGGTAGCGTACATATGTCAATGCCACCCTCTCACTTCATCCCAACTTACCCTTCCCCCTCCCTGCGTCCTCAAGTCCATTCTCTATGTCTGCATCTTTATTCCTGCCCTGCCCCTAGGTTCTTCAGAACTTTTTTTTTTTTAGATTCCATATATATGTGTTAGCATACAGTATTTGTTTTTCTCTTTCTGACTTACTTCACTCTGTATGACAGACTCTAGGTCCATCCACCTCACTACAAATAACTCAATTTCATTTCTTATATGGCTGAGTAATATTCCATTGTATATATGTGCCACATCTTCTTTATCCATTCATCTGTCGATGGACACTTAGGTTGCTTCCATGTCCTGGCTATTGTAAATAGTGCTGCAATGAACATTGTAGTACATGACTCTTTTTGAATTATGGTTTCCTCAGGGTATATGCCCAGTAGTGGGATTGCTGTGTTGTATGGAAGTTCTATTTTTAGTTTTTTAAGGAACCTCCATACTGTTCTCCATAGTGGCTGTATCAATTTACCTTCCCACCAACAGTGCAGAAGGGTTCCCTTTCCTCCACACCATCTCCAACATTTATTGCTTGTTGATTTTTTGATGATGGGTATTCTGACTGGTGTGAGGTGATACCTCATTGTAGTTTTGATTTGCATTTCTCTAATGATTAGTGATGTTGAGCATCCTTTCATGTGTTTGTTGGCAATCTGTATATCTTCTTTGGAGAAATGTCTATTTAAGTCTTCTGCCCATTTTTGGATTAGGTTGTTTGTTTTTTTGATATTGAGCTGCATGACCTGCTTGTATATTTTGGAGATTAACCCTTTGTCTGCTGCTTTGTTTGCAAATATTTTCTCCCATTCTGAGGGTTGTCTTTTCATCTTGTTTATGGTTTCTTTTGCTGTGCAAAAGCTTTTAAGTTTCATTAGGTCCCATTTGTTTATTTATGTTTTTATTTCCATTACTCTAGGAGGTGGGTCAAAAAGGATCTTCTTGTGATTTATGTCATAGAGTGTTCTGCCTATGTTTTCATCTAAGACTTCTATAGTGTCTGGTCTTACATTTAGGTCTTTAATCCATTTTGAGTTGATTTTTGTGTATGGTGTTAGGGAGTGTTCTAATTTCTCTCTTTTACATGTATCTGTCCAGTTTTCCCAGCACCACTTATTGAAGAGGCTGTCTTTTCTCCATTGTATATTCTTGCCTCCTTTATCAAAGATAAGGTGACCATATGTGTGTGGTTTTATCTCTGGGCTTTCTACCTTGTTCCATTGATCTATACTTCAGTTTTTGTGCCAGTATCATACTGTCTTGATTACTGTAGCTTTGTAGTATAGTCTGAAGTCCGGGAGCCTGATTCCTCCAGCTCCATTTTTGATTCTCAAGATTGCTATGGCTATTCAGGGTCTTTTGTGTTTCCATACAAATTGTGAAATTTTTTGTTCTAGTTCTGTGAAAAATGCCAGTGGTAGTTTGATAGGGATTGCATTAAATCTGTAGATTGCTTTGGGTAGTAGAGTCATTTTCACAGTATTGATTCTCCCAATCCAAGAATAAGGTGTATCTCTCCATTTATTTGTATCATCTTTAATTTCTTTCATCAGTGTTTTATAGTTTTCTGCACACAGGTCTTTTGTCTCCTTAGGTAGGTTTATTCCTAGGTATTTTATTCTTTTTGTTGCAATGGTAAATGGGAGTGCTTCCTTAATTTCTCTTTCAGATTCTTCATCATTAGTGTATAGGAATGCAAGAGATTTCTGTGCATTAATTTTGTATCCTGCTACTTTGCCAAATTCATTGATTAGCTCTAGTAGTTTTCTGACAGCATCTTTACGATTCTCTATATATAGTATCATGTCATCTGCAGACAGTGATGGTTTTACTTCTTCTTTCTGATTTAGGTTCCTTTTATTTCTTTTTCTTCTCTGATTGCTGTGGATAAAACTTCCAAAACTATGTTGAATAATAGTGGTAAGAGTGGGCAACCTTGTCTGTTCCTGATCTTAGTGGATATGGCTTCAGTTTTTCACCATTGAGAAGGATGTTGGCTGTGGGTTTGTCATATATGGCCTTTCTTATGTTGAGGTAAGTTCCCTCTATGCCTACTTTCTGGAGGGTTTTTATCATAAATGGGTGTTGAATTTTGTCAAAAGTTTTTTCTGCATCTATTGAGATGATCATAGGGTTTTTATCCTTCAATTTTTTAATATGGTGTATCACACTGATTGATTTGTGTATATTGAAGAATCCTTGCAGTCCTGGGATAAACCCCACTTGATCATGGTGTATGATCCTTTTAATGTGTTGTTGGATTCTGTTCGCTAGTATTTTGTTGAGGATTTTTGCATCTATGTTCATCAGCGATATCGGCCTGTAGTTTTTCTGTGATATCTTTGTTTCGTTTTGGTATCAGGGTGATGGTGGCCTCATAGAATGAGTTTGGGAGTGTTCCTCCCTCTGCTATATTTTGGAAGAGTTTGAGAAGGATAGGTGTTAGCTCTTTAAATGTTTGATAGAATCTGTCTGTGAAGCCATCTGGTCCTGGGCTTTTGTTTTTTGGAAGATTTTTCTCATTGCAATTTTGATTTGCATTTCTCTAATAATTAGTGATGTTGAGCAGCTTTTCATGTGCCTCTTGCCCATCTGTATGTTTTCTTTGGAGAAATATCTATTTAGGTCGTCTGCCCATTTTTTGATTGGATTTTTTTTTTTTTAATATTGAGCTGCATGAGCTGTTTATATATTTTGGAGATTAGTCTTTTTTCTGTTGATTCGTTTGCAAATATTTTCTCCTGTTCTGAGGGTTGTCTTTTTGTCTTTTTTCTAGTTTCCTTTGCTGTGCAAAAGCTTTTAAGTTTCATTAGGTCCCATCTGTTTATTTTTGTTTTTATTTCCATTACTCTAGGAGGTGGGTCAAAAATGATCTTGCTGTGATTTATGTCAAAGTGTGTTCTTCCTATGTTTTCCTCTAAGAGTTTTATAGTGTCTGGTCTTACATTTAGGTCTTTAATCCATTTTGAGTTTATTTTTGTGTATGGTGTTAGGGAGTGTTCTAATTTCATTCTTTACATGTAGCTGTCCAGTTTTCCCAGCACCACTTATTGGAGAGACTGTGTTTTTTCCATTGTATATCCTTGCCTCCTTTGTCATAGATTAGTTGACCATAGGTGCTTGGGTTTATCTCTGGACTTTCTATCCTGTTCTATTACAGCACTATTTACAATAACCAGGTCATTGAAGCAACCTAAACCCATTAACAGATGAATGGATAAAGAAGATGTGGTACATATATACAAGGTAATATTACTCAGCCATAGAAAAGAAAGAAATTGGGTCATCTGTAGAGACGAGGATGGACCTAGAGACTGTCATACAGAGTGAAATAAGTCAGAAAGAGAAAAACAAATATGGTATATTAACGCATATGTGTGAAATCTAAAAAAAATGGTACAGAGGAACCAGTTTGCAAGGCAGAAATAGAGACACAGATGTAGAGAACAAATGTATGGATACCAAGGGGAGAAAGTGGGGGGGGGGATGAATTGGGAGATGGAGATTGACATATATACACTAATATGTATAAAATAGATAACTTATTATTAGTTAATAAGAACCTGTTGTATAAAAAAAATTAAATTAAAAGAAAAACAAGGTCTAGCCACAAGTCTCATAACTAGTGTAAATAACTAAAGAAGCGAGAGAGTAAATGATATTTGGAGATATCTACAACTACCGTAGTACAAAATGAAAATATCTGTGATTTCTATACTCAATATTATGTAATAACCTGTAAGGGAAAATAATCTGAAAAAGAACTTACATATGTATAATTGAATCACTGTGCTATACACATGAAACCTATGTGATACTTCAATAAAATTTTTTTTAAAAAAGAGAAAAAGAGAATCTGTAGTCTAAAGTAAAACAGTCTTTAGTATAGTCATCATGGCTCCCAGGGGCTACAGGGGCTGATTGAACCTAATTTGACTTTCTCATCTCTCCTACTCACTCATGGAAGACCCTGGACCTGGGTTCACAGTCCTCCTGTCTACTACTCCTGCTATCTTTCTGGTGACTTGAACAGCATCCCCTGGCTGACCCATCCAACCTCCAGCAATCCAATCTCAGTTCCTCCAGTGACCCTGCCCCCTCCCGCCACACAGTCTAATGGACCACAGGCTACACCCCTCCAGCACTCAGAGGAACACCTAAGTCATAACGTGAACACCCCACTTCAAAACCAGAGCCTTTGTATACAGCTTTCTCCTGCCTTCTCATACATCTCCTTATTCTATAACAGCTTTATTGAGATATAATTCATATACTGTAAAATTCATCCCTATAAATGTACAGTTTAGTGTTTTTTACCATACTCAGTTAGGCCACTGTCACCATCGGGAAATTTTATGAAAAGAAATCCCATACCCAGGAGCAGTCACTCCTTGCTCCTCACTAGTATGGTTTCTGTTTCTGTGGATTTTCCTATTCTGGATATTTCATGTGAATTCTGGATTTTTCATACAATATGTGGCCCTTTGTGTCTGGCTTATTTTGCTTAGAATAATTTTTTCAAACTTCATCTATGTTGTAACATGTATCAGAACTTAATTCCTTTTCATGGCCAAATAATACTCCATTGCATGGATGTACATTTTATTTACCCATTCATCCACTGAAAGACATTTGGTTTGTTTCCATTTTTTTTGGATATTATGAATAGTACTGCTGTGAAAATGTGTATGCAAGTTTTTGTGTGGACATATGTTTCTATTCTCTTAGGCATAGACCTACTAATGGGTTTCCATCCTGCTTTGCATGTAAGTGTTTGCTGTAGTTATGTAATCATTCTATTGAATTTAACCATTCTCCTACTACCGGACATTTAGGGTCCTATCATAAATAAGGGAGTGGGCCAGCCAGTTCATATCTAACACCTATCTCAGTTCTAAAAATTCATCCATATTTTGGAAACCACTGATCTTCCTGTGCCTTGTTGTTCACCCTGTAACTCTCCAGTTCATCTCTGGTGTGTCCATCTTCATCCTCACTGAGCATCCCATAGGGTGAAAGTGGGTAGTTATTATATGTAAAGGTTACAATGGCTACCAGCTATTATGTTTTGTGCTCAGTGCTTTTGACAAGGTAGGATATGATCTGGAGACAAGAATTCCTTCCAATAGCTCTAGGATCTGCCATCACAAAAGTCCTGTCAGATTGAAGGACTTCCCCACCTCTGGGAAACGAAAACCACTGAAAGTCAATGTCTCTGAGAAGTTCATCTATGCCCAGCAGATGAAAATCAAGATACCACAACACAGTCCAATCAGAAGCCTTGGTTATATTGTTGGTTACCACAGGACCATTACCATGAACCAGATGCCAGGTTAGGTGGGTGAGGGGAAAAAATTGACCGTAAATGATTGCTATAGTTCTCATAAACTAAGCTGACAAACATATAAGTACCACAAATAAGAATGTCACTTTTGTGGGTTGAATTGTGTCGCCCAAAATTCATGTGTTGGATTGAGGTGATGCTGCCACAAGCCACGGAATGCCAGGAGCCACCAGAAGCTGGAAGACACAAGAAAAGGTTGTCTCTTAGAGCCTTCAGACAGAGCATGGCCCTGCCGACAGCTCCATTTTGGACTCTGGCCTCTGGAACTGTGAGAGAATAAATTTTTGTTGTAAGTCACCGAGTTAGCAGCCCTAGGATAGTAATACAAACATCTTTTGCTTTTTATGACTCAGTCCTCTTTCTGTTATACCCTTTGCAAGAATGTGGTTATTAAACTCAACAAGCGAAAAAAAAAAAAATTCATGTGTTGGAACTCCTAAACCCCAGTACCTTCGAATGTGACCATATTTGGAAATAGGGTATTTAAAGAGGTAATTAAATTAAAATGAGCTTATTAGGTGTGACTTCAGCATGACTGGTGTCCTTATGAAAAGGGAGAATTTGGACACAGAAACACACATAGAAGGAAGACAATATGAAGATACGGGGGGAAAATGACCATCTACCACCAAAGAGAGAAGCCTGGGACAGATCCTTCCCTCACAGCTGTCAGAAGGAACCAACTCTGCCAACACCTTGATCTCAGACTCCTAGCCTCCAGAACTGTGGGACAATAAGTTTCTGTTGTTTAAGTCATGCAGTCTGTTACAGCAGCCCTAGCAAACTATTACAGGTCCATTAGCCATTCTATGCCTAAAAGAGAAGTGGGGAAAAAGTAGTTTTGATTTTATTTTTAAAACTAAGTTTAAAAAAATGAGATAACAGCACAAGATTCTCTACTGTTCTAGTGCATTCTTTTTTATTTTAAAAACCTGTTCTGGTGAGATGTTAGTGACGTAAATTCTGTCCAAGAAATTGAGCCCTATGCCAGCCTGAAGGAGCAATTTACAGCCCACACGGCCTTGACATAAGACAGCTGTGACTTGTTCTCACCCTCCACCAGGAACCAGCCTCCTCCGGTAATGTCACTCTAGCTCTTAGTACATTCATCATAAACTGTTCCCTGTTGGAGGTCGTCCAAATTATTATATACCTCCATTTTAGAAGCAATATTACTGAAAACTGAAAAAATAAAAGAGAAGATAAAAATCTTCAAACAATCTTAACCCCCTAACAAAAGTATTATTTATAGTTTATTGCATATATCATTTATATTTCCAAATACACATGTATGAATTACTTAAAATACAATTTTGTGCATTTTCATCGTAGGCGATTATTTTAAAGCAGTAAAAACAGAAATGAGAAAATAAAATCTACCCCAATTCCAACACAGACATGACTACTGTTGACAAATCCGGAAGTTCCCCCAATATGGTTTGAGTATATGCACCCATAATTATTGACAGATAAAATGGGATTGTTTGATTTTGCAACCTGTTTTTTCACTTATTTTATCATGAACATTTTTCTCCCTTAATTAATTCTATGATATCATTCTGAATGTCTCTATATATTGATAATTCCCTCATACTATCATAATGAAATGAACCCAGGCTATATGGTTGGACATTTAAGCTATTTCTCTAAGTTTCTACTTTGATGAAAAATGGTATAATGAATATCCTTTTAGATGAAATTTCAAACGTATTTAAAATTACTCTTAAGATAAATTCCTAGAAGTGCAATGCTGAGTCAAAAGCTATGCACATTTTCAAGTGCAAACATGCTTACACACATGCACCTGTTTTAGTAGTTATTGTAATTAAGCTATACAAACACTTTTGTACCCTCCTGATGTCACTTAGGAATATATCCCATGCATTGTCATACTATTACAGGCTTCAAAACCCTCACTTTATTGACCAAATAATCCATGAAGTCATTGATATCCTTCCCAATTTCATTGCATTGAGAAGCAGATAGTTACTAAATTAGCAGTCATCTCATCATTGAACTTAAGATGTAAAATATACATTAAAACCTAATCACAAAATTGAATTGTGATTATTCAGAAGATCATAGTTGTACAAAGTCCAAAGCCATCTACAGATAATATTAGGATAATAAGTGAAATAAGCAGTCACTAGATAAAAGGCCAATGTACAATAATCAATGGTATTTTTATGTATTAGAAATAAATTAGAAAATACATTTTTAATAATAATGCCACGCATAGAAGTATCAGAAAAATACCAAATACCTAGGAATAAATTCACCAAGGATATACAGGCCCATTACACAATTTACTATAAAACACTACCAATTAAAGAAGACCAAAATACATGAAAACAAAGATTGTGTTTGGAGGTGGAAGCCAAGATATTGCTGGACAGATCTATAGATTCATTGCGATCTCAATAAAAATTCCAGCAGGTGTTTTTGGGAAATTTGACAAGTTGATTCAAAGTTAATATAAGATGTATAGAGTTAATAAATGCAAACACAATCTTGAAGAACACAGTTGGAGACCTTACACTACAGACCTCAAGACTCAAAACTATAGCAATGAAGAGTGTGGCATTGGCAGAAGGAATGTCAAATAGACAATCAGGATGAAACAAGAGAGGCAAGACATGACCACACCTATATGGTCACTTTGGTGTATGAGAAGGGTACCACTGCAGGGCATGGAGAAAGAAGAGTCTTTTCAATAAGTGGTGCTGTATCAATTAAATATTGTTATGAAAAATGTGAGCAGTGATCCATGTCTCTGCACACACACAAATCCATTTTGAATAGATTGAAGACCTAAGTATAAAAAGGAAAATGATAAAGATTTTAGAATGTATCAAGCAAATATTTTCATGGCCTCAGGTAGGCAAAGATTTCTTAAACAGGGCACAAGTTACTAATATAAAATAAAAGATTGATATCTTGGACTATATTAAAATTAAGAGCCTCTCTTCATCAAAAACAACCAGTAGGAATCTCATTTCATCAAAAGTTGTATTCAACAAATATATATATATATATATATATCAGCAAACAATTGGTTTCCAGACTATATAAAATCTTCTAAAAATAAACAGAAAAAAGACAACCAAATTAAAAAATGTGCAGTTTACTTGAACAGGCACTTCACCAAAAAATATTCAAATGGTTAATAAATATATCAAAGTTCTCCAAGTCTATTCATTGGTGGTAGAAATCCATATTGATGGTAGTACAGCCACTTTGGAAGACAGTTTCTTATAAAACTAAACATACTTTTACTACATGATCCAGCAATCATGTATCTTGGTATTTACCAAAAGGAATTGAAAATTTAACATTCATACAAAAGCCTACACATGGATGTTTATATCAGCTGTATTCATAATTGCCAAAACTTGGAAGCAACCAAGATGTCCTTTAGTAGGTGAATGGATAAACTATGGTACATCCAAATGATGGAATATTATTCAGTGATAAAAAGAAATGAGCTATCAAGCCATGAAAATACATGGAGGGACATTAAATGTATATTGCCATGTAAAAGAAGCCAGTCTCAAAATGTTACATTTTATATGATTCCAACTATATCACACTCTGGAAAAGGCAAACCTATAAAAACAGTAAAAAGATGTGTAGTTTTCAGGGATTGGGAAAGAGGGAGAGGATAAATAGGCAGAGCACAGAGGATTGTTAAGGCAGTGAAACTATTCTGTATAAGACTGTAACCGTGGACACATGTCATTACGCATTTGTCAAAACCCACAGAACATACAACACCAAAAGTGAACCCTAATGTAAACTATGGACCTTAGTTAATAATAATGTATCAATATTGCTTCATCAATTGTAACAAATGTACCACATCAATGCAAGATGTTAGTAATACAGGAAATTCTAGTGGGGCAGGGAAGAGAGAATATATGGGAATTCTACTTTCAGTTTATTTAAACCTAAAATTTCTCTGAAAAATAAAGCCTATTCCAAAAAACAAATTCTCTACTCTATTAATTATCAAGAATATGCAAATTAAAACAACAATGAGCACACACAATAATAGCACACCCACCAGAATGACTAAAATACCAAAAAAAACCCTGATAATATCAGATGTTGGTATGAATATAGAGAAACAAGAAATCTTATGCACTTCTGGGAAGTGTCAATTAGTACAACTATGTTAGAAAACTAGTTTTTATTAAGGTAGAACATACACACAGCCAATACACATCAAACTGAAATTCATACATATGTGCACCTGAAATAAATAAATAAATAAATAAATACTAATAGCATTATTTGCAAAGGCCAAAAATTGGAAATAACCCCAGTGCCCATGGCTAGCATGGGCAAATGAATTGTGGTGCATTTTTACAATGGAAAACTATTCAGTGATGAAAAATAAGCTGCCACTGTTCTGCACATCAACATGGGTAATTCTCATAGACATAATGCTGAGGGAAAGAAGCCAGTCACAAGAGTCCATATAGGATAACTGCATTTATAAAACTTTGAAAAACAAGTGACACCAATATATTTTGATGAAAATCAGAATAGTGGTTATCTTTGTGGTTGTAATCATTGAGGGGGGTGCTAGGGAATATGCTATAGTGTTAAAAATGGTTTACATTTTGATCTGAGTGTCTTCATTTTATACAAATTCATTTGGCTGAACATTCATGAATTGTGTATGTGGGTATGTATGTATACTATAGTAAAATGTGTGCAGGTAACATGGTGGTCCTCATAATTTGTCATTACCTTGGCTGAAATTTGTGACTACTTTTGATATCTGATTATTTTGGCAAGGCCATAAGAGAAATGTACAACAGGTAGCTAAGTCTTGAAGGTCATGAAGAAAACAGAGTTTGTCTCATTAGGTAGGTAAATAAGGATAAATATCATCACAAGGACTATAACACCCAAACTGAGGGACAAAGAACCAAAATAGAAAAGCAAAAACCCCACAATATTTTAAACCTGTTTTGCCAATTTGTTGGCATTCACTCTGCTTAATAGAGTGAATTCTCTGTTAAGAACTCTCATTCTTTCCTATCATCACTTATATTTTTTAAGGCTATAGGAAAAGAATCAATAAATAATCTTATCTCTAGTTTCTCAGAAGCAAAGGTATGTGTATTTGTGTCAAGTATTTCAATTAAGAAGGCATGTGTATGAATGGTTAATGAACACATAAAAAGTTATTACAACCAGTACAACCATTGCAAACCCTACGATGGCTAAAATTAAAAAGACTGACAATACCAAGTGTTGTTGAGGGTATGAAGCTGCTGCAATTCTCATATATTGCTGGAAGTGGTGTGAGATTATACAACTATTTAGAAAGCTGACAATATCTTATAAAATTAAACATACACTCTTCTTCCAATCTAAGAATTCCACTTGTAGATATGTATGTACTCTCCCTACACCCCCGCCACACACAAAGAAAACAGAAGCATATATCCACTAAAAGACTTGCACTAGAATAACCATTTTATCAGTAATGGCCAAAACTGGAAACAACCAAAATCCATCAACTGTAGAATGGATAAACATATTATATTATATTCATACAATGGAGTGTTACTAAGTAATTAAAAAGAACAAACTGCTGATACATACAACAATATAGATGAATATTAAAAACATTATGCTAAGTAAAAAAAAAAAAAGCTGGACAAAAATTGTTCCTATTGTATTTACTAATAGACAGGAATTGAAATCAGAATAGTTGCTGGAAAAGAACATTGGAGGTTAATGCAGGTGTTCTATGTGTTGGCTGTGGTATTGTTTGCATAGGCCTATGTGCATTTGGTAAGTCATTGAACTGTGAGCTTAAGACCCATGCATTCCACTGTTTGTAACTATGTCTTGATTAAAATACGTATACGTGATACACACACACATACTGCACACTTACACACACCACACACACACACCATGGGGGATCCCATTTTTAGGACAAGGAGAGGGGGCCAAATGTAGAAGGAGGAAGTCCCTCAGAAGCCCACTGTGGTGCTAACGTCGGATTTATCAGGAGATATTTTTCTTTCTCAGTGAAACAACATCTCTTTCTTAAAAGCTTGCAATCTGGTATTTTGTCTTGTCCATTGACTTATTCTCTAGTAGCAAATGGTATTATTTCTGAAAAGTTTGGGAACCACTTTTTGCCATGAATTAAAAATGTTACTCTGGAAAACCCCAAACGTATTTTCAGTGGGCCTGTCAAGAGCAGACAACATGCCCAAACACATTCCAGTTATGGATTTACTGAAAGTAACTTCAGGGTACCTTTAGAGTTCATGGAGCAGTGGTCCTGGGATAATACTAAAAACCTGTATAAATCAGATTTCTATTTTCACTGCATGAATATTTCACAGGCCCCTAGGTGGATCTCCATTAAGGAATTACTGCAGCTTTATGGCACGCCTCCCTCATCCTCAGGCAACAGGACATACCCAGGAAGCGTAAATCTCCACATCCCATGTGTGCCAAGGAACAGTAATCTTTATAGGGGGTAAAGTGAGTGTGTTCTCTTTGAAGAAACTCAGCATACT
This sequence comes from Eubalaena glacialis, assembly GCF_028564815.1. Taxonomy (NCBI): domain Eukaryota; kingdom Metazoa; phylum Chordata; class Mammalia; order Artiodactyla; family Balaenidae; genus Eubalaena; species Eubalaena glacialis. The sequence goes on along the minus strand of NC_083724.1, from coordinate 105,944,942 downwards.
GACCCTGAGTCAAAAGAAGACAGCCTTCATAAATCAAATGAACGGAACACAGCATCATGGTCATCATTAGGAAGAAAAAGGCTTTTGCACAGAAACTTAGAAGAAATGTGCCAGCAAATTTGGAAGTTGACAAGAATATTTACTCCTGAACATGATTCTGATTCACTAATAGGTGCCAATTAATATTGTTTTATTTTCCTTTGCAAATGATCTTAAACCTTGATATCCCTGATTTGGTATCTTATAGCTCTTGTTTGCGAAAATTATAAGCAATAATTGCATTAAACCACCACTCATATCAGAACATTAAAAATTAATTATTTTAACTTAAAAAAGGATGATGTTATATTGGTCAAAACAAGTGACCAACTGACTAAAAACAAGTGACTAAAAATTTTTTAAAGTAATTCAATTTAAAAAATGCATATGTGGTTGTGTGATAAAGCAAAAGTATGGTCAGATCTACACAGGGCATTAATGAGAGGCTAGGTTCAACATCATGTAAAATAGTGATCAGCCAGGCAAATTAAAAACTGCCTGACATGTTCTTCAAAACCAAGTAACAAAAACAGAAAGGTGGTGGTCTTGCACCATATGTGAGACTGGAGAATGTGGATCAAAAAGGGGGAGGTGCTGGGTGGAAAGTACAAAGATTTCCCATACACTCCCTGCATCCCCCCGCCCCCCCAGGGCCTCCTGCACTTTCAACATCCCCCACCAGGTTGTATACTTGTTACCATCAGTAAACCTACATTGATAAATAATCACCCCCCAAGTTCATAGTTTACATTAGGATTCACGCTCAGTGTTGTACATTCTATGGGTTTGGACAAATGTTATCTACCTTTATCTACATGTTATCTACCGTTGTGGTATCATACAGAATAGTTTCACTGCCCTAAAGATTTTCTTTGTTCTGACTATTCCTTCATTCCTCCTAAACACCAACCTCTGGCAACCACTGATCTTTTTACTGTCTTCATAGTTTTACCTTTTCCAGAAGGTCATATAGTTGAAATCATACAGTACATACCCTTTTCAGAATAGCTTCTTTCACTGAGTAATGTGCATTTAAGGCTTCTCCATGTCTTTTCATGGCTTGCTAGCCCATTTTTTTAGTGCTGGATGTACCACAGTTTATTTATTCATTCATCTGCTGAAGGACATCTTGGTTGCTTACAAGTTTTGGCAATCATGAATAAACCTGCTATAAACATTCGTGTGCAGGATTTTATTTTGTGGACATAAGTTTTCTACTCATTTCACTACATATCAAGGAACATGATTGCTGGGTCATATGTTAAGAGTATGTTTAGTTTTGTAAAAAGTACCAAACTCTTTTCCAAAGTGGCTATACTATTTTACATTCCCATCTGCAATGAATGAAGGTTCCTGTGCTGCACATTTAGTGTTGTCAGTGTTCTGGATTTTAGCCAGCCCAATAGGTGTGCAGTGGTATCCTAGTTTTGCTTTAATTTGTAATTCCCTAATGATATATGACATTGAGATTATTTGCCATCTGTATTTCTTCACTAGTGAGGTATCTATTCACATATTTTGCCAATTTTTAACTGGGTTTTTCATTTTCCTATTGTTGAATTTTAGAGTTTTTTGTATATTTTAGGTAACAGATCTTTATCAGGTTCATGTTTCACAAACTTTTTCTCCCAGTCTTCTGGTCTTCTCATTGTCTTAGCAGTGTCTTTTGCAAAGCAGAAGCTTTTAATTTTAATGAAGTCCAACTTATCAATGTTTTCTTTCATGGATTGTGCCTCTGGTATTGTGTCTAAACCGTCATCACAAAATCAAGTTTACCTAGATTTTCTCCTATGTTATATTCTAGGAGTTTTATGGTTGTGCATTTCACATTTAAATCTATGGCCCATTTTGAGTTAATTTTTGTGAAAGGTATAGGGTCTGTGTCTAGAACTGTTTTTTATATGTGTATGTCCAATCATTCCAAGATTTTTTGTTTAAAAGCCTATCACTTCACCATTAATTTGCCTTTGCTCCTCCATCAAAGATCAGTTAACTATATTTGTGTGGGTCTATTTCTGGGCTCTCTATTCTGTTCCACTGATCTATTTGTCTGTTCTTTCACTGATACCACACTGTCTTGACTATTATAGCTTTATAGCAAGACTTAAAGTCAGGTATTCTGTCAATCTTCTTACCTTGTTCTTCTCCTTCAATATTGTGTTGGCTAGTCTAAGTCTCTTGCCTTTCCAAAAAAACTTTACAATAAGTTTATTGATATCCACAAAGTAACTCACTAGGATTTTGATTGGGACTGAATTGAATCTATAGATCAAGATGGGAAGAGCTAATATCTTAACAATATTTAGTTTTCCTACCCATGAATATGGAATGTCTCTACATTTATTTTGTTCTTCTTTGATTTCCTTCATCAGAGTTTTATAGTTCTTATCATGTAGATCTTGTATATATTTTGTTAGATTTATACCTGTGTTCCATTCTTTCATTGCTAATGTAAATTGCACTATGTTTTTATTTCAGATTCTGATTGTTCATTGCTAGTATATAGAAAAACAATTGACTTTTGTGTATTAACCTTGTATCCTGCAACCTTGCTACAGTATCTTATTAGTTCAGAAGTTTTTGTTGTTGTTGTTTGTTTGCTTCTTTGTTTTTGATTCTTTGGAATTTCCTACATAGACAATCATGTCATCTATAAACAAAGACAGTTTTATTTCTTCCTTCTCCCAAACTGTATGCTTTTTATCTCCTTTTCTTGTCTTATGGCATTATCTAGGATTTCCTGTATGATGTTGAATAAGAATGATGAGAGGGAACATCTTTGTCTTGTTCCTGATTTTAGAGAGAAAGCGTCTAGTTTTCCACCATTATGTATGAAGTTAGCTGTAGGGGTCTTTTAACAGCTGTTTTTTTTGTTTTTTTTTTTTATCCAGTTGAAGAAGTTCTCTCTTCCTAGTTTGCAGACAATTTTTATCATAAATGGGTGTTGAAGTTTGTCAAATATTTTTCTGCATCTATTAATATGATCATGATTTTTTTTCTTAGCTTGTTGATATGATTGTTTTTCAAATATCAAACCAGACTTGCATACCTAGAATAAATTCCACTTGGTTGTGGTGTATAATTCTTTCCACACATTGTTGAATTCAATTTGCTAATATTTTGTTGAGGATTTTTACATCTATGTTCATGAAAAATATAGTTTTCTTTTGTTGTAATGTCTTTGTCTGGTTTTGGTATTAGGATAATGTTGGCCCCATAGCATGAGTTAGCAAGTATTCTCTCTGCTTCTAATTTCTGAAATGGATTTTAAAGAATAGGTATAATTTCTTCTTTACATGTTGGTAGAAATCACCAGTGAACCCATCTGGTAATGATGCCCAGATAATAATCTCTTTTGGAGGTTATTAATTATTGATTCAATTTTGTTAATAGACATAGACCTATTCAGATTATCTAATTTATCAACTCTTTTCAAGGAGTTGGTCCATTTCATCTAAGTTATCGAATTTGTGGATATAGAATGTTTATAATATTCTTTTATTATCTTTTTAACATCCATTACATCAGTAGTGATGACCCCTCTTTCATTTACGACATCAGTTTCTTGTGTCTCTTATTTTTTTAGCTTGGCAGGATGTTTATCAATTTATTTTAATGATCATTTCAAAGAACCAGCTTTAATTTTGTTGATTTTTCTCTTAATTTCCTGTTTTTTATTTCACTGATTTTTGCTGTAATTTTATTATTTCTTTTATTCTGCTTACTTTGGATATAATTTGTTCCTCCTTTTCTAGTTTCTTAATATGAAAGCTTAGATTTTTTTCAAGATTTGTCTTATTTTCTAATAGAGGAATTCAAAATAATACTCTTTAAATACTACTTTTGCTGCATCCCACAAATTATGGGAAGTTGTACTTTTATTTTCATTTAGCTCAAAATATTTTTAAATTCCTCTTGAGACTTATTCTTTGCCCTGTGTGTTATTTAGAAGTTTGGGATTTTCCAGCTGCCTTTCTGTTATTGATTACTAGTTTAATTCCACTGTGGTCTGAGAGCACACATTATATGATTTCTATTCTTTTAAGTTTGTTAACATGTGTTTTATTGCCCAAAATGTAATCCATTTTGGTCAGTGTTCTATGTGAGCTTTAGAAGAATGTGTATTCTGCAGTTGTTGGGTGAAGTAGTCTATAAATGTCAACTAGATACTGTTAATTGATTGTGATGTTCAGTTAATTGATGTCCTTCCTATTTTTCTGATTGCTGGAACTGTCAAGTACAGGGATATTTATTTCTTCTTGAAATTCTATTAGTTTTTGTCTCATGTATTTTGAAACTCTGTTGTTAGGCACATATACCTTAAGGAGAATATGTCTTCTTGGGAGAATTGACCCCTTTATCATTATGTAATACCCCTCTTTATACCTGGTAATCTTCCTTCTTATTAAATTGGTTTTGTCTGAATTTAATATAGCTACTCCAGCTTTCTTTTGACTACTATTAGCATGATATATATTTCCCAATCTCTTTATTATTGTATGTGTCATTATATTTAATTAGTTTCTTATAGATGACATAAGGTTGGGTCTTGTTTATTGATCCACTCTGACAGTATTTGTCTTTTAATTGGTGCATCTAGACCATTGAAATTTAAAGTGATAACTGATATGGTTAGATTAACAGCTACCATATTTGTTATTTTTTCCTATTTGTTGCCCTTATTCTCTGTTTCTATTTCTGTCTTCCACTCTTTTTCTGCCTTTTGTGGTTTGATGAAGCATTTTATATGATTCCATTCTCTCTCCTTTTCTTGCATCTCAATTATACTTTTTTTCTCTTTTTTTTTAGTAACTGCCCTAGAGTTTGCAATATACATTTGCAATTAATCTAGGTCGACTTTCAAATGGCACTATACTGCTTCACAGGTAGGTAAGTACCCTAAGATAGAGTATTTCCAATCCCTTCCTCCCTTCCATTATATCATTGTTGTCATTAATTTCATTTATCAATATGCTATAATCACCATATACACTGTTGCTATCATTTTGACTAAACTGTTATCCGTTAGCTCAGTTAAGAATAAGAAAAACAAAAGATTTATTTACCTTCATTTATTCCTTCTCTAACACTCTTGTTTTCTTTATGTGGATCCCAGTTTCTGACCTATAACATTTTTTTTCTCTCTGAGGAACTTCTTTTAATATTTCTTGCAAGGCAGATCTACTGGTAACAAATTTCCTCAGTTATTGTTTGTCAGAGAAGGTCTTTATCTCTCCTTCACTTTTGAAGGATAATTTCACTGGCTGCAAAAATTTAGGTTGGTAGGAGCTTTTTTGTTGTAGTTGTTCTTCAATAATATAAATATTTCATTCTACTCTCTTCATGCTTGCATGGGTTTTGCAAAGAAGTCCACTGTAATTCTTATCCTTTCTCCTCTATAAGTGAGGTTTCCTTTTTTTTCCACTCTGACTCATTTCAAGATTTTTTCTTTCTTATTATTTGCTGTAGTTGGAATATGCTATGCCTAAGTGTAGTGTCTGGCATTTATCCTTCTTGGTGTTCTCTGAGCTTCCTGGATCTGTGCTTTGGTTTCTGAAATTAATTTTGAAAAATTCTCAGTCATTATTGATTCAGATATTTCTTCTGTTCCTTTCTCTCTTTCTTTTCCTTCTAGTAATTGTCCCACAGTGCTTGATATTTTTCTCCACTTTTTTTCAGTGTCTCCTCTTTGCTTTTCAGTTTGGGAAGTTTTTATTGACATATTCTTAAGTTCAGAGACTCTTTCCTCAGTCATGTCCAGTCTACTAATGTCCCCATCAAAAGCATTCTCCATTTCTTTTACAGTGTTTTTGATTTCTAGCTTTCCTGTTTTATTTTGTCTTAGAATTTCCATCTCTCTGTTTACATTATCCGTTTTGCACATTGTCTACTTTTTCCATTACAGTCCTCAGTGTATTAATTATACTTCTTTTAAATTCCTAATGATAGTTCCAACCTTCCTGCCATACCTTAGTCTGATTTTAATGCTTGCTCTGTCTCTTTAAACTCTGTTTTTTCCCTTTATTATGCTTTGTAATTTTTTGTTGGAAGCAGGACATGATGTACTGGGTACAATTATCTGTGGTAATTACATCTTTAGTAATGTGATGATGAGGTGTTGGGGGAGATGGGAAGTGCTGTGATTAGTTTTAGTCTTTGAGTGAGCCTGTGCCCCTGGGCTGGGACCTCCAGAAGTGCCTCTCAATTTCTTGCCCCCTTCCCCTTTAGGTGAGTCAGGACAGCTAGAAGAGACTTGGGTTGGTATTTCCCTTCTCTCACATGAAAGGCTAGAGGGGACTGAAGTTGGGTATTTCTCTAGGTTATTAGGCTCTGGAAAAACCCAAGTTGGTTAGCCTCTGCTGAAATATTTTCCTTTGAGGGCAGACTTTGTTAAGAAAAAAATGCTCTGGGGATATTTCAAAATGGTTACTTTTTACCAACACCCCCTCCCTTGCCCTCCCAACTGGAAGCATGAGGAGACTTTTCTCTGATCTTTACCCTGGGAACCTGATAAGACTCTTAGAGATAAAATTCAGGAAATCATAAGCCCCTTCTCACAAGGTTCGGCCTCCAGCAATTTTTAACTCTCAAGCTAGTCCATGCACAGGCTCTTGCAATTAGGCAATTACACTTTAAAAATTCCTACCTGATGCTGGCTCCAGTGATGGTTTCTGAGTGGTATCTGCTCCAGGTAAGCTATGGCTCTCTGTAGCTTCCTGTGTCTCCAGTTTTCAGGGTGGTGGTTTGTGCTGTGACCTCAATTCTCTGATGGATCTAAAAAGACTAGTTGATTTTCACTTTCAGCTTTTTTCTTAGTGTGAGGATGGGAGTGGTGACTTCCAAGCTCCTTATATGTCAGACCATCTTTTCTAGTATTTTTAACAATTAAACAATATTGAAATCTTTGATCTACCTACAATTAAAGTAAACTGTGAGGTATAGGTAGAGTTTTATATTTTTCAGATGCCTCCCTATTTGTCCAAAAGCATTTATTGAATAATCCATCTTTTTTATTCACCTGTGAAATGCCAGTTCTATAATATAGTGAATTTTCATAAGTCCATAGAGCTATCTCTGGACATTCTAATCTGTGGCATTGTCTATAAATCCAAGTACCAATGCCACACCATTTTAATTACTGAAGCTTTGTAATATGTTTGAACTTCTAATAGTGTTAGTACCTGCTCATTACTTTTGTTTTTCACATAGTTTTTTCCCTTGATTTACTTTTTCCACAAGAACTTTGCCTAGTTAAAAAAAAAAAAAAAAAAACTAGTGATATTTTTACTGGTAGCATTTAAATTTTTTGTAATGTTGAGTCTTCTGGTCAAGTACTTAGGCTGTATTTCCACTTGTACAGGTGGGTTTTTTAAATGATCTTCACAAGAATCTTACAGTTTTTCTCATAGATTCTCCACATTTTTCATACATTTATTATTTTTCCTTATATTTTAGATAGGATCTTTTCTTCCATTTGGTTCTTGCTTTTATACATAAAGGTTGTAGAATTCTGTATATTAATTTTGTATCAAGCCATGTTATTGAATTGTCCTATTGTTTGTAATACTTTTCTTTCAGAGGATACTCTGATTTTCCATGTATATAATGAATTAACAGATAAAATATAATTTATATGTTATGTAAAACTAATCATGATTTTATTTCTACTTCCAATTTTTATACCTCTAATAATATACCTTTTATACCTTACTAGTACTTCTGATTGTATTGATTGGTACTTCCAAAACAAAATAACAATGATAGAAGTGGGCATTCTTGTCTTATTATTTAATTCAATAGAAGTACTTTCTAATAAAAAAGATACTGTTGCTTTGAGGCTGAAATAGGTATATTTTATCTTACTTATATAGCATACATATATACCTAATTTATTAAGCAGTCTTTATCATGAATGGATATTGAATTTTACTGAATGCCTTCCAGCATCCACAGAAATAAGCATATGCTTTTTCAATCTAGGTCTATTAACACAGTAACCATTTCCTACCATTGAGTATCTCTTATATTACTGGAATAAAGCTTGCTTGGCTATGATGAATTGCTATTTTTATTTGCTGCAGTAACATTTTACTTATGAATTTTAAATCAATATTCATACATTACACTCATCTGTAATTTTATTTTGTGCCATCTTTGTTGAATTTGATTACCACTCTCATTTCATAAAAATGACTTAGAAACTTCCTTTCTTTTTCTAAGTTCTAGAACAGAACCATTTAATAACACTGGTGTTTTTACTATAGAAAAGTTTGGTAGAATTTTTTGTGAAACAACTGAATATAATGATTTCTCAAGATTTAAGGGGCAACTTTTTCTATTTCCTCTCTGGGAAACAGTGTCTTTATATTTTTCAAGTCATTTTAAGTAAATTATACATTCCTAGGAAATCATCAAGTTTATCCAGGGTTTCAAGTAAAAGTATTGAAAAGATATAAGCTTCTAGCCAAGATAAAATAACAGACACCAGATTTACCCCTACACACATATAAGTAACAAATTATGTAAAATAATTGTTTTCCACAAACATGTAGGTAACAAATTAGATGAAGCAATTGTTTTCCAGACACTGGACATTGGGCAACAAAGGACAGTAATCCCTGAAAAACAGGAGACAAATGAAATGAGTCCAACAATTGTCCTAGCCTACTACTTTAATAGTGTTTTCAGGTTGGGGCATGGATAGGAGCATTCCAGGGGGATCCTGACAAACTCCTGAGCTGAGGAGATGGAGCTGAATGTCTGGGAGAACAAGGTGGCTAGAGGTCACAGAACAGACCCCTGGAAAGGAGAAATGCATGGGGAGAGAACCCTGGGTTTCCCTTGGATGTTCAGCCAAGTACTGATCAGCATATATGCGTGAAGAAACTACCCAAAGCTGGGGAAGAACCCGTAGAGAGGATTGGAAGGAACGGTGCCTGAAGCACACACACATCCAGGAATAGTGCCTGTTCCTATCAACCAGACTAGAAAAATCTTACTTTTTATGAAGAATGAAACACAGAGAGAAAAAAGAATTTCTAAAAATGAACATATCATCAGTGAGCTGTAAGACAACTTCAAGGAGCCTAATATATAGGTAATTGGGATCCCTGAAAGAGAGGCTAGAGATGGGGAAAATATTTGATGACATAATGACAAAAAATTTACCAAACTTGAAGAAAACTATAAATCCACAGATCCAAGAAGCTCATTGAACCCCAATCACAAGAAACATGAAGCCACATTATTATGAAACATCAAGACATATTATTATGAAATAGCTCAAAACCAGGGATAAAGGGAAAATATTAAAATCAGACAGGGGAAAAGAGACATTATATACAGAGAACTGAGGAACTAAGATAAGAATGACAGCAGAATTCTTGTCAGAAATAATGCAAGTGAGAAATTAGTGCAGTAACAGCTATAAGTACTGAAAGAAAAGATTCTGTCAACTCAGAATTCTATGTTCCATGAAAATGTGTTTCAAAAATTAAGGCAAAATAATGACATTTTAAGACATATAAAAGCTTAAAGAATTCACCCACAACAGACCTGCACTACAAGAAATGGTAAAGGATGTCCTACAGGCATATGGAACATGATACCGCAGGGAAATATGGATCTATACAAAGGAATAAAAAGTATCATAATTGGTAACTATATGGATAAAGGTATAATGTTTTGTTCTTATTATTTAAAATCTTTAAAAGATAATCAACCATTTAAACAAAGAATAACAATGTCCTATGGGGTTTATTTGTTATGTAATTAATTATATAAAAATGTATGACAATAATAGAACAACATTATGGATGAGAAAAATAGAAGGTTAGGGTCTTATACAAAATGGGAAGTGATGTAATAGCACTAAAAACAAGTCTGTGATAATTAAAAACTGTATATAAAAAAATTAAAGCAACCTCTAGAATAACAAAACGAAAAGTTATAGTTAATAAAACTGACAAAGAAGAAAAAATTAAAACATTAATCCTAATAATTAATTATGAGCTTTGAATTATAACAGTCCAAATTAATAAACCAATGAGAATGAAACTTTAAAAAAAAAACAGAAAAATGGAATAAGAACAGAGGAGACAAATAGAAAACAAACACCAAATGATCATATCCATATCAATCACATGAAAGGTAAATGGTCTAAATATCCCAATTAAAAGACAGAGATTGTCAGATTGGATGCAGGAGCAAGACAGAACTATATGTTACCCATAGGAAACATATATTAAATATAAAGACACAATTAGTTATATGTAAAGTGATGAAGAAAGATATACAATGCTAACATTAATCAAAGAAAGCTTGAGCTGCTACCAGACAAAGTAGATTTTATACAAAGAAAATAACCAGAGGGAGGGGCAAGATGGCGGAAGAGTAAGACGCGGAGATCACCTTCCTCCCCACAGATACATGAGAAATACATCTACACGTGGAACTGCTCCTACAGAACACCCACTGAACGCTGGCAGAAGACGTCAGACCTCCCAAAAGGCAAGAAAATCCCCACGTACTTGGGTAGGGCAAAAGAAAAAAGAAATAACAGAGACAAAAGAATAGGGACGGGACCTGCACCAGTGGGAGGGAGCTGTGAAGGAGGAAAGGTTTCCACACACTAGGAAGCCCCTTCGTGGGCAGAGACTGCGGGTAGCAGAGGGGGGAAGCTTCGGAGCCACGGAGGAGAGCGCAGCCACAGGGGTGCGGAGGGCAAAGCGGAGATTCCCGCACAGAGGAGCGGTGCCGACCAGCACTCACCAGCCCGAGAGGCTTGTCTGCTCAGCCGCCGGGGCGGGCGGGGCCTGGGAGCTGAGGCTCGGGCTTCGGTGCTAGCCGGGAGGGAGTCCGGGAAAAAGACTGCAGCTGCCAAAGAGGCAAGAGAATTTTTCTTGCCTCTTTGTTTCGCGGCGCGCAAGGAGAGGGGATTCAGAGCGCCGCCTAAACGAGCTCCAGAGACGGGCGCGAGCCGCGGCTATCAGCGCGGATCCCACAGCAACAGGGACGCAGAGGGAAAAACGGAGAGATTCCCGCACAGAGGCTCGGCGCCGAGCAGCACTCACCAGCCCGAGAGGCTTGTCTGCTCACCCGCCGGGGCGGGCGGGGGCTGGGAGCTGAGGCGCGGGCTTCGGTCGGATCCCAGGGAGAGGACTGGGGTTGGCTGCGTGAACACAGCCTGAAGGGTCTAGCGCACCACAACTAGCCGGGAGGGTGCACGAGAAAAAGTCTGCAGCTGCCGAAGAGGCAGGAGACTTTTTCTTGCCTCTTTGTTTCGCGGCGTGCAAGGAGAGGGGATTCAGAGCGCCACTTAAACGAACTCCAGAGACGGGCGCGAGCCGCGGCTATCAGCGCGGACGCCAGAGACGGGCATGAGACGCTAAGGCTGCTGCTGCCGCCACCAAACAGCCTGTGGGCGAGCACAGGTCATCCTCCACACCGCCCCTCCCGGGAGCCTGTGCAGCCCGCCACGGCCAGGCTCCCGTAATCCGGGGACAACTTCCCCGGGAGAGCGCACGGCGCGCCTCAGGCTGCTGCAACGTCACGCCGGCTTCTGCCGCCGCAGGCTCGCCCCGCCTCCTCCGTACCGCTCCCTCCCCCTGGCCTGACTGAGCCAGAGCCCCCGAATCAGCTGCTCCTTTAACCCCGTTCTGTCTGGGCGGGGAACAGACGCCCTCAGGGGACCTACATGCAGAGGCGGGTCCAAATCCAAAGCTGAACCCCGGGAGCTGTACGAACAAAGAAGAGAAAGGGAAATCTCTCCCAGCAGCCTCAGAAGCAGCGGATTAAAGCTCCACAAACAACTTGATGTGCCTGCATCTGTTGAATACCTGAATAGACAACGAATCATCCCAAATTTAGGAGATGGACTTTGGGAGCAGGATATATTAACTTTTCCCCTTTTCCTTTTCTTTGTGAGTGTAGATGTGTATGCTTCTGGGTGAGATTTTGTCTGTATAGCTTTGCTCTCACCGTTAGTCCTAGGGTTAGGTCCGTCCGTTTTTTTTTTTTTTTTTTTTTTGGCTTAAAAATTTTTTTTTTCCCTAATAAATGTTTCTTAATAATTTTTTCCTTATTTTCTATTTTTAAAAAAATTTTTAATAAGTTTTTTCATATTTTTTATTTTAAAAAATTAAAAAATTTTTTTTCTTAATAAATTTTTTCTAAATAATTTTTTTCTTATTTTTAGTATAAAAAATTAATAAATCTATTTTTAAAAATTAAAAAAATTTTTTTTCTTAATAAATTTACTCTTAATAATTTTTTTTCTTATTTTTTATTATAATTGCTTTATTTTATTTTATTTTATCCTCTTTTTTTCTTTCTTTCCATTTTTTCTCCCTTTTATTCTGAGCCGTGTGGATGAAAGGCTCTTGGTGCTCCAGCCAGGCATCAGGGCTGTGCCTCTGAGGTGGGAGAGCCAACTTCAGGACACTGGTCCACAAGAGACCTCCCAGCTCCACGTAATACCAAACGGCGAAAATCTCTCACAGATCTCCATCTCAACATCAAGACCCAGCTTCACTCAACGACCAGCAAGCTACAGTGCTGGACACCCTATGCCAAACAACTAGCAAGAGAGGAACACAGCCCCATCCATTAACAGAGAGGCTGCCTAAAATCATAATAAGGCCACAGACACCCCAAAACACACCACCAGACGTGGACGAACCCACCAGAAAGACAACATCCAGCCTCATCCACCAGAACACAGGCACTAGTTCCCTCCACCAGGAAACCTACACAACCCACTGAACCAACCTTAGCCACTGGGGACAGATACCAAAAACAACGGGAACTACGAACCTGCAGCCTGTGAAAAGGAGACCCCAAACACAGTAAGATAAGCAAAATGAGAAGACAGAAAAACACACAGCAGATGAAGGAGCAGGGTCAAAACACACCAGACCTAACAAATGAAGAGGAAATAGGTAGTCTACCTGAAAAAGAATTCAGAATAATGATAGTAAGGATGATCCAAAGTCTTGGAAATAGAATAGACAAAATGCAAGAAACATTTAACAAGGACGTAGAAGAACTAAAGAGGAACCAAGAAACGATGACAAGCACAATAAATGAAATTAAAAATACTCTAGATGGGATCAATAGCAGAATAACTGAGGCAGAAGAACGGATAAGTGACCTGGAAGATAAAATGGTGGAAATAACTACTGCAGACCAGAATAAAGAAAAAAGAATGAAAAGAACTGAGGACAGTCTCAGAGACCTCTGGGACAACATTAAACGCACCAACATTCGAATTATAGGGGTCCCAGAAGAAGAAGAGAAAAAGAAAGGGACTGAGAAAATATTTGAAGAGATTATAGTTGAAAACTTCCCTAATATGGGAAAGGAAATAGTTAATCAAGTCCTGGAAGCACAGAGAGTCCCATACAGGATAAATCCAAGGAGAAACACACCAAGACACATATTAATCAAACTATCAAAAATTAAATATAAAGAAAACATATTAAAAGCAGCAAGGGAAAAACAACAGATAACACACAAGGGCATCCCCATAAGGTTAACAGCTGATCTTTCAGCAGAAACGCTGCAAGCCAGAAGGGAGTGGCAGGATATACTTAAAGTGATGAAGGAGAAAAACCTACAACCAAGATTACTCTACTCAGCAAGGATCTCATTCAGATTTGATGGAGAAATTAAAACCTTTACAGACAAGCAAAAGCTGAGAGAGTTCAGCACCACCAAACCAGCTTTACAACAAATGCTAAAGGAACTTCTCTAGGCAAGAAACACAAGAGAAGGAAAACACCTACAATAACAAACCCAAAACATTTAAGAAAATGGGAATAGGAACATACATATCGATAATTACCTTAAATGTAAATGGATTAAATGCTCCCACCAAAAGACACAGACTGGCTGAATGGATACAAAAACAAGACCCATATATATGCTGTCTACAAGAGACCCACTTCAGACCTAGAGACACATACAGACTGAAAGTGAGGGGATGGAAAAAGATATTCCATGCAAATGGAAATCAAAAGAAAGCTGGAGTAGCAATTCTCATATCAGACAAAATAGACTTTAAAATAAAGACAATTACAAGAGACAAAGAAGGACACTATACAATGATCAAGGGATCGATCCAAGAGGAAGGTATAACAATTGTAAATATTTATGCACCCAACATAGGAGCACCTCAATACATAAGGCAAATACTAACAGCCATAAAAGGGGAAATCGACAGTAACACAATCATAGTAGGGGACTTTAACACCCCACTTTCACCAATGGACAGATCATCCAAAATGAAAATAAATAAGGAAACACAAGCTTTAAATGATACATTAAACAAGATGGACTTAATTGATATTTATAGGACATTCCACCCAAAAACAACAGAATACACATTTTTCTCAAGTACTCATGGAACATTCTCCAGGATAGATCATATCTTGGGTCACAAATCAAGCCTTGGTAAATTTAAAAAAATTGAAATCGTATCAAGTATCTTTTCCGACCACAACGCTATGAGACTAGATATCAATTACAGGAAAAGATCTGTAAAAAATACAAACACATGGAGGCTACACAATACACTACTTAATAACGAAGTGATCACTGAAGAAATCAAAGGGGAAATCAAAAAATACCTAGAAACAAATGACAATGGAGACACGACGATCCAAAACCTATGGGATGCAGCAAAAGCAGTTCTAAGAGGGAAGTTTATAGCAATACAAGCCTACATCAAGAAACAGGAAACATCTCGAATAAACAACCTAACCTTGCACTTAAAGCAATTAGAGAAAGGAGAACAAAAAAACCCCAAAGCTAGCAGAAGGAAAGAAATCATAAAGATCAGATCAGAAATAAATGAAAAAGAAATGAAGGAAACAATAGCAAAAATCAATGAAACTAAAAGCTGGTTCTTTGAGAAGATAAACAAAATTGATAAACCATTAGCCAGACTCATCAAGAGAAAAAAGGAGAAGACTCAAATTAATAGAATTAGAAATGAAAAAGGAGAAGTAACCACTGACACTGCAGAAATACAAACGATCATAAGAGATTACTACAAGCAACTCTATGCTAATAAAATGGACAACCTGGAAGAAATGGACAGATTCTTAGAAATGCACAACCTGCCGAGACTGAACCAGGAAGAAATAGAAAATATGAACAGACCAATCACAAGCACTGAAATTGAAACTGTGATTAAAAATCTTCCAACACACAAAAGCCCAGGACCAGATGGCTTCACAGGCGAATTCTATCAAACATTTAGAGAAGAGCTAACACCTATCCTTCTCAAACTCTTCCAAAATATTGCAGAGGGAGGAACACTCCCCATCTCATTCTACGAGGCCACCATCACCCTGATACCAAAACCAGGCAAAGATGTCACAAAGAAAGAAAACTACAGGCCAATATCACTGATGAACATAGATGCAAAAATCCTCAACAAAATACTAGCAAACAGAATCCAACAGCACATTAAAAGGATCATACACCATGATCAAGTGGGGTTTATTCCAGGAATGCAAGGATTCTTCAATATACGCAAATCAATCAACGTGATACATCATATTAACAAATTGAAGGAGAAAAACCATATGATCATCTCAATAGATGCAGAGAAAGCTTTCGACAAAATTCAACACCCATTTATGATAAAAGTCCTGCAGAAAGTAGGCATAGAGGGAACTTTCCTCAACATAATAAAGGCCGTATATGACAAACCCACAGCCAACATTGTCCTCAATGGTGAAAAACTGAAACCATTTCCACTAAGATCAGGAACAAGACAAGGTTGCCCACTCTCACCACTATTATTCAACATAGTTTTGGAAGTGTTAGCCACAGCAATCAGAGACGAAAAAGAAATAAAAGGAATCCAAATCGGAAAAGAAGAAGTAAAGCTGTCACTGTTTGCAGATGACATGATACTATACATAGAGAATCCAAAAGATGCTACCAGAAAACTACTAGAGCTAATCAATGAATTTGGTAAAGTAGCAGGATACAAAATTAATGCACAGAAATCTCTTGCATTCCTGTATACTAATGATGAAAAATCTGAAAGTGAAATTAAGAAAACACTCCCGTTTACCATTGCAACAAAAAGAATAAAATACCTAGGAATAAACCTACCTAAGGAGACAAAAGACCTGTATGCAGAAAATTATAGGACACTGATGAAAGAAATTAAAGATGATACAAATAGATGGAGAGATATACCATGTTCTTGGATTGGAAGAATAAACATTGTGAAAATGACTCTGCTACCCAAAGCAATCTACAGATTCAATGCAATCCCTATCAAACTACCACTGGCATTTTTCACAGAACTAGAACAAAAAATTTCACAATTTGTATGGAAACACAAAAGACCCCGAATAGCCAAAGCAATCTTGAGAACGAAAAATGGAGCTGGAGGAATCAGGCTCCCTGACTTCAGACTATATTACAAAGCTACAGTAATCAAGACAGTTTGGTACTGGCACAAAAACAGAAATATAGATCAATGGAACAGGATAGAAAGCCCAGAGATAAGCCCACGCACATATGGTCACCTTATCTTTGATAAAGGAGGCAAGCATATACAGTGGAGAAAAGACAGCCTCTTCAATAAGTGGTGCTGGGAAAATTGGACAGGTACATGTAAAAGTATGAAATTAGAACACTCCCTAACACCATACACAAAAATAAACTCAAAATGGATTAAAGACCTAAGTGTAAGGCCAGACACTATCAAACTCTTAGAGGAAAACATAGGCAGAACACTGTATGACATAAGTCACAGCAAGATCCTTTTTGACCCAGGTCCTAGAGAAATGGAAATAAAAACACAAATAAACAAATGGGACCTAATGAAACTTAAAAGCTTTTGCACAGCAAAGGAAACCATAAACAAGACCAAAAGACAACCCTCAGAATGGGAGAAAATATTTGCAAATGAAGCAACGGACAAAGGATTAATCTCCAAGATTTACAAGCAGCTCATGCAGCTCAATAACAAAAAAACAAACAACCCAATCCAAAAATGGGCAGAAGACCTAAATAGACATTTCTCCAAAGAAGAGATACAGATTGCCAACAAACACATGAAAGAATGCTCAACATCATTAATCATTAGAGAAATGCAAATCAAAACTACAATGAGGTATCATCTCACACCGGTCAGAATGGCCATCATCAAAAAATCTAGAAACAATAAATGCTGGAGAGGGTGTGGAGAAAAGGGAACACTCTTGCACTGTTGGTGGGAATGTAAATTGATACAGCCACTATGGAGAACAGTATGGAGGTTCCTTAAAAAACTAAAAATAGAACTACCATATGACCCAGCAATCCCACTACTGGGCATATACCCTGAGAAAACCATAATTCAGAAAGAGTCATGTACCAAAATATTCATTGCAGCTCTGTTTACAATAGCCAGGACATGGAAGCAACCTAGGTGTCCATCATCGGATGAATGGATAAAGAAGATGTGGCACATATATACAATGGAATATTACTCAGCCATAAAAAGAAATGAAATGGAGGTGTTTGTAATGAGGTGGATGGAGTTAGAGTCTGTCATACAGAGTGAAGTAAGTCAGAAAGAGAAAAACAAATACAGTATGCTAACACATATATATGGAATCTAAGGGAAAAAAAAAAAAAAAAAAAGAGGTCATGAAGAACCTAGTGGCAAGATGGGAATAAAGACACAGACCTACTAGAGAATGGACTTGAGGATATGGGGAGGGGGAGGGGTGAGATGTGACAGGGTGAGAGAGTGTCATGGACATATAAACACTACCAAATGTAAAATAGATAACTAGTGGGAAGCAGCCGCATAGCACAGGGAGATCAGCTCGGTGCTTTGTGACCACCTAGAGGGGTGGGATAGGGAGGGTGGGAGGGAGGGAGATGCAAGAGGGAAGAGATATGGCAACATATGTATATGTGTAACTGATTCACTTTGTTGTAAAGCAGAAGCTAGCACACCATTGTAAAGCAATTATACTTCAATAAAGATGTTAAAAAAAAAAAAAAAAAAAGAAAATAACCAGGGAAAAAGAGAGAGGTTTCATAATGACAAAGGGGTCAGTCCATCAAGAAGATATAAATATCACCCAATAACTAAAAATAAAAATAATTGAAGCAAAAACTGATATAACTACACAGAGAAATATATAAACTCATAGCTATGGTCAGAGAATTCAGGAACCCTCTCTCAATAATTGATAGAACAAATAAACAAAGAGTCAGTAAGAATATAGAATATTTAAACAACACTGTCACCTAACTTGACCTAACTGACATTTATGGAACTCTCCCCCCCACCCCAACAATAGCATAATACACATTATTTTCAAGTGTACACATAATATTTACAAAGATAGCTCAAATTCAGGGCTATAAAACAAGTCTGAAGAAATATACAATGTTCCAAGCCATACAAATGTTGTGCTCTACTCACAGTGGAATTAAATTTAAAATGAACAACAGAAAGATCTCAGGAAAATCCTCCAAACACATGGAAACTAAACATCACATTTCTAAATAAGCCATGAGCCAAAGAGGAAATCAAATTACACAATATTTTGAACTGAATGAAAATAAAAACACAACAAATCAAAATTTATGACATGTCACTAGAGTATTTGGGAGAAATATAACATTAAACATTAATATTAGAAAACAAAAGTCTCAAATTTAAAATCTCAGCTCCTACATTACAAGTAGACAAAGAAGAGCAAGTTAAACCCGAAGTAAGTAGAAGAAAGGATAAATAAATATCAGAGTGGAAATTAATAAAACAAAGTAGAAAGAAAAATCAAAATAAAAGATGGTTTCTTTAAGAAGATCAAGAAAATTGATAGATATGAGGCAAGATTGATCAGAAAAAAAAGAGAGAAGTCACAAATTACCAAAATCAGGAGAAAAAAGTGACATCACATCAGAATCAAAATAATCATAGGACAATAAGGAGATATCATGAACAATGTTATGTCAATTAATTCGACAATTTAGATGAAATGGACAGAGTTTTTGAAAAACACAAACTACCAATGTTCACTCAAGAAGAAATAGCCCAAATAACCCTAAATTTTTTGTTTTTACTTTTTTTTTAATTGGAGTAGAGTTGCTTTACAATGTTGTGTTAGTTTCTGCCGTATACCAAAGTGAATCAGCTATACGTATACATATATCCCCTCTTTTTTGTATTTCCTTTCCATTTAGGTCATCACAGAGCACTGAGTAGAGTTCCCTGTGCCATACAGTCAGTTCTCATTAGTTATCTATTTTATACATAGTAGTGTATATATGTCAATCCCAATCTCCCAATCCATCCCACCCCCTTCCCCCCTTGGTATCCATATATTTGTTCTCTATGTCTGTGTCTCTTTGAATAACCCTAAATTAAAGAAATTTAATTTGTAATTAAAACTCTTCTCACAAACACATACAAAAACTCTACTCCCATGTAGCTTCACTGGTGAATTTTAAAAAACATAGAATGAAGAAAGAATTACAATTCTACAAAAATTCTTCTAAGGAATTAAAAAGGAAGGAATTCTTCTCAACTCATTTTGAGGTCAGCATTACCCTGATCCAAAAACCAGAAAAAGATATTAAAGAGATGACAGTACATATCACTATTTTGCATGGATACATGTGCAAAAATCCTCAACAATATTTTAGCAGTCTATCTGACAATATATTAAAAGCAAAAGACATCATGACCAAGTGGGTTTATCTCAAGGATGCAAGGTTGGGTTAACATTTAGAAATTAATCAATTAATTAATCAATTAATTCATCATAGTAACAAACTGAAAAAGAAAAATCAAATCATCACCACAATAGACACAGAAAATTCACTTGATAAAATCCAACGTCTACTCAAGATAAAAGTCATCATCAGACAAAGACTAGAAAGGCATCTACCAAAAATCCACAGATGATATCATACTTAATGGTAAAAGATATAATGCTTTCCTCCTGAGATCAGAAACAACACATTTCTATTCAACATTGTACTGGAGGTTCCAGCCAGAACAATCAGGCAAGAAAAAGAAATTGAAGGCATTCATATTACAAAAGGCAAAAGGCTTTCCTTTATTATTTGCATATGACATGATCATCTATATAGAAATCTGATGGAATCTACAAAAAAGCTAATAGAACAAGCAAATGAGTTTAGCAATTTTCCAAAATATGAGATCAATATATAGAAATCAATTGTATTTCTATTACTCACAACAAACAATTGGAAATTGAAAATTAAATAATACTATTTACATTAGCATAAAAACATGAGATACTTAGAAATTAATCTGACAAAAGTGAAGGAACTGTACACTGAAAACTACAAAATATTATAGACAAAAATTAAAGAAGACCTAAACAAATGAAGACATATAGGTTGTTCATGGGTAGAAAGATTCAGTATTATTAAGATGTGAATTCTGCAAATTGATCTATACAATCAATGCAATCTCAGTTGAAATGCCAGCAGGCTTTTTTTAAATTTGATAATCGAATCTAAAATTCATACAGAAATTCAAAATACTTACAATAGCTAAAACAACATTTAAAGATAAAAACAAATTTGGAGAGCTAACACTACCTGATTTCTAGATTATAATGAGCTTACAGTAATCAAGACAGTGTAAATTTGTTGAAAACATAGATTTAAAAAAATCAATTTAATGGAATAGCGAGTCCAGAAACACAGCCATACTGTATGAACAACTGATTCTGACCAAGTTTCAAAGGAAACTTGATGGACAAATAACAGCCTTTTCACTAAAAAGCACTGTGACAGTTGAATATCCATACTTAAGAAGATGACTTGGGCTTGTTTTTCTCAGCCTACTGTGTTACAAGTGGAGAGACATTTCCATTTCAAAGTAAAAGCATTGTTTTACTTTACAAAGTAATGAGGTGATGGGAATGTGAAGTTATGAGGAGTCCTTAGGTCACCAAACCAACATGGGGCCTTGAATCCTTGAGAGATATTTGCAAGAGCTATTAGGTTGACATAAATAAAGGAGAAACAGAACACTGATGACAAAGACACTGTAAAAAAAAAGTCTACAGTTTCAAAAGAACCATTTTTCAGAAGGTCCTATCAGATGTCATAAGTATGCAGGGGAAATGGGAGGTGTGTGGCTTACCAAGATTCAAAAAACTTCCGGAAGTGGAAGTGCTCCTGTTGGGGTTGTTGATAAAACTGAGGGTACATTGAGAGCATGTCAGCCTGACCCAGAAGCTACAGCTCACTTCCCCTGGAGTGGTGCACAGAGCCCAGCTGTAGAGTGTGACCCTGCTCTCTGCTGGAGTAACAGTCTAGACTGTGGGAGGCTCTCACACATTCTCAGCGTCCAGTTCCTGGCAGAGAAACCATATTGCAGGGATGACCTCAGACTCCACCCACCCCTAACTTTTGCCAAGTTCACCAACAAAGTTCAAAAGCAAGCTGCTCTTATCCCCATTTTACTAGGGAAACTGGACTGCCCAGAAAGCACATCTCACACTCCCTGGCTCTGTCTGCCTCTCAGTTTGGAAGTAAACTCTACAGCAAACTGTAACACTCAAAAGATTCCCCCCTTTGCTAAAAGCTCCCTTAGCTACTCCTCTGCAAGGAAAAGAGAGCACGGCTTTGCCAGAGCCCATAGGCATTGAACCAAGGGAGGTGAGCATGAACGCAGAGCCCAGGACTTAACAACTGAGCGAGTCACTGGCGATGTCTCTAAGACCCCACACCAGACCCCAGATCCATGGCCACACTTTCCAAGGTTGTAGTGATTCATCTCCTATAATATAACCTGAAATACTAGAAATTACCCCATAGCCAGCCAAGTATGAGAAACAACCCCATAAGTTAAAAGTTGTTAAATGGCAATGATGAGATAAAAGACCTAGTTCAGTTTCCTTGGGAAACCTTCCAATTGTATTGAAAAACCCAATATTGGAAAGTTGTGCAATTACAGAATTGAGAGTGCCTGGTGCTAAAATCTTAAGGAAAGGGAAAAGTGAGGTAGCAAGTCCCAGTCCTCCTTTATTTCCACCTGGAAAACTACAAAGTTGTTTTAAAAGAGGGAAATCTCTGAGACAAATACAAACTTTATACCTCATAATTAAACAAAACCAGATATTTATTTTCTGTAGAGGAGGTGGGAGGAGAAAGGTGTGGGTAGCAGTTGGAGAGGGAAATAATGGAGATTATCTGTTATTTGATGAAGTGGACAAATAGAAGATGGATGTTCTGAATCATTTTCTTAGGAATAATAACCTGGGTTTATAGGATGGCTTTCTTCTGAAGATCTGAAGACATTTTCGTACCTATTATTTTGTTTCTGTTCACAGCAACCTGAGAAACAAGACACTGTTGTGAAATAAACATCAAATTCCGAAATGCTGCATAAAGAAAAAAGAAAAAGCCCTGAGAACCCTCACAGACCCACATGTCCAGAGAAAGGAGCGACCCCTCAGGGGTTGTGCAGGTAAATGTCACTGACTAGCCCCGCCTCTGAAGCGCTGCTCACCACCCCTAACTGCTCCCTTGTCAGAGGAAATTGGGGCAGGTGAAGAAGGACTTCCCATTCCCAGGCATCTTTTTCAATCCTTTAAAAAATAATAGACTTTATTTTAGATCACTTTCAGGTTCACAGCAAAACTGAAGGGAAGGTACGGAGATTTCTCACATATCCCCTGCTCCCACATGCACAGACTCCCTACTGTCAACATCCCCCACCAGAGAGATACATTTGTTACCACCTATGAACCTACACTGATGCATCATCATCATGCAGAGTCCATAGTTTACATTATGGTTCACTCTCAGTGTTGTACATTGTACGGGATTTGCCAAATGCATAATATGTGTTCATCATGATAGTGTCATACAGAGTAGTTTTCGCTGCCATAAAAATCCTCTGTGCTCCACCTATTCATTGTTCCCCACCTCTGACCCCTGGCATTCCCTCACCTTTTATCATCTCCATGGTTTTGCCTTTTCCAGAATGTCATAGAGTTGGAATCATACAGTATGTAGCCTTTTCAGATTGGCTTCTTTCACTTAATAACATACATTTAAGGTTCTTCCATGTCTCTTTGTGGCTTGATAGCTCATTTCTTTTTAGCACTGACTAATACCCCATTGTCAGGATATATCACAGTTTATTTATCCATTCACCTACTGAAGGCCATCTTGGTTGCTTCCAAGTTTTAGAATGTATGACCAAAGCTGCTATAAATATCCATGTGTAAATTGTTGTGTGGGCATACATTTTCAACTACTTTGGGTAAATACTAAGGGGCACGATTGCTGGATAGCATGGTAAGAGTAGTTTAGTTTTGAAAGAAACGGCCAGCCCATTTTCCATTTTCCTCTTGGGCCTCATGAGCTGGTCAGGGGTCACTCCACTGTCTCTTGGCCCAACGTGGCAGAAAAGGTGGATAAAACAGGATGAATCCAGATGCCCCCTGAGTCTATGAGCCTCCCACCAACGTCTCCAGCAGGGTCCAGTCTGCCTGCCAGGGTGGCAGACAAGGACCTGCACGCAGTCAGGGAGGGGACAGATGTTCAGGAGAGCCCAAGCTCTCTGCCTGGAGGTAAGGCCAGCAGAAAGCATAATGAAAGGGCCAAATTTCTGTTCTTCACACTCAAGATCCACCCAAGCCCCAGGACTCAGGCTTGCAATCAAGTGTCTTACCAGGTTGCCCACTGACCTACCCAGAAAACAATGGGACAAGAAGTGCCACATCACCCACTGACTGAGTGGGATTTGAATTCTGGTCTCCTGAACAAAAAACAAATGAGAAACCTATCACCTGTTCTGCTCAGTGGCAAAATTCCTTGATCCTGGAGGCAAAGACAGGCCTCTTGGTCAGCCTGCCGGAAAAGCAAGCACAAGTTTACAACTTGCTTCCATCCAAATGGGTTATGTTGGCAATTTCATAGTGATGCCAAGTTTTAAACACAATCTCTAGGTATTAGAAGAAAGGAAAGCTCAGCATAATGCAAACTCCATTCCATCATGCAAATGCCATTGGCTCTGGAGGGTCAATAAAACCCCAAGAGTCTGAAGGACAGTTGGCCCGGGGCTGACACTCATCATGACACTCTTCCAGGGAGACCAGGGTCTCTGTTTCCACCCCACCCTCCTTCTCCTGGCAGCCTTCCCTAGAGAATGCCTCGGGGAGATCTGGGTGCTTTGCCTGTGTTTTCTGTTTCT
Organism: Eubalaena glacialis; assembly: GCF_028564815.1. Taxonomy (NCBI): domain Eukaryota; kingdom Metazoa; phylum Chordata; class Mammalia; order Artiodactyla; family Balaenidae; genus Eubalaena; species Eubalaena glacialis. The sequence continues at coordinate 105,920,689 of NC_083724.1, read as the reverse complement.
TTCCCCTCTGGGTGGACGTGAAGAGTGAAGTTCAAAGGCTGCCCAGGGAATGAGTGGCAAAGGCAGACTTCAAGCCCAAGCCTGCCTGCGCCCCAGGTCCCAACAGAGGCTGTGAGCAGGGGGAGGGGGATGGAGAGTGAGGGATGGAGGCAGGGACGGGTTGGGGGGACGACTGTGGGAAGACTGAGCTGCCACCTCCCTCCCATGCAGGGAACCACGGAACCCTCTTCCTCCTATGAATGTTATAAGGGGCAGCCAGCTTCCAGACCAGCGCTAGATTTTTTTAATCACGCCACGTAGCAGAAATGATATCACAATCACAGGGGTTATCAGCAAAATGACCGTTTCTTTGGGCCAGCCTAGGAAACTAGCCACAGGTACAGCTATGTCTTGAATAAGGTGGGGCCTGAGTTCCAAACAACAAACTGGGAAACAAGACTTTGAAACCTCATGAATTTGGAGGCAAAGGCTAAGACTGAAACACAAAAGCAAGTTGGATTGGTTATGGGTACACACCTTCCCTCCCTCACCAAACAGTGCCGACCCCCTGCCCTGTGTCCACTCTGTGGGGTGCGAAGATGGAGGGAGATGTGAGTAAGGGTGGCCCAGTGGACGGGTAGCCCCAGTGACTAGCCCCCCCAGGATCCATGTCTTTGGCTAACCTTGTCCCCTGAATCTGTGCTGGGTCCAGGACCTGCTTTAACCAGTGGAAAGTGGCAGAAGTGACAAAATGCTGCTTCCCAGACTGAACCCCAAGAAGGCCTCACAGCCTGAGCCCTGTCATGTGTTCCTGGGCCCCTGGGCCACCCCATAAGAAGTATGGTTCCCTGCTGGAGAGCTCCATGGTGAGGCCTGGGACGGCACGACAAGAGATTTCCCCAGTCCCCGTCTTCTCACCGGCTGAGTTGGGGCCCTGGCCTGTTCTGTCCCAACCTCTAGCCCCTGGAATTGCAGCACAGCAGACCCTGAAGCCCCATGCCCCCCTGGCTTCCTCACCCATCTGGATTTCTGCATTTACTTCCTCAGTCCTGACCCGCCTCATGAGTCAGCTATGCATTTGCTGTTCTGGTCCTTAGCAGGAGCAAACCACCACCCCGCCCCCGCCCCTGCTTTCCCAGGACAAAACAGGGTTCAGATATTCTATATTCAGGCAAGACATTCCCAAAAGAGATGACTTACACTGGATCACAAAGATCCTCTGCCCACTCAAGGAAAAAGGGTAATCACTGAAATAAATCATGAACAGGTCTGCGCAACAGCCATCACTTAAATACCTTTAATAGGAGGGTAGATGTTCATGTTTTTGGTGGCTGAGTTTTCTTTTAAAGGTGGAGGTAAACCGTAACAGTGATTCCCAATCTTGGCTGATTGCTCTAATCACCTTGAAAGATATTTCAAGAGCACTTAAGAGCTTTTAAAGACACAGGTCCCCACAGATCTGAGGTTCTGATGAGTGTTTGGGAACACTTGACCTTGATGGCTTATTAAGATGCCATCCAACAATTGGTTTTGTAGTTCTATGCTGTTACTACTGTTTTTCTTACCAATGCAGAATAAGCCCCTAATTATAGCAATCGTAGAAGATGTCATTTTCATCTGTAAGAAGTATGAAAAAACCTTATTGTCATTATCATTTACTCTATTTTTGTAACTAGTTAAGTTCGAAAAAAAGAGTTTTGTTCTGTAGAGATACAAGTGTTTGTTTTTTAAATAATTCAATATTAACTGTTGTTAAAACTGTTTCTTAATATTGGGGGGAAAAAAGAGTGTTGAGAGCTAAAGGTTTAAACAGCCAGAAAGAAAGTAATATCCATTGGTATTTAAAATCAGGTATGGTTTAACATTTGCTCTAATGATAAAGCTCATTTGTACTGAGTTGTGGTTATTACTCATTGCCAGCCTCTGTGCTAGGTAGGAAGCATTTAATCCTCCTGATAAACTCAGAGGTTGATCTTGCTTTGCACCCAGCTCACAGGGGAGACGGCAGCTGCATGGGGTCACACAGCTCATTCATCGCAGTAACGGGAGCCAGTGTGGGGCCGGGGGACAACCCTGTTATTAAACGCTTTTAACTTCTGCTGTGTTTTGAAATAGAAGCAAGAAGAGAACCGTGAGACTGTAAAGACGAAAACCTCTCACGTGCTACGTTGGGAGCCTCGGGGGACCACTTACCGCGGAGGAGGCAGGCTGTTCCCAGAAGCCCATGGTAGTTGCGCACAGACACGCCTCCAGCTCCGAAAATGCTCATAAGACGAACGCCCTTGGGTCACCAGCACCTTGATCATGACATGAAGCAAGACCACCTCCACATGGCCCCTAGCGACCCCTTCACCATCACTATCCTCTCAAATACCACTATGCTGATTTCCACTCCCATACATGTTTGCCTGGTTTTTAGATTTTGGAATTGTAACCATGCCATGTGGACTTGTTTGAGTCTTCATGTGGGCTTCTTCTGCTCCACGTTATATCGGTGAGATTCACCTGTGTTGCTGCGTGTAGATGTGGCTCTTCATTCTCCAGCTGAGTGGTGTTCTTTTCCAGCAGAAGACCACCACTGGTGCGACCATCCCACCGGAGGCTGGCATTGGGCGGGTTCCAATTTGGGGCTTTTGTGAATAGTTTCCACACACGCTCTCAGGCATGTCTCCTGGGGAACATCTGGACACACTTCTGTTGGGCATATTCCTAGGGGTGGAACTGCTAGGTCATCCGGTAGGCATATGTTCAGCTTGAACAGATGTTGCCAAGCAATTTTCCAAAGTCTTGTGTCAATGTATCTTCCCACCAGCCGTGTATGAGGGTTCCATATGTTTATTATTCATTATTGTTCCTCCATATTGATTTGTGGAAATTCCTTACATATGATATGAGCCCTTTACTGAGTATTTGTATAAATAGCAAATATCTTCTGCCACTTTCTAGCTTGCCTTTTTATGCTCTTACTATTGTCTTTTGATGGACAAATTCTGTACAGTCCTTTTTTAAACATGTTACTGGTTATTTCTCCTCTTCTCTCTTCTTCCTCCTCACTCTCCTCTTTCTTCCCCTTCTTATTCTCTTACAGTCTTTCTGGAGGTCTATCAATTTTATTAGTCTTTTCAAAGAACCAGATGTTGCCTTTGTTGAGTTTCTGTGTTGCATGCTTGTTTCCATTTCATTGGTTCTGCTCTTATCATTATTCCCTTCCATCAAGTTAAACTTGCATTTTTTTTCTAACTTTCTGAGAGGCTCACATGAGTAATGAACTTCAGTCTTTATTCTTTCTTGATAAATACTTTTAAGGCTATAATTTTCCTTCTAAGCACTGCTGTATTTGTATCCTACAAGTCTTGATATGACATTTTTATTAACGTTCCATCTAAAATAGTTTCTAATAGTCATTGAATTTTTTTGATCAGTGGGTTATTTTAAAATGTATTGCCCATTTCTGAACATTTATGGATTTTCTGGTAACCCTTCTATTATTAATTTGTAACTTACTTCCACTGTGGCCAGGGAACATACAATGTAATATGTATGCTTTTAATATGCTTAAGGTCTGTGACTCTGATCGAGGTCCCACCACCCCAGAGTCAACTTATCCAATCACAGTTATGTGTCCTTGTAGGAGTAGAAAATGTTCAAGAACTGTGCCAGAAATGCAAGTCTAAAAAGTAGCTGCAGCGAAGAAGTCCGAAGAATACTGGAATACTTCCTCCAGGAGGTAAAGCTTAGTTCCATTCTCCCTCCCCCTTTGAGAATGGGCTAGACTTAGTGACTTGCAAAGAATAAAATAGGATAAGGGAAAATAGTAACTTGACAGTGGAGAAACCAGGCAGACACCATCTTAACCAGTGATGAAGGTTAACTCGTACCTGTGATGTTGAGCAAATGTCCTGTACTCCTGATAAGATGTCTTGAGTAGGTGCTTCACCTCGGTAGTACTATTTCTAAAAACCCATAACCTGAGTCTAACTAAGAAAAAGAAATCAGACAAGCCCAGATTGGGGAACATTTTACAGGATACCTGGCCAGTCCTCCTCAAGATGGTCAAAGTCATCAAAAATGAGGAAACACTGAGAAACTTATCACTGACCAAAGGAGGCTGGAGAGGCATGACTAGTAAAAGCAATGTGCTACCCTGGACTGGATCCTGGGACACAAAGAGAATGTTACTGGAAAAGCTGGTGAAATGGAATAAACTGTGGGCTTTAGTTGTGACAAATGTACCAAGGTAAGGTAAGATCTTAACAATGGGGGAAACTGGTGGAGAGGGTTACAGCAACTCTTTGTACTATCTTTGCAGTTTTCCTGTAAATCTAACACTGTTATAAAATAAATAGTTTATTAAAAGAAGAAAGAGGAGGAGAAGTAGAAGAAGCTGCAGCAAACCACATGGCTACCAGGTCCTGCTCAGGGAGCTCCTGAGACTGTTCAGTCATAGTATTGTTTCTCCACCTGAAAACGAAAACTGGAGCTTATAGTGGATAGACTCTCCCAAAGAATCTCAAATGCACTTGTCACTTGAACTGACATGGAAAGAGGAGTCTGGCTCTTTCAGATCATATTCTATCAACATTGAGAGTATCATGCAATGCCTACAACTTTGGGTGGTAAAATTTAATTAGAGCCTTTTGTTTTGCTAGTGAGAGGCAACTACTAGTTTGTTCTTCCTCTCTCTCAAATCCAAACCAACCCAAATCTTAAAGTTTAATTCTGTTGGTTTTGGAAATTTTTTAATTTATGCCTGTTGTATTTTTCCTTTTGAGGTCTTCCTGCAGTCCCAGGTGGGAGCAGGATCACAAATGGCCAAGTCCTGTGAAAAGGCTCTTCTCAGCAGTGCTGCTGTGAGATGGGGATGGATGAAGTCCCAGAACCCCCAGAAAAGCCCATTCTCATGTGCTTTCTGGCAGAGTTATGCAGCTGCAGGGGGTTTATATTGTGGGGTTTATATTATTTTGGATACACATGTGTGTGTGTGTTTGGAGGCACATCCAATGAAGCGTCCAATGAACCTGAACTTTAAACATCCATCCTGCTTCTCACCACATCACCACAAAGAAGGGAATTTTGGAGATCATTGCCCAACTGTGCTAACACTCATATCTTAGAATAAATACCTCATTTCCCCTCTTTCAAAAGCAAAGATATGATGTTGACTTGCAGGGGCCAAACATTGAACCTAAAAACAGGTAAATGTAAAGGATTCTCATTCCTATCTGGTCACGGCCACCGAAAAAAGCAGCAGACGTGAGCAGGTGAGCCGATGAAGGCCATTCGAGGACCACTTAGGAGAAAGAATGCAGGGCTACCAGGAACCATGTGGACTCCATGCTTTCATCTGAGCCTTGGGAATGACCCTCCAGCTTAAGCAATCCACAAACCTGGTATGAGCTCCTCCTGTTCCTGGAAAACAGCCAGGTGGTCAGGAGAGAAGGGAGGAAGAACCAATGCTGTTCCTTCGGGCTGCTGCCAGCCTCCTGGGCCTCAGGTCCTGCCTTCTGGGAAGTTCAACTGATGAGTAGCATTAATTCCTTTCTCATGATTTCAGTGCAATGACTCCTGTGATCACCAAACCAATCACATCACTTCACAAGAGAAAACTGAAGCCTCCCATGAAATAAAATGGCTCATCCAGAAAAAAGCCAGAGTTGAGGTTGGGCCTGAGACCCCTGACTCACTTGGAGGATCATCAACTAGTCACCTGGTACCAGCCACTGAGAGCCCTGGTGGCTGGAAGCATCTTGAGAGCCCTCAGTCTCCCCTCATTCTGATAGAAGTTCAGAATGAAATGTGTTATTAATAAAACATGGTTAGTATATACCCCTCAAAATTGAATTCAAGGTCTTGAAGAGATATTCGTATACCCACGTTCATAGCAGCATTATTCACAATAGCCAAAAGGTGTCCATTGACCAGATGAGATGCATAAAATGGAATATCATTCAGCCTTAGAAAAGGAAGGAAATTCTGACAAATGCTACACCATGGATGAAGCTTGAGGGCATTACACTAAGTGAAATAAGCCAATCACAAAAGGACAAATCCTGCATGGTTCCACTTATATGAGGTCCCTAGAATAGTCAAATTCATAGAGACAGAAAGTAGAACAGTGGATGCCAGGGGTTGGGGAGAAGGGGTAATTGGGAGTTGTTGTTTAATGGGGATGGAGTTTTAGTTTGGGAAGATGAAAAAGTTCTTGGATGGTGGTGATGGTTGCACAAACTATGTGAATGTACTTAACCCTATTGAACTGTGTATTCTAAAATGGTTAAGATCACACATTTTACATTATTTGTATTTTACTGCAATTAACATTTTTTAAAGATGCTAAAAGAGCTGACTGTGGGTTCTCCTGTCTTCAACCTTGTATGGATGTCATTTGCCATATGAATGAAGGGTTGGAGCCACACTGGCTGCACAGACATTGACTGAGGAGCTGCTTTGCATGACCAGGACCCCAAGCTGCCTTTGGGGTGCCCTTACCCAAGCCTCTCCTCAGACATTGATATATGGTGGTGGTGGGGTGGTGGTGATGATGGTGTCACCTATTGGTAAAATCCAAATGGTACTCATATCTCCACTATATGACTGAGAAGATTGATACTCAAGAGTTTCACAGAAGACACCCAGAGCCAAGATCAGCAAGTAAAACAAATGTGTGTATGCAGAGAAGGCCATCTCCGGATGCCATTAGCCTTTCAGAAATGGTTGCTTAAATTATTTTTTATTCCAAACCTTATTTCTCACATATCTCCCCCTACCAACCTCAGTCTCTTTGTTCTCAAGCTACTAAGAAGCCTGTATAGTTCTGGCCATCCAAAGCTAGCAGATTTCCTGGAGTCTGCTTGGACTCCTGGGAAATTCTAAGGCCCTTCTAGAATAAAGGTTTGATGTGTTTGGTAAAATACAGACATTTTCATCTGAATTGTTCCACAGACTGTAAACCCCATCATAGGTGTGGTCATTGGTGTGTCATTGACCAGGAAGCCAGGGTCTGGGAAGGGCTAAGGATCTGCCAAAGTCTTGAGTGAAGAAAGGAAGAATAAGGGCCCAGTGAATATCCTGGGTGTAAACTGGATACCCAGGATAAACCCAGGCTACCTTGTAAACAAGAGCTCAGGGTGTAAACCAATGAACAGACTTCTCTGACTAGAAGGCACTGTTGAGAGGAGGGCCACTCCTCCCTGAATTGGAGGAGAATAATCACATTTTGGAATAGCCCCTCCAGGACTCCAGGTTAAGGGGTGGGTGGGGCTGAACTTGACACCCTCAGCTCCTGCTGGAGGTTCCCCTTCTAGCTGACCCTGCCCTGCTCTTGGGAATCTCAGTCATCTTCACCTGGGTGGGGTCTGTAACGAGCTCCACGCTGATTTTAAGTCTACCTTCTAATGACGACGGATTGTATTGAAGAAATTTCCAGAAATTTCCAAATCTCTTTGCCTCCAAAAAGAACAAAGACTCAAGACAGGAAACTGGCTGATGGTGTCTGGTGGAGGGAGAGACTCAGTGGATTAATTCTGCAAGTGTCACAGGTAGCCAGGCCTTGGGATGGCAAAGGTGGGGTATCTGACTACTTCGGCAGTAAGAGAAATATCTTTTCTAAGTTTCAAATTGACCATGTTTTTGAACAGTGTTTTTACTTTAATCTTAAACACACACATACACACACACGCACACATGGAAGATTTAGCACTTCTACTATTAACAAAAGGGGAATCCCAATGGGAATGCATAAATTCCCAGCAAATTCTTACCAGATACACCCCTCATGCCAACTGTAAGATTTACTCTACTGCAGTGTTTCTTTGTATGGATCAGAAGATGATGGCAATGATGATGATGATCTATAAGAAGCGAAATCTAGAGATTCCCTGAAATCCAGTTGCTTCATTAGAACAAAAAGTTCTTTTTACATTGGCTTAATAGTTGATGGTTGCTTTTAGAAACTTAGTCCCCGTGTGGTCTAAGAACAATGCAGTGAAACACCCCGGCAGAGCCTCATTCAGCTGGTCAGCGTGGGCCCTGAGGTTCTGCACATCAGCAAAGCTCTCAGGCAGTGTCTGTACAGGCAGTCTGTAGACCATACTTTGAGTAGCAGAGTTAAAGGCATTTAATTCCCCAAAGTGACCATGAAAGGTGGCCTCAGATCCTCCAGGTCCACCCAGAGGTACTGAATAAAACTGGCATTGCAACAGCATCCCCATGAGATTTGGGGGACCACCCAAGAGATCCCAAATTAGTGGGCATGGGGAGGGCCTGGGAGTCTATGCATTTACAAATCTCCAAAAGTGATTCACACACAAGCAGAAGGAAGAGGGATGTGGGATGCAGGAACACAGAGCACTGGGCTCTAAAATTACATGGCCTTTACATGACCACAGATCCTCTCTGCCCCCAAATGTGTAGGCCCAGTGTACGCGTTTGCTAGGGCTGCTGTAACAAAGCACCACACAAGCGGCTTAGACAACAGAAAATCATCATCTCACAGTTCTGAAGGCTGGAAAGCCCAAGATGAAGGTGTCAGTAGGGCTGGTTCTTTCTGAGGCTGTGGGAGAAAATCTGTTCCAGGCCTCTCTTCTTGGCTTGAAGGTGGCTGTCTTTACTTCACATGGGTCCCCTGTGTGCATGTCTCTGTGTCCAAATTTCCCTTTTCTATAAGGACACCAGTCATACTGGATTAGGGCTCACCCTAATGACCTCGTTTTAACTTGATTACTCCTGCAAAGACCCTATCTCCAAATAATGTCACATTCTGAAGTGCTGGAGATTAGAACTTCAGCTTATGAATTTTTGAGGTGGGGGGAGACACAATTCAGCCCATAACACCCAGAAAGGTGGGGTTGGGGCAGCCCAGAGATATTGCATAATGCAAGCACTAGAAACGTCTGGAACAAATCGGCCCCTTGTGCACTACCAGACCCCTCCTTTCTCCAGTGTTGCAGTGGAACAAATGAACCTCAGCTGTGAGACTGTAATGACATTTTTGTGGCAAAAACAAGGCCTTGAGCCTTGATCTTTGAGGTTTGCTTGCAATTTCATGGGTTAGAAAGTTCACAGGCACAAGCTCTGCAGGTTTATCACACATGAAAAAGCAAAAAGCTTGTTTTCATCTTCAGAGACTTTGGGGCTCATTGACTGGACCACCTTTGTTTCTCCTTTTTATCAGTCTCACATGTGTTTTACCACCTTTCACCTGGGAAAACTGAAAAATGAATGAAAACCTCAGTCTTCAGATCAGTTGTTTCGCTTGAATCCAATCTACTAAACATAATAATATAGGTTTTTTTCATTCTTATACCTAAGATCATAAAGTCGAACACTCTGAGAATCTCCAGCTTTATTTGTCCCAATAGAAGAACTGAAAACTAACATTTGATTTCAAGTGAACATGGTTAGATATGGCTCATTTGATTTTTTTGTATGTACACGTGATACTTCAAGGTCATAAATTCTTCAAATCTCAAAGTCCAGATAATCTCCCAAATAAAGGTGTATAAAAAGAGCTATTTCTTTTCAATTTTTAGTCATGCTAAAAGGATCTCCGGTCTCTCAGTACCTTTCCATTTTCTTTTGCTATTCCCATCTTTCATTCTTTCTTCTGTGTGCTTTTGTTTCATGTCGCTAATTTTCTCTAATTTTCCAACCCTTTTTCATCCTTGCAGTTTCCCACCTTTTTCTTTTCCTTGATTCTTAAGTTCAACTTTTACTTGTCCTGACAAAACACTAGTTATTAAAATTCAGTGCAGAGAGTTTCTTCCTTTTTCTTTTTTGTCATTTTGTGTGTTCTTCCTCATTGGATTATAAACATAGATATATTGCGGTGTGGTGACAAGATTTCAGAATGTTAGGAAGTGTGGGATCCCTGGTCTGGAGGTGCCATCCACACAGCATCACTCACTGGTGACCAGAGCTGCCAAACGTGGGGACTGGGGCAGTTTTGAATTTCACTCCTTTGGCCTATCTGCACAGTTACCTTCACCCTCAGTGGAGTCACCCCAGCTTCAGAGCACAAAGGATGAGAAAGGCCACTTCACCAACAGGATTCTGGTCCATTCAGCTAGCTTTCCTTTGCCTGTTTCCAGGTGTTTTTAAACTGCACTACTGGTTCTCCCCTACTAACACAGAGCTTCAGGGCGGGCATGTGCTTTTTCACTCTCCCTCATCCATTTCACTCCTTCCCAATTTTCTCTCCTCAGTTGTTTGCAGAGAACAGATTTCTTCATCCTCAGGAATGTCAGCATAATCCCGGATCTCTGAAGCTGGACATTTCCACTAATCCTGAACAAAGGCCAGGCTGTGCCTCTCCACATGTGTTCTTCTTGCTGCTCTGTTTACTGAGCCTGAGGAGTTCATCATGTGGGTCCTGATTTGTCACCTGGTGGGATGCCGGCTCCAGCGCTGTGGCCTCCCTGCGCTCACAGTGCTGGGAGAAGCTGGTGGGTGGTCTAGAAAGCCACCCTCGGAGCACACGGTGTCACAGGTCCATGTGACAATCAGACCGATCAGACCGGGAGGTACTGCTGCTCCAGTGCCTTTGAAGAGTAGGTGCCCCTTGCAGGATCCAGACTCAGTCAGTCTCTGAAAGGCCAACGTCCACTTCCAAAATGCTCCTGAGACTAAAGTGCCCGCTGGGAGCTCCCCCGATTACTGTCCACATGGGCCACTCACACTGCTCTGCAAATAGGCTGCATGGAAAGCAAGTCACCATGAAGAAAAAGACTATCAAAAAGCCCAGGAATCAGCACAGCACATGCTTTCTCTGGAGAGGGTCACAGCAGTTAAGTCAATTACCCAGGACAGGCTGTAGGAGCTGCAGAGACAACAGGTGACCCAGAGCCTGTGCTTTCGGCTGGCTTTCACTGCCACCAACACTGGTTTTGCACAGATCCCTCAGAGGTGTGTCACGAACACTGATAGCCTGGTAAAACCATTTAAAAGGCTGATAGTGGTTACTTGGTGGGTGTGCTGGCTTCCGTTTGGTTCAGGAAGCGAGAAGTAGAAGGCTGACCATGAAGTACTGTGGAAGGATGAGCAGCTACAGCCAGCCTCCAGCCAGCTCTGCCGCCAACCAGCTGTCACTAACCAGCTTGAGAAGTTGGGCAACCTCTCTGGTCATTCACCCTGTCCTTGGTCAGATGAGGTCAGGCCCACTTGGGGTGCATCCTGGGGCATCACAGCTGCATCATGACCTGTGGAGCAGCAGGCTGGCATTTCGGAAAACCCTCTCCAGGTGATGCATTTTCCTGCCCCTTTAACACACCACAGCCAGGTGCCCTTGCAGATTCCTTCCAGAGCTACTGGGTTGTTTTGGGGGTGCTCTGCAGGTTTTTGAGTGTGAGGACCCACACGTATTTGAGTTTACAAAGAACATTCACACAGATTGTCTCATTCATTGGAGAACTCAAACCCGAGCGGGTGCCATTCTTTCCCAAGGACACAGAGCCAACAAATGCCACATGAGCTCCGGGTCAGGCCCCTGGACCCCAAGTCCAGTGGTCTCGTGACTCTCCTCCACTGGTTCCTGGGTAAATGGCACCAGTAGCATCCTCCCCACCCTTTCCCGACCCAAAGCACCAACAGCCTCCTTCACACAGTGGAGAAAACCATGTTCAGAGCTCCGTCAACTCAGTTTTTATTTTTATTTCAGGTTTAAGCCAATCCTTGTCAAGGTCAATAGCATCTTGGTTAATAGAATCCTTTAAAACACTTAAATAACCTGAAGTTCCCTTTGACAAAACACGTTTCAGAAACATTTTCGATGGGATTTGACTGGGACAGTTGAGCCATGTGTTCTGTGGGAGGGGCAGTCTGTCCCTGGAGCATCCTTTGAGGCAGGCATAGAAAGGTAACTTCGGTGACTCAGGTAAGGGATTCATTCTCAGCAGCTATAAATATCCTCTAGCCCTTTCTCGGTCTGTATCCCAAACCTAATATCCTCATTCTTTTGTTGGGAACTAACTAGCTCAATCCCCATCTCATGTCATTTCTATGAAAAACAGATTGTTTATTTAGCGAATTCCATCTTTCATAACCCCTTATCTGTCCAACACGGATGTCCGGACACATGGACTACCCCATGCTGGCTTCCTCCCCATTTCTCCTGCACCTGGCAGACCAGCTTTTTTTCTTGAAGAGGCAGGTGAATAGTGCTGGCGACCAGAAGGAGTTACTCCTTCAACAGAAACTCACAAGCAGTATGAACCCCATCTGCTGCCCAGATGTCTCTCGCACCCTACAGGGCCATTCTGCCAAAGGGCTATGGCCTCCAAGCAAGAGTATTATTCCTGGAGACATCTGAAATCAACCCCAAGTCTTTTCCCAGAGACTTCTCTCACCGAGGAGGAAAGACCCTGCTGGGGACAGTGCAAACGTAGGCCAGACAATCTCCAGGAACAAGAGGAACTGCCCGTGCCAGCATCCCCCAGAGGGGAGCAGCCTTCACTGGCCCTGGGTCTACTTCCTGTCAAGCAGGAGGTGCTGGGACAAGAGTTTCAGAGGGGAATTTTCTTTTGTTCTTATTGCCAACAAATGCTGATCTAACATGCAGAGCTTGAGCCCATAGCAGCTGCGAACCCCTAAAACTGTGAATTGCATAAACTCATTCTCTGAATCAGGTGTATCTCCTGGGAGGAAAACTGATTGTAGACGGTGGATTTGGGATATGCAGAGGGTGTATGTAGAGAGTAAATGTAGAGGGTATATATGGAAGGTGTGTGTGGAGGGTGTTATGAACTGAAGGTTAAGGTGAAGGAGAATGTACTAAAGCAAGTTTCTGGTTTGTGTTTAGTGTGAGAAAGGGCACAGAATAAATGCTTTCGGTGATTCTCCTGAAACTAACACAATCATTTAAGGTCTTTGTAAACATGAAACAACTCACATCAAAACTTTTCCAAATTAATTACAAGGAGCCTTTAAAAGGCAATGGGGAGATTTTTACTGGAGCACAATGAGAAATGCTTTGAGGGCATCTTATTTTCCTCAACCTATTAAAATTTTAAATGCACTGGCCTCTCAGCAGTTTACCTTCCTCCCAAATACTTAAGATTCTATAAATCCTCAATTAGCTCTTAGGGAAGGGTTGTGCTGTGGCTCTTAAAACAAGTCTCCCTTAATTTGAAGGGTTAAAGTGTAGAAAGAAAATGTAAAGAGGAAAGGGAGAGAAGTTTCTGGCAGAAAACCAGTTTAAAAATAAATCGCTCAGTTCAGGGAAAGAAATATCTCTTGAGAACGGAATCTGTGAGGGGAGAAAAGGGAGATGGGTGAGATAGGGGGAACTCTGAGAGAGCGCCATGAACTCCCCACCCCCGTGTGTCCAGTGTGAGCCCCTCCCCTTGCTTGTGGGTGGGACCTAGAGCCTGCTTCCAATCAGGAGAACACAGCAGAGGGGATGGAGATGTAGCTGCTGTGAGTAGGTTACAATACTTTGTGTCTTTGTTGTGCTTCGTATGTAAGAAACAGACTCCTGCTGTCCTTGAAGAAGCAAACTGCCATCTTGTGAACTGCCTAAGGATAGCTCGGAAACTCAGAAGGTCTTTAGAAACTGAGCCAGGAGCAACTAAATTATGCGAACAACCACGGGAGCTCTGGGGGACACCACAAACTTCAGAGGAAAATGCAGCCTGGCTACTCCCTGATCGCAGCCCTATGAGACCCTGAGCAGAAAACTCAGCCAAGCCATGCCCTGACTCCAGACTCATGGGTACAGTGAAATAATAAACAGGTGGTTTTTTGGTTTTCAGAACAGCTTTATTATAATCATTTCACATACATACAATTCATCCATAAAGGTGTATAATTCACTGTATTTTAATATATTTAGAGCATTATGCACTCATCAACACTAATTCTAGAACATTTTGATCCCTTCTGAAAGAACTCCCGTTCCCGTTAGCTATCACTCCATATTTTTTCCCCAACTCCTGCCCAGCCCTAAGTAACCACTAATCTAGTTTCTAGCTCTATGAATTTGTCTGTTCTGGACATTTCATATAAATGGAATCATATAATATGAGGTCTTTAGTGACTGGGTACATTCAGTTACCATATTATATACAAGGTTCATCTATGTATTAACATGTATTATTACTGCGTTCATTTTTTTATGGCTGAATAGTATTATATTGTATGGATATACCATATTTTATTTACTCATTCATAAGTTGGTGGACATTTGGGTTGTCTCCACTTTTTGGCTATTATGAATAACACTGCTATAAATATTTGTGTACATGTTTTTGTACGGATATATGTTTTGCTCCTCTTAGTTATATACCTAGGGGTGGAATTTATGGATTATATGGTCATTCTAGGTTTACCATTTGAGGAACTGCCAGACTGTTTTCCAAGGCGACTGCACAATTTTACATTCCCAACAGTAGGTATGAATGTTCCAATTTCTCCACATTCTAGTCAGCATTTGTCATATCTATTATAGCCATTCTAGTGGATGTGAGGTATGTTTTGATTTGCATTTCCCTAATGACTAGTGACGTCTTTTCATGTACATGTTGGCCATTTGTTTGTTTCCGTTAGAGAAATATGTGCTCAAATCTTTTGTGTATTTTTAATTGAATTGTCTTTTTAATATTGAGTTGTAAGTGTTCTTTATATGTTCTAGAAACAAGCCCCTTGTCACATATATGATTTTCAAATACTTTCTCCCATTCTGTGGGTTGTCTTTTTCACCTTTTTGATGTATCTTTTGCAGCACAAAACTTTTAATTTTGATGAAGTCTAATTTATACCTATTTTTTCTTTTGCTATTTGTGCATTTGGTGTCATTATGTAAGAACACTTTGGCTAGGCCAACATCATGAAGATTTACTCCTATATTTTCTTTCTTTTTTTTTTTTAACATCTTTATTGGAGTATAATTGCTTTACAATGGTGTGTTAGTTTCTGCTTTATAACAAAGTGAATCAGCTATACATATACATATGTTCCCATATCTCTTCCCTCTTACTCCTGTATTTTCTTTTAAGAGTTTTATAGCTTTAGCTCTTACAGTTAGGTTGATAATTCATTTTGAGTTCATTTTTGTGTATGGTGTGTGGTATGGGACCAACTTCATTTTTAGCATGTGGCTATCCAGTTGTCCCAACACCACTTTTTAAAAAGACTATTCTTTCCCTCATGGAATTTTCTTGGCACCCTTTTCAAAAATCAATTGACCATAAATGTCAAGATTTCTTTCTTAACTCTCACTTCTGTTCCATTGACCTATATGACTATCCTTATACCTTGTTTACTGCAGCTTTGTATTAAGTTTTAAAATTGAGATGTTGAGTTCTAAACCTTATTCTTTGTTTTCAAGATTGTTTTGGCTATTCTGGGACTCCTGCATTTCTATATGAATTATAGGATCAGCATGTCAATTTCTGCCAAAAACACCAACTGGGATTTTAATTCACATTGAATATGTAGATTATTTGGGGGAGTATAGCAATCGTAATAATATTAACTCCTATAAACCATGAAAATGGAATGTCTTTACATTTACTTAGCTCTACTTTAATTAATTTCAACAATGTTTTATAGTTTTTAGTGTAAAAGTTTTGCACTTCTTTTGTTAAATTTATTCCCAAGTATCTTCTTCTTCTTGATACTCTTGAAAATTGAATTATTTCCTTTAAAATTATTTTTTCAAAATGTTCATGGCCAGTATATAGAAATACAATTATCTTTTGGATATTGATATTATCTTCAGAGACCTTAATGAACTGATTTATTAGGTTCAAAAGGTGGATTTTTATGGTAGATTCCTTAGTATTTTGTATATACAATGTCATGCCATCTGTGATTATAGTTTTACCTCTTCTCTAATCTGGATGCCTTTTATTTTATTTTCTTGCATAATGGTCCTGACTAGAACTTTCAGTGCAAGTTTGAATAGAAATGTTAAGAGCAGACATCCCAGTCATGTTCCTGATCTTAGAGGGAAATCATTCAGTTTTTCACCATTAACATGATGTTAGCTGTGAGTTTTTCATAAATGTCCTTTATCTGGTTTAAGTTCCCTTCTACTTTTGTTTGTTGAGTGGTTTTATTATGAAAGGATTTTGGAATTTTTTCATGTGATTTTTCTGCATCTATTGATATGATTATATTTTTTGTTTTTATTCCATTAAATATTGCATTACACCAATTGATTTTTAATGAATTTATTGGTTTTAATGCAACCTTGAATTACTCAGACAAATCCTATTTGCTAATGGTGTATAATACTATTTATGTGTTGCTGGATTCAGTTTGTTTGTATTTTGTTGAGGATTTCTACATCTATATTCATATGGGGTAGTGGTCTGTAGTTTTCTTTGGTGTCTTTGTCTGGTTTCGGTATCAGGATAATATTAGCCTTATTATGAAGTTTGGAAGTGTTTCTTCTTCTTCCATTATTTGGATAAATTTGTGAAGGATTAATATTAATTCTTTATTAAATATTTGGTAGAATTCACCAGTGAAATCATCTGGGCATGGGCTTTTCTTTATAGTTTGTGTAGTTTTTAAAATTGCTAATTGAATCTCTTGTTTAAGGTACATTTAGATACTCTCTTTTGAGTCAGTTTCAATAATTTGTATCTTGGGCTTCCCTGGTGGCGCAGTGGTTGAGAGTCTGCCTGCCAATGCAGGGGACACGGGTTCGAGCCCTGGTCTTGGAAGATCCCACATGCCGCAGAGCAACTGGGCCCGTGAGCCACAATTACTGAGCCTGCGTTTCTGGAGCCTGTGCTCCGCAAAAGAGAGGCCACAATAGTGAGAGGCCCGCGCACCGCAACGAAGAGTGGCCCCCGCTCACCGCAACTAGAGAAAGCCCTCGCACAGAAACGAAGACCCAACACAGCTAAAAATAAAAAATAAATTAATTAATTAATTAAAAAAAAAAAACTGAAGGCACTTTAAAAACAATAATAATAATAATTTGTATCTTGCTATGAATTTATCCATTTCATCTAAGTTAACTAATTTACTGGCATAAAATTCCTAACTGGCCCTTATAATCCTCTTTATTTCTATAATGTCATGTCTTCTCTTTATTTTTTTTCCTTCATCTATGTAAGTAAAGATTTGTCAATTTGTTGATCTTTTTAAAAACCAACTTTGGTTGCATTGATTTTCCCTATTGTTTTACTTTTCTCTATTTCATTAATTTCTGCTCTAATCTTTATATCTTTCCTTTTGTTCACTTCAGGTTTATTTTATTCTTTTTCCAGTGTCTTAAGGGAGACTCTTAGGTTATTCATTAGAGATTATTATTCTTTTTTAAATATAGTCATTTATAGCCATAAATTTTCCTCTAAGCCTTACTTTAGTTGCATCTCATAAGTTTTACTATGTTATGTCTTCATTTTCATTCATTTCAAAGACTTTCCTAATGTCCCTTGTGATTTTCTTCTTTAAGTCATTTGTTATTTAGGAATGTGTTGTTTACTTTCCACATATTTATGAATTACCCCAATTTCCATTTGTTAATGATTTTTAATTTCCATTCCATTGCAGGTATTGGAATGGAATACTTTGTATGACTTCAATCCTTTTAAATTTATAAGGCTTGTTTTATAGTCTAGCATATGGTATATCCTGGATAATATTCCATGTGTGCTTGAGAACGCGTATTTTCTTGCAGAAGGGTGGAGTGTTCTTTATATGTCTATTAGGTCTCTTTGATTATAGTGCTGTTCAAGTCTTTTACTTTCTTGTTGATCATCTACCTAGTTTTTCTATTCATTATTGAAAGTGGGGAATTAAAGTCTCCATCTTTTATTGTCAAACTATTTCTCCCTTCAGTTATGTCAGCCTTTGCTTCATGTATTTTGGATGTGTTTTGTTGTTAGATGTATGTATGTTTTTAATTGTTATATCTTCCTGATGGATTGACCCTTTTATTGTTATATAATGACCCCACTTTATCTTAGTGACTTTTTTTGTTTTAAAGTTTATTTGAGGGATGTCATCATAGCCATTCCACTTTCTTCTGGTTACAGTTTTTAAGGTATGTATGTTTTCATTCTTTTACTTTCAGCCTATTTGAACTTCTGAATCTAAAGTGTGTCTCCTACAAACAGCATATAATTTGATCTTTTTAAATTTTACCCACCTGGACAGTCTCTGCCTTTGATTAATTGTTTAATTCATCTGCAATTTTACTTTTCGTTTTCTGTCTCATGCTTCTTTGTTCCTTTCTTCCTCCTTTACTTGCTTTGTATTTATTTAGTGAATATTTTCTAGTGTAATGTTTTAATTCTATTAATGATTTAATGATTTTTTTACCATTTTTAAAGTTATTTCCTTAGTGATTGCTCTAAGGTTTACAATATACATCTTAATGTATCAGAATCTACTTCAGATTGACACTAACAATTTCAGTGACATATATATATATATTCCCTATAACCTTTTTTGTGTTATTATTACTATATATATTATGTCTATATATGTTACAAACTCAACAATACATTGCTATAATTATTACTTTATGTACTTTTGTATCTTTTTTGAAAGCTTAGAGGAAAAAATGAGCTAGTATATATTTTTAGTGTTGGTTCAACCACAGCTTTTTGCTTTTATTTTCAAATATATTACATTTTATATGCTATAGGTCCAACAATACAAATTATATATACAAATATATAATACAAATTATATATATAATATATATAGCAATTTATACAATTATTTTTCAAATCAGTTAAGAGAAAAGAGAAGACAAATAGAAAATTTTATCTCTTTTATAACTACCTGCATATTTACCTCTACTGGCACACTTTGTTTTTTCATGTGGATTTGAATTATTGTCTAGTATCTTTTACTTTCAGCCTAAAGGACTTCCTTTAATATTTCTTATAAGGTAGATCTTGAAACAACAAACTTTCTGTTACTGTTTATCTAGTAATGTCTTAATTTCTTCCTCATTTTTGGAGAATAGTTTCTGCTGTATATGATATTCTGGTTTGATAGTTTGGGGGGTTTTCTTTTGGCATTTTGAAAATGTTATCCCACTGCTTTCTAGCCACGATTGCTTCTGTTGAGAAGTCAGGTATTCATTGTACTGGTGTTCCCTTGTACATTAAGCATCATTTTTCCCTTGCTGCTTTCAACATTTTCGTCTTTCAACATTTTTGACTTTGATTTGTGTGTCTAAGTATTCATGTCTTTGTGTTTATCCTACCTGGATTTTATTGAGCTCCTTGGAAATATAGAAAAAAATGTTTTAATCAAATTTGGGAAGTCCTCAGCCATAATTCTTCAATATTTTTCCTGTTCCTTTTTCTCTCTCTCTCCTCTCTTCTGGTATTCTCTTGCATATTGATATGTCTAATGGTGTCCCACATTTCTCTGCTCTTCTGCTCATTTTGCTATATCTTGGAATTAGCCTTCTCTTAACTGCTTTTAACCAAGATATGACTCATTTCCCCCTAACACCTTCAGGCATAGATTCTCCACTTTCTGTACCAAATAGACAGTCCTTTCCACTAGAGACACAGAACTATCTTATGGCCTTCCTATCCACTGGACAAGAGCCCTGCACCAGAGCTGGGAGGCCAGACCTTGCTTCTCTGGGAGTGACACCTCTACTTTACAGATGGATTCTGGATGGGGGGCGGGTAGCAGCCCCTGGTCTTCTCTGCTTGCTTCTTCCAGCCTGGCAGGGGGTGATTGGGGCCCCTATATACCCAGACTGACACACAGGGGATATAATGTTCACCCTATGAGCTGGGCTGTGTGGGGAAAGAGAGACCTGGTCTTCTTGTCTGTGCCTGCCAGCCTTCTTGTCTCTGTAGAGCTTCTGCAACACAGAGGTGGGGGATGAGAAACACCACAATCTACTTATCCCAAGATGAGCCTATAGTAACTGCAGACTGGGGGAGAGAGAACCCCTGAATTCTTGGCTGCATATACCCAGGGCAGAGCTTCAATCACATGGAGCTGTTGGGGGAGGAGGGTTAATAGAGCAAGTTGTGGTTCAAATTCCATGACTCTCACTGTTCTTTATGAGATTTAGTAGATTTTCTTAAATGAATGTTTCACCATTTGTTGTATGGCCTTAGGACAATTTCCAGAGACTTTAAATCATTGGGTTTGGGGTTTTATTTAATAATTTCACCAGTTAAATTGTTGTTTTGTTGGAGAGAGGGTCCATGGAGCTCCTTACTCAGTCATTCCAGAAGTTCTCTAAGTTTTTTTTTTTTTAACTGTCAAATGTATGGTAATTTGTTGCATGGCAAGAGAAAACTAATAAAAGTGTGGTTTGTATTCAGATAGCTATTCTATTGAGAATGGCAAAGCAACTGTAGCAAAGTGTAGGAAAAATGCCTCTTCAGAAGATTTATCCTTTCTGGCCACCACCCAAGAGCACAAAGGCTGAGGGCATGTATTCCTGGAGGCCCCTGCCTCTTCCTGGCAAACTCATGGGGACCGGGATGGAGCCCAGGTGCAGTACAAGTCCCAAGGAGCTTCAGGGCTCTCTTTCTTTTTTTATTGAAGTATAGGTGACATACAAATATTATATTATATTATATTATATTATATTATATTATATTATATTATATTATATTATATTATATTATGTTAGTTTCAGGTGTACAACTTAGTGATTAGACATTTATATACATTACAAATTGATCACCACAATAAGTCTAATAACCATATGTCAGCACAGCAAGTTATTACAGTATTATTGACTATATTCTCTATGCTGTGTATTACATCCCTGTGACTGCTTTATTTTATAACCAGAGGTTTATATCTCTTAATTCCCTTTACCTATTTCATCCAACACCCTACTTCCCTCTTTTCTGGTGACCATCAGTTTGTTCTCTGTATCTATAAGTCTGTTTCTGCTTTGTTTTGTTTGTTAATTTGTTTTGTTTCTTAGATTTCACATATAAATTAGATCAGATGGTATGGTTCTCTGTCTGACTTATTTCGCTTAGGATAATACCCTCTAGATCCATCCATATTGTCACAAATGGCACAATTTCATTCTTTTTTATGGCTGAGTAATGTTTCGTTGTATATGTATACCACATCTTCTTTATCCATTCATCTGTTGATGGACACTTAGGTTACTTTCATATTATGGCTATTGTAAATAATGCTGCAATGAACATCGGGGTGCAAATATCTTTTTGAATTAGTGTTTTCATGTTCTTCAGATAAATACCAAGAAGTGGAAATGTTGGCTCATATGATAATTCTATTTTTGTTTTTTTAGGAACCTCCATACTGTTCTCCATAGTGGCTGCACCAATTTACATTCCCACCAACGGCAAAAGAGGGTTCCCTTTTCTGCACATTATCACCAACACTTGCTAATTGTTGTCTTTTTGATAATAGCCATTCTGACAGGTGTGAGGTGATATCTCTTTGTGGTTTGGGTTTGCATTTCCCTCATGATTAGTAGTGTTGAGTATCTTTTCATCTTTTTGTTGGCTGTCTTTATGTCTTCCTTAGAAAAAAGTCTGTTCAGTTTCTCTGCCCTTTTTTAAATGGGATTGTGTGGTTTTTTGATATTGAGTTGTATGAGTTCTTTATATATTTTGGATATTAACCCCTTATTGGATATGTCATTTGCAAATATCTTCTCCCATTCAAGTAGGTTGCCTGCAGGGATCTCTCTTTGCCTCTGCCCAGCAACCCAGGGGTGTTGATAACACCACAGCCCAACATCTGAGCCTGAATCACCTCTACTCAGAGCAAATTAGCCCCAACTTATGACCAAGAAAAACTATTCAGTATGAAGTATGTGTTTAATTTGAGAGATTAAATGCAGACGTGCCTTTAACAGTTAAATTTAATAAAAAGTTCTTAGCAAATAACTAGGATTTGTTTTTCTTTTAATCATCCTGTTTGAGGTTATTGGTAAGTTATAACTAGCCCTGATTAGATTTACTAAATTCCTGTGTCTTATTTTAGAAAAAGGGTTCCATTTATATAAATCAAATTGACTTCTTTCAGTAATCCAACCATTGGGAAAGATTCATGCAACCTCATTTTCAGGAACCATCATATGCCAATTGGCAGGTCCATGTGTTGTAGCCAGCCATCCTAGGGGAAAATCGTTAACCTACTCTGGAGAAGTGGTGTCAGACCTTCAGGTGAAGCAGACATTACATAGGAAGTAAACAAACTGAATTGGAGGCCTGATGAGGCACAGAATCACATTAGTTGCTGCTGCCCTTCTTGGGAGGGCCAAGGGCAGAAATGCACTGCCAAGTGAGGTTGGTGAGGCTTTGCATAGGAGGTTCATTACAGGAGTATCAATACCTGTGAAGATTCAGAACATGTTAGCCATCAGACTGTAGGTGAGTGTAACTTAAACAATCATGCATCCATGTCATGGAAAACAGCTATTGAAAATCATGTTTTTGATATGTTATGGTATAAAGAAAAAAATACCAGTTATTTTAACAAGTAGGATAGAGACTTTATGTCACACAACACTAATTTATAGTATACAATACATGGTAGCTCCCTATAGATTTCATACATATGTGTTCTAGGTACATACAAATACACAGACAGTACATGGTATCTTCCTATACGTTGCACACACACATACACACACCATATGGTAGCTTTCTCTCTCTCTCTCTCTCTCTCTCTCTCTCTCTCTCTCTCTCTCTCTCTCTCTCTATATATATATATATATATATATATATATATATATATATATATAGTGGTCCTACTGTGTGCCCTGCCGTGCACAGTCCTAAGTGCTTTAGAAACATTATCTCATTTATTCCTTGTGACAACTCTGTGAGGGATGTATGTACTCAGTTGAATAATGTCCTCCAAAATTCATGTCCACCTGGAAACTGACTGTAATCTTATTTGGATATAGGGTCTTTGCAGATGTGATCCAGTTAGGATGAGGTCATACTGGATTAGGGAGGTCCCCCAATCTAATGACTGGTGTCTTTATAAGAAGAAGAAAATTTGGACACAGACATATAGGGGAAAAGCCTATGTGAAGACAGAGATTGGAGTGATGTGTCTATAAGCCAAGGAACATCAAGGATTTCTAGCAACCACCAGAAGCTGGGAGAGCAAGGAAGCATCCTCCCTAGAACCTTCAGAGGGAGCATGGCCCTGACATCACCTGGATTTATGGCTTCTGGCATCCAGAACTGTGAGATGATAAATTTCTCTTGTTTTAAGCCACTCTTTTTATGGTACTTTGTTATGGTGGCCCTAGGACATTTTTACAAAGTATCAATAAATTTATTCCCTTTGGCTACATAAAGACAATTAGAATCAGTAGGTTTAAGGCCACACAGTTAATAGCTGCAGAGACAGAATTCAAATGCTAGTAAAGTGGTGCCTGAGATACCCAGAACCCAAGCCACACTGACTCCCAGTTTTCGATAAATTTCACAGGAAAGAACATTTTAAACATTTCAGCATTTATTTGGGGTAGCTGAACAATAGATGATTTTAATTTTTTTATTATACCTTTTGTAGATTCCAGTTTTTTATGGTGAATGTAGATAATGTTTATAAATCCAAGGAAAAGAACGTTATTAAAGAATTATGGCTCTACACCAGATGAGACTGTGGTCACCTGTGAAGGGCCCTCCTCACCTTTCCATTCTAGGCCCTTCCTCAGGGAGCCAGGTTGAGGCTAAATGCAGAAAACAGCAGTAAGAAACAGCAGTGATTTCTTTCCTAGGAGAAAGGCCTACAGCCAGTGGGGCAGCCAAACCACTAGCAGCTTCAA
This sequence comes from Eubalaena glacialis, assembly GCF_028564815.1. Taxonomy (NCBI): domain Eukaryota; kingdom Metazoa; phylum Chordata; class Mammalia; order Artiodactyla; family Balaenidae; genus Eubalaena; species Eubalaena glacialis. The sequence continues at coordinate 105,896,988 of NC_083724.1, read as the reverse complement.
CTCCCAGGGCAATTCTAAATTAGTATTGGGTGGGATTTCCAGGTGAAAGCAGAGCCCATCCTTCAAGGCCTTGGTTCCCCAGGAGCACTCCCTGATGAGGCGGGAAAGTCGGGGGGAGGGGGGTTTCTCGAGGGAATTCTGCCTCACTCTACGCTGCCCTATGACCCAGCAGCACCCATGTTAACCTATTCAAGAAGGCAGGCCACAGGCACATTTATTTCCACCAAGAATGCTGATTGTTTCTATTTCCCGGTCGAGGCTTTTGGAAATGCCACCGCATGAGGGCTTGAATCTGGTATGTTTTCCTCTTCCTCCCAACTCCTACTCTGGAGTAAATCCTGGGGCAACAGCAGGGCTGCCCCCTGGTGCCCAGGAGCTGCAGAGGATCCAGACAGCCCTGCCGGGGGCCTGGTGTGAACAGCAGCCGTGTGCTTGTTCACACGAGTACTTGCAAAAAAGGCTGACACTGCTCAGGGTGGTGTTCCAGGGACCTGATGCTCTGCAGACCTTCCGGAGGCCTGAGAGCAGACATCCTGTTGGGCCGATGGCCCTTGGTCCCCAGGAGCAGGAGAAAACAGTCTCCTGCCCCTCCCACCAGAGACACAAAACCCACTGCTTGTCACCCTTCCAGCCAAGATTGATATGACCTGTGTGTCGGTCCGTGTGGCCTCCCTGAAGGAACTCCTGTGGGAGGTCCTTCAACCAAAGGATGCTGACATGAGAAGCACAGCGGGGCGAGTAAATGGGCCAACAGAGCATGCAAGTATAGAGTGTGATGATCTCTGAGTCACAGGGACAGTGAAGGTGGTGATGTGGCTGAGTGTGGGTAGGCAGGCATTGTGGATGATTTAAAACAAAGGGACATACGATATTTTAAAATCGAATGATGGCCTAGAACTAAAAGTTCTAATTTCTTCTTTTTGGGGCATGTTGGGGTGAAGTGAGGAGGGAGATGATGTAAGGAAATGACTAAAACATTCTGGAGAAACTTATTTGCTGCTTTTATAGTTATTAATAAAGATTTAATTATAAATGTTGAAAACAGGAAGTTTGTTGTAAATATAATCCCAATGTGAGTCAAATAAAACTGAACGTGCTGTTATTACCTACTTTCACACGTGTGTTATTTTAGATAAGTGCATTCAGTGACCTGAGAATACTTACTATGTAGAGTTTTCATTAGAAAACAATGACATCAGGAAGGCAGGCAACCTGCTGACCACCATCCTGAAAGTTCTCCAAATGACAGGAAATTTGGGAAAGAATGTCAGCCCTAAATGCATGGCTGGCTAAAGGAGAACGCTTTCCTAAATCACAGAGCTACATTACCAGAAGCCCACCATAACCCTGTCTCCTTCACTGTTACAAGTGCCTGACACCTCTTCTTAATTTGTCCTGCAAGCGATGGGTCGTGGAAACTTCTCCTGCTTTTAATGCCTGGGTGCACCCTTTGGAGGAGTGTGCAGGCAGTAACAGGCCCTTTTCACATTTTTCTTGTTTATGTAAAAGCAGAATCCAAATGGAAGTAGAGGGGCTGGTGGGAGTCAGGGCATCTCGGCAGAGGTGTGGACGCAGGGTCAGGCAGGGCTTGTCATGCATCTGTCTAATTATTTATGAGGTGAGATGTCCAGGAGTAAGAAGGAGCCAGGAGAGAGGACGAGGTGAAGGATGATTGATTGGAAACATCGCATGGAAACAGGGTTTGACCCTGGAGGAAGAAAGGGGGGAGGGGAAGTCAAAGGTGGATGCAGCATCCTTGAAGGGAGTCAGAGAAAGGAGGCAAGGGATGTACCAGTGCAGGTCGTGCAGAGGCGGTGCAGCGTCTCCCCTTCCTGAGAGGGGCATGGGTGGGACATCTAGCATGAGGTGAGGTAATGCTGGGAACAGCGTGGGTGGGACCAGGATGGGGGACGGAATGTACAGCCATCAGCTCTGAGAGCCGGGCTGAGGGGAGAAGCTTTAAAGCTGTGGTTTTACCCATCTGCAGGATGAAGCCTTAGGGGGCAAGAAGGCAGGTGGCTGGAAGGATTCAAAATGGGACACTGACAGGGCAGCTGTGGCACATGGACAAGAGGACCAGGAATTTGAGGATATAGAAAAGAGGTAAAATAGTGCATGAGGAGAGCTGGGTTGTGAGGGAAGACAGTAAAACCTTGGGCAGGGGGTCAAAGGACTAGACAACTCCATGAAGTCAGGCACTCCTCACAGATGGAGGAAGGAGAGGGCTGGGGTTATGCTCAGAATCTTGGAAGTGGAAGTCTTCAGACAATCACAAGATGACCACATGGCATGGGTACGAAGTGAGGTGTGTAAAGGTTGTTGGAACACTGGCTGTTCACAGACGCTGTAGTGGTCCAAGATGCTGGCAGAAGTGTCCCTGGCTGGTGGGAGAATTGTGTTTAACATGGAACTTGTTCAAAGTCTAAATGTTACCGAACCACACTTGGCTCTGCTTGCCTGCACACAGTAAAGCCAATCTACTGACACCAGGGTGTGGTGAAGGAAAGTGTAGCATTTATGGCAGGGTGCCAAGCAAGTAGTCCAACTAGCTGGTACTTAAAAGGCCTGAACTCCCTGATGGCTTTCAGGGAAAGGTTTTTAAAGATCGGGTGAGGGAGGAGGGTCAGGGGGATGTGTGATCAGCCCGTGGACATTCTTCTGATTGGTTGGTGGTGAGGTGATCGGGAGTCAACATCATCAACCTTCCGGTTCCAGTCGGTCTGGGGTCTACTGCTTGTGGGCAGCATGCAGTTAACTTCTTCCACCTGGTGGGGGTTTCAGTATCTGCAAAACAGCTCAAAGGGCATGGCTCAGAATATTATCTATAGCCCTTGAGGAGGAACTAAAAGTCCTTGACTTTGTTTAATGGCTGAACTATTATTATTTTGTCTTGCTTGACTGTTTTCCTTTCTTTGTTCAGTTTCTCACTTCTCTGATTAAATTTACTCTTTGGAACTCGGGGAAGGCCTAGGAGGCTAATATTTTTCTACAGGCAAGAGGTAGACAGAGGATATGGGGGGTGGGGGAGGATCTGTTCTGGGAAGGCCCCATAGGGTCCTGCTCGGTTACATAAAGAGCTACACAAACTCAAGATGAAGACCATCAATCTGTTTTTCTAATAATTTATTCCTATAGCCTCAGAAAATATTATCAAGAATAAGATTCAAAAGGAACCCCACATCCTGTATTCAGATCTTTTGGTGCCATCACAGAGCTTCTGGATCAATCCCTAACTGAACCCACTCATACTGTTTCAAGCATGTGATTTGGGTCCTCTGTTATTTGCAGCTGAAAGCATCCAAACAGATAGAGGAACTATTTGTGTAAGAGTTATTTCTTTGTTTACAATTCTTCCTCCCCTCCCCATACTAACTCAGCTAGATTAATTCTTCTAGCAGAAATTAACAGTGAATTTCTCCTCAAAAAACTTTTGCATGCAAATCAGCTGCATTTTAAACTAATGAAGCAACAAAAGTTTACTTACGAAAATGATATGCTAGAGTATTGTGAAACACCAAAACAAGAACATAAACTTAAAAACATTTCCACAAAATTCAGATGTGTAGGAGTCCAGAACAAGAATATTAAAACAAAAATCCCGAAAATGAAACTTTCTCTATTATCAAGACCAAATCTACAGGTCGTTGAAACATCTGGAAGATCGGCCTTGCGGGGGACAAAATGCAAACACATGGATGGTCACTCTCAGTCTTTGGTAACATAAGAGAAACTGCCAAAGAGTGAATCCAGACAAACCTGGGTACACTAGCAAAATCTGTGACAGAGAGCTTACGGAAGTACAGAGGATCAACATCATCTGTCATTTTCTTCCCTACCTGTGTTTCTCGCTGTCCTAATCTGTGAAAGTAGCCAGGCTGTTTCCTGGGGGCAGTTCGTGTATGGCCCAAAGCAGAGGTTGCCTGCAAGACTCTTCCTTTGCTGGCCTTTGTTTTCCTAACGCCTGAGTTTATGAAAAAGACTATCCTAAGAGCCTCTGTGGACAACCAGGTAGACAGAATGGGTGTGAGGGTTGGGAGGAGAAATAAGGGAACCAGAGGAGGAGGAAGGCCAGAGAGGGACAGCCTCCAGGCACTCTCAGCTTGGCTACAGTTCCCGTTTCCTGCCTGGCATGTGGGGACAGAGAGCTCCACAGTTCTCCAGGCCACACCCAGCCTAGACAGTGAGGACACAGGCAACCACCAAGACGGATTTCAGCTTAGAGGCCCCTCCCATCACGTGAACCTCCCAGGATGCCATCTGGGGGAAAAGGAGATTCCAAGACTGCCTGAGGTCCAATTCTCCACCAGCCTAGAGGCACAAAGATTCAGAGTCAGATTTCAAGGGAAATGAAGACATGACTGTGTTTTGCTGACCTGAGTTAGTAGTCTGAACTCAGAACCACTGCTTATGAACACAGGCACGAGGTTTTTTGGTGGATTAACCTTTTCTTAACTTTAGAAAAGCAAGTCTGAAACAAAAGGGTTTGTGAGAAACGTCATTCATATGAACCAAAGAAGCTAAAAATAGAACTACCATACGATCCAGCAACTCTACTCCTGGGTATATATCCAAAAAAATAACAAAAACACTAATTCAAAAAGATACAGGCATCCCAACGTTTATAGCAGCACTATTTACAATTGCCAAGATATGGAAGCAACGTAGGTGCCCATCAGCAGATGAATGGATAAAGAAGGTGTGGTACACACACACACACACACACACACACACACACACAATGGAATATTACTCAGCCATAAAGAATGAAATTTTGCCATTTGCAGCAACATGGATAGACTTAGAGAGAGGGCATTATGCTAAATGAAATAAGTCAAACAGAGAAAGACAATACTGTATGATATCACAGTATATGGAATCTAAAAAATACAACAAACGAGTGAATAAAACAAAAAAGAAGCAGACTCACAGATATAGAGAACAAACTAGTGGTTACCAGTGGGGAGGGGGGAGGGGCAATATAAGGGTAGTGGATTAAGAAGTACAAACTATTAGGTATAAAATAAGCTACAAGGATATATTGTACAGCACAGAGAATATGGCCGATATTGTATAATAACTATAAATGGAGCGTAAGCTTTTGAAATTGTGAATCACTGTACTGTACACTCGTAACTTATATAATATTGTACAGCAACTATGCTTCAATTTAAAAAATAAAAGTAAAATAAAAAAGAAATAGTATTTTTAACATTTCTTGTTCTAAATCTAACTAAAATATCAATAGACTGATGATGGAATAAAGCTAAAGACATTGGTTAGAATTCATGTTTGTTTTCATATAGAAAAGGGCAGATAGATAACGAAATAAATGTCGATCAGTGTGCATTAAAGGTTAGCCTGCACTAAGCTCTAAGCATTAAAGGTTAGGGTCACTAACTTGCTCTGTCCACCATGAGGGTCTCGAAGCAGTGATATTCCAGGAGCAACAAGCAGATCCAGGTTCCAGATCTTAGTGTCTAAACACCAATTTCCAACAAATGGAACCACAGCTCCCTGGAGAAATGGCTGATTCTAGGACAGGGGCAAAGAAAATACCAGATGAGCTCAGAACATCTTGTTGTGCCAGAAATTAAGAAAGTGCTCAAAAAAAGAACAAAAAGATAACAGCTGGGGCATTTTGAAAGAGCATAGGAACCAACCTGGAAAAACTCCCAGTGGCCGAAGCTGGAACAAGTTGAGCAACAAAATAAATAAGGAGAATATTAGATTGTAACCCAGAGAAGAAAATAAATACCTATGAGTACACACTGACATAAACAAATGATTGAAAAATAAATAAATGGGGAAATGGGAAAAAACTTCCTTCACGAATTCCAAACAATAAACGTAGGACTGAGGGAAAGAGAAAATCCCCATGAGAACACCTCGATAATCATTGCTGCAGGCAAGGTCCACAGATGATGTTGAAATCAGTGGATATTGGCATAGCCTCAAAGTACCTACTACAAAATGTTTATTAATTACTGTGGTGGTTTATCCTAGTCCACAAATTCTCTGATCAACCTCCAGGAGGAGGATCTTACTTCCTCTGCCCTTGAGTGTGAACTGGACTTAGTGCCTCGTTACCAACTTACTGAAAGAGGACTTAGTGCCTCGTTACCAACTTACAGAGACCCCACCGTAACCAGGAGATCCAGGTTACTAGCACCAGGGAGGTGCGGCCGTGATGTACCTCCTGATATGAGCGTATGAGGAGACACTTACCCCTATAATATTCTCTCCAGAATAATTATGAGAAAGCATCAGACACACTCACACTAAGGGACATTCTACAAAATACCTGACCCATGCTCTTCAAAACCATCAAAGTCACAAAAACAAAGAAACACCACAAACTGTCCCAGGCCCCAGGGGGAGTCGTACAACTAACCGCAATGTGGAATCCTGGATTGGATTCTGGGGTAGAAACAGGACATTGGTGGGAAAACACGTGACATCTGAATGGTCTGGATTTCAGTAGTGTAGTACCAATGCTAAATTCTTAGTTTTGACAAATGTACCATGGTTTCATAAGATTTCAACATCAGTGAAATGGTGAAGATGAGCATTCTCTGTACTATTTTTGACCCTTTGTAAATACAAATTATCTCAAAATAAAAAATTAAATTGTTTTAAAACAAGAAGGTAGGCCATCGAATGCTGGAGGATGAGAGGCTATTGAGGAAATAGCCATACAAAAGGCCTGATACATCTGATATATTCACAAAATGTTGGTCCCCTTCTCTTCCCATCCTAAGTACTTCCTCTTGCTGAAGAAACAGAATAGGCCCCTTAAGTAAGCCCAAAGTGGTAGCCATTAGCTGCATTTTTTCCTTAAGAAGGGTTGTAACTATCACTGGAGAGCCATTTGAATAAGATAAATTTTTAGAGGCAGAATTTCAGGCAACAGAGACCAGTGAGGGGGCCACTTTCACCAAAGTAAAAGGCTAGTACCTCATGTAGCTACTAAGAATGTGTCCTCTGCCATTGACTCAGCAATTCCATTTCTGCTTAGGAATTTGTCCTAAGGAAAAATCAGGTATGTGTGCAAATATTTAGCTATGAAAATATCCACTGTTGTGTTGCTTATAATAATAAAAAAGTGGAAATAAATCAAGCATCTAAGAAAAAAGAATTAGTTAAATAAACCATGGTACATCTGCAGAAGAAATATTATGAAGTCATTTAAGAAGATGTTGAAATACAATGGAATATTATTCAGCCTTTAAAAGGAAGGAATTCTGGCACATGCTACAACATGGATAAACTTGAAGACATTATGCTAAGTGAAATAAACTAGTCACGAAGGACAAATACTGTATGATTCCACCTGTATGACACCCCTAGAGGAGTCAAATTCATAGAGACAGGAAGCAGAATGGTGGTTGCCAGGGGCTGGGTTGGGGAGGAAAAGCCGGGAGTTAGTGTTTAATAAGGACAGAGTTTCAGTTTGGGAAAATGAAAAAGTTCTGGCCCTGTGCCGAGGGCCTGGCTCAAGGCGAAGGTCAGCCAAGAGGGATGGTGGGGGTGTTACCATAAGGGGTGTGGGTGTGTATGTGTGTGTGTGTGTGTGTGTGTGTGTGTCTACAGTGGGGGACGGCTAAGGTGTCATCTGCTGCATTTCTTCCAATCAAAATTCTTCTTTCTATTTGGCCAAATGGATTTTCCTATGTACCCCTGCCAACATTTTCAAGTTACCCTTTTTCCTTTGTGACTGGAGAGGTGTGTTGGTTGATTTTTGACTTCCTCTAATGCATGCAAGTCTCAGTTCATTCCAGGTGATCATCAGGAAGGTTTTAATGCTCTCAAGGCAATTGCTTCAGAGCCAGCCTGCCCTCCATCTATGGTACTGTCCCTTAGGCGGGGGGCCTGGCCGGGAGTGGTTATGTCTTCCAGGAGAGTTCTGAGGCACAGGCACCCAAAAGTATTCAAAGGGAAAAGAGAATTAAACAAAAAAATATTAGCATCCCTATAAATGAAGTTTGTCAGAGAAGCATCCTTGAGGTTACAGAAAGGAAAGTAAGTTTAAAAAAAGAAAAGATGCAGTGGATGCCATCACGTCGATGTTCTGTGCACGTGCACGTTCTGTAGGGAAACGTCCTGGAACAAGTCAGAGATCGCTGAGTTTCTGCACAGCCAGGAGACTTCATTTCTGGACACGTGCCTCATTCAGTAATCAAGACAGAGCATCACTTCCCTGAGAGGTTTCTTTGTTTGTTTTTTGGTTTGTTTTTCTTTTTTTTCCCTCATTGTCGGGCATCTGGAATCTGACCCTGGAGACTCAACACAGTTTATTTTAAGACCAGCCACTCAACAATGCCCACACACTCCTTACTGATAGGCAAAGTTCAAAGGTGGCGTAGACTGTTCCCAGAATAGAAGCGTCTCTGCTGCTTCCGGCAGCGCTCCCCACGTGACTGACTCGGGCGGTCCCAGCCCGGCTCACTGCGGGTGCCCTCGCTGGCTCACCTGCATGCGGCCACGTGCTCGGTAGACCGGCGTTTTCATCCTTTGCCTGGAGACCAGGGTCCCCAAAACGTGCGCGGACAGCAGATGAACAGGAGTCCTAGGACAGCCTATTTGTAGCACAAAGTCATAAAAATGCACTGTGATTTTTTTAAATGTATATAGAAATTCCCCAAGAACAATGGAGTTCAAACTTTCATATTCCTAAGGTGCCCTGGCCAACCTTCCAGCACCGTGAACTTACAAGTGTGCGCATGCTCTAATGCTTACTGTTGAAAGGTTTATTTTGCCCGCTCTCTGACAAAGTCACTACACCTATAACACTCTTCAAAATTTAAACCACCCGCCTAAAGAGCTCACATTTCTTTTAGGACTTATCTAATCCGTTTTGACAATATTTCGAAGAGAAGGTCCAGGCTTGATTTCACAGACATGCAGACTTGAATAGAAAATGACTTGTCCAAATTAGTACCTGCCCATTAGGCCAATACACTCTGGAAAACCATCTCTTTAGCTGGCTTGCCCATTCTGAAGACGCACCTTGCAGCCACCAGCTGGAAGCTGAGAACCTGCACCGTGTCATCCATCATCCACTGAGTGTCATCGGCACCCTGTGGGACAGTTTCCTTGCTCTGCCCACCACCCTGGAGGCCCTGCAATCACACTTTCTATACCACTGACCAACACCACTCTCCCTACAGCATGAAGTTTACCCTACCCAGTTCAGGTATCCCTTTGAAACTTTGATGAAAGCCAAGGAGAACAAAGGCACTTGTTCATACAAGCATTCTGCATGCCTGTCCTTCAATTGCCAGTGACATCTTCCCAGCCAATCTCAGCAGCTGCTGCTTCTCCTCCCTTACCTGTCAGTTACCTCTGGCTTTGCTCAAGAGATGACCAAGTCCTCCTAGAGGCTCCTGCATACTCCTGACGTCCCCGGGGGCTGCGCTGGCTCCCTCTCACACTCACTGCTTTCTGCATGATTGTAATCACCTGGGACTCGTTTGGAGCTTGTTTATCCTATTGCATTATTTGTGTCTTTCACAATAACACATTTATGAAACATTGTTATACAAACACATCACAGACAGAGGCAAACAAGACAAAAACTTCTAAAATTTTTCACTGAAATGTACTCACTGTCATTATTAGTTTAAAAGGATCAAAAGTTTCATGAATGTAAAGCTTGGGAAAATTCACACTCTATTATTTACTCCTCTATTATTATTATCACAAGAATGCATGCATCAGTGAGACAGGTCCAGTTTGAAACTTAGAGAATTCAATGATGTAGCTCTTTGATCACTTTTATTTTTATCCCCATTGTTTTAAAAATAAAGAGAGAAATGGATGGTGGTAAAAAGAAAGAGCCAAAGCAAAAACGAAGTCATAGGTGACTAAAGGTCAAAACCCTGAATCTGAACTCTTCACAGAGCCATCGATCACATAGAATATTTTTTGTGAAGTAAACACCATGGGGAAAAAGGAATGAGTCATACTGGTTAGGGGTGGCAAACATGGCACAAATTAGCTGTAGATATTGAAAAATTAATTCCTCATAAACTAAGGGTTATTTTCTTAGCCCTCAGCTGATTAGGAAGGTCAAAGCAGAAACCAGCAAAATTCTGTGTGTTTTGAATTGTTTTGACCTGCCTGGGGTGACGTTTAATTATTTTTCTTTGGCCTCACCGCACAGCTTGCGGGATCTCAGTTCCCTGACCAGGGATTGAACCTGGGCCACGGCAGTGAAAGCATTGAGTCCTAACCACTGGACTGCCAGGGAATTCCCCGTGTGATGTTTAATTTTAACTGTCAACTTGGCTAGGACATGGCACCCAGATGTTTGGCCCAATGTCTGCTGTGAAGGTAGTTTTAGCTGTGATTAACATCTAAATCAGTAGACTTTGAGAAAAGCAGACAGCCCTCCATAGAGTGGGTGGGCCTCATCAATCATTTGAAGACCTTAGGAGAAAAAAGACTTGAGATCCCCAAGAAAGAGGGGATTCTGACTCCAGATGACCTTTGGACTCAAGCTGCAACATCAACACTTCCCTGGGTCTCCAGCCTGCCGACTTGCCCTGTAGATTTGGACTTGCCAGCCTCCAAAATCGTGTTAACCAATTCCTTAAAATAAGTCTCTTATCTGGTTCTGTTTCTCTGGAGAACCCTGACTAAAACTCCAGATGATGAGTTCATGGCACCTTTCTCTTGAGTGGAATCCAAGCAAAGCCACCATCAGTGATGTTCTGTGATCATCAAGGTACCTTCTCAGCTCCAGGCCCATGCAGTGAGACGACACAGTCTTCACTCTCCAGGGGCCCCAGTCAGGGAAGGATGTATCGAACAGAGACACCGGGGAGCTGAGAGGAGGCAGACATAACCCAGTCTTCAGTGAGGATGTCAGAGAATGTTTCTGGCGGGAGAAAAGCAAGCTTGGAAAGAGACAGCTAGAAAGATGGAATGCCTTCTGGTTCTTCTGGAAAAATGGGTGCCAGAATAATGGTGTAAAGGGCCACTAGTCTTGGTGTTTGGGAGCATGGGCTTAATTTTGCCTCAACTGATTTGCATTGTTATAAGACTTATTATTTTTTCATTGCAGTGGTTCCTGGCATCAGGAGCCCCTGCAGAACTCTTTGAAATGCAGAATGTGGGGCCCTACCCCAGAATTTCTGACTTAGTAGGTCTGGGTGGGGCCCAATAACTTACATTTCTCAGGTGATGCAGATGCCGCTGGCCTTGGGGCCACACTTTGAGAATTCACCTTACTGGGATAGCTTTTTAAGGATCTGTGGTACTTCTAGATTGAGGGTTGGGTGAACTGTCGCATATGCTAATCTATAGGACCATTTAATCATCAACTTCACCCAGAACCCAAAAGAAAGCCACCCAAGAAAAGGTGAGGTTTTCAGTGCCAGCTTCTCATTGAAGGAGAAGGAGGTCACAGGTGAACCCCTCCCCATCACTCAACTGTCTTCACAACCACACCCATCCAGCTTCCTGGGTCACCCAGGCAAGAATCTGGGTTAGAAGGTGGACTCATGCACAATTTATGTCCTTCTCTCAGGATGATTTTTAAATCTTTGCAATCCAATAGCCCCTGGAAAACTCTGTTGCCATAGGTGTATCAGCAGGATGCTGAGGAGTGCTGGTTGAGTCTCATCTCACGACCACCTTGCTGTTATGTCCTAACTGGATCTGGCTTTTTCTGGGGGCCGCCACAGTGGGGAGACGGCATGTCCAGAGGCCTGCTGTGTTCTGTCTCAGTGTCAACATCAGGGTGCCTCTGCCTCTGGCTGCCTTCATCTGCCCTCTGCTAAGAAGACCTCACGCTCTCTCAGACCAGAGTGATTGCGGGCTATCCCTCAACCAGCGTGCCTTCCCTCCAACTTGTGGACGAAATCCCACAACTAAAGGCCCATATCTCTGTCCCCCCAGAAGAGTGCAAGATGCTCATGCTTCTCAGAGCAGAGCATTGTCCACTGAATACCTGGGGACATTTATTTAACATTAAAATGAAAAGCTGCTTCCTGAGGTGATCAAATCCAAAGTTGTGGAGCCAGAGCCCCATCACCTGCATCTCAGAGCACCCCTGATCCCATCAGGCAAGCTGAGGTTCGAGAGTCAACGAGAGCAAGCCTTGTCTTTGGGGACCGTACAGGCTGCAGAGCAGGGAGGCGTCCTCTGTGCCTCACCCACTGCTCCGGACCAGGCTGTGTCCACCCATTCAGCCAACACATTCACTGTCACTCCAAGAGGGGGTTTCCTACACCATCACAGAGAAGGGGTGGGAGAGGGGAGGCAGAAAATCTCCCAGGCAAAGGTCAGCCAGAGACCAACAGGAAGGGCCACTAAGAAGAGCCAGCCTTCCAGGCGGCCGGGACAGAGGGGTGCTTACCCACATGACGCTGCACCCTCAGCCTTGCGGACTCAGCCTTGCAGACTCTGAAGTGATCACTAGGCACCAGAGAGCGAGTCGTCTTGCAGGGAACTGATAATTTTCTCCGCTGTGATAGGCCTGCCTTGTCCTCCACACTGAATTTAAGAACTCTGGGACGGAACGGTGTTCTCTGCCGACTTCTCACCTGTGTGTATGCACGAACCCTCCGTGAACACCGACAGACCACTTGAGAGAGGCCTGCTAAACAGAGAATGTCACCTTCTATGCAGAAACAGCCAGCTGCCCCCGGGGTTTCCAGGGGGGGCTGGATTCCTGGGGTCTGCGCCGGCTTGGGGGCGAGAGCAGGAGGCTCTGCCAGCATATTTTGATTCAGAGCTTCTCTGGGCCTGTCCAGGAGCTCTCTCGGGAAGCAGCCTAGACCCATCGGGTGCCACACAGGACCTCCCTCCCCAGGGGCCGGGCCCAACCCTCGGTGGAAAGCTCACTAGTGTGGCCTCAAGGCTGCCCAAAGGCCTGCAGCCAAGGAAGGGCCAAGCCCAGGGCTCCCAGAGTCAGTCACAGAGGCGGGAGCGGGGAGAACGGGGCTGCTTTAGGGTGGCGTCAGGCAGCTCAGCTCAGCTCTCCCCCACTCGACTCTTCCAAGGGACCCCCGCAAATTCACAGATCTGTGCCCACGGGGTCAGCGTACAGCCAGGGGCAGGCGGCATTCCTGCAGAGCCCAGAGCTGCCCCATCAGTGGGGTGGGCCTCTGGACCAGCACAATGACAGCCCTGACAATACCATCACAGGAGCACCTGTATACTTTTAGGGATGTTCTGGAATTAGGATGCCACTTTGAAACTCCTTCAGAAGCTCTATAACAGTGGTTCTCAGCTGAATGTGATTTTGTCCCCCCCAGGGAATATTTGGCAGTGCTTGGAAGATATTTTTAGTTGTCACAACTGGGAGGAAGGGATGCTATTGGCATCTAATGGATAGAGGCTCAACATCCTACAGCACAGAGGACAGGACGCATATGAAAGAATTTTCTGGCCCCAAATGCCAGTGGTACCAAGGATAAGAAACCCTGCTTTACATGCTTTTTTAAAAAAAGTTAATTTGTGTATTTTAATGATTCAGTTAAAAAGATCTCCCAAGCATGCTGTGCTTTCTCACGTCTCCAAATGTTGCATCTGTTCCCACCCCCACCCCCATGCCAGCTCCCCATCCCGCCCCACCCTGCCTGCTGGATGGAGCCCTAGACCCTTGACCCCACCTGGCTCCAGGCTGTTTGCGTTTGTGTCTTAGTTTGAGTCTTTCTCAGGGCAGTTGCTGAGACAAAGTTTGGTTGCAGTAGTTCATTTGGAGATAGTTGCAGGAAACACTTACTTGGGGAGAGGGGAGGAGGGCTGATGAAGTGTGTGCTGCGGAGGCGCTAGGAGCACCTGGGGCTCAGCCCTGCTGGGAACCCTCCAGGCTGAGGGGACCCCCCCCACCATGGAGCAAGGAAGACAGTGATCCTCAGTCCCAGCCCCTCCTTGGTGAGGAGTGACCCCGGGCATTGGCTCCCCAGCCCTTCCTGACATTGGAGTCTGGACCTGCTCGGGGGTGGTCTGCTGGAGGAGCAGGTGGCCTCTGGAGTGGGCGAGGGGCAAGGGCAGGGCTTTCGCCGCAGCTGCTCTCACTGACCTCTCCCAGCAAATGTGGGCATCACACTGCAACCATCGCCATTTCCCCATAAACTCCTGTACAACAGTGATCGTGTCTTTCAGCTTTGTGTTCCCAGAGACGGAGGCCTGGTACCCTCAAGAGATAATTGATACAGGAAGGAAGGAACTGAATACTTGCAACATCCAAGTGGCTGCTGAAGGAATCAGTTACTTTGTTTCCACTGACCCTGCCTGGTTTGCCAACATAATAAGAAATACACTGTGAGAGCCAATTAGCCAATCCACCCTGGTAAAATTGTATTTGAAAATGCATTTTGTGCTCAGCATTGATCCACAGTCAGGAAGAGAAAAAGGTATGTAATGATCCCTGTCAAAGAGGATGGGTATCTAATGGAGAAGACTCAAACCTCATAACCACTGGACTGAAAAGCGGCAGCTCTGGCGGACGTGACAAGTGTTCTCTAGGTGCACCTGCCTGTTCTTGGCTGGAGGTAAGCTGCACATAACTAACTAGGGGAGAAAATCAAAGTTGTAGGGATTTATAAGATTTTGAGCCATCATCCTACCATCTCCACCTTTTTCCTCCAACATTTTGTTTTGAAATGTTTCAAATAAACCAAAAAGCCAAAAGAATTTTGCAGTGAACGCCCACATGTGTACCACCTAGATCCTACCATGCCCATTTTACCCTACCTGCTTTATCACACATCCATCCGTCTCTCCAACTGTCCACCCTCCAGCCACCCATCCATCCCCAGCTTCTACCTTTCAGCTCAATGACCAAGTTAACAAGCTCCAGCTTCGTGTTGTATTTATTCAGGGAAGACAGAGAATAGACATCACAGGCAACACAAACAGGCAAAGAGTTCAGACTGAAAAAAGCAAACCCTTTATGAGAAGCTTTCCCTGTAGGCCACATGGTAAAGAGGTTTTAAGGTAGAGGTTGCTAACAACTGTGGCCAAGCCACAAATCTCATTTCCACCTTCAAAATCTTAGGAGTTGGTAACACCAGTGAGCACATCGTAGGTAAATTAGTTATAGCAGAACGCTGTTTTAGGACTTAAGAGAAAAGGCTGGGCCTACGCAGGTTGATGGGGAAACAGGGTCCCTTCGTTGCAGTGGATCCCTCAGCAGAGGCTGCCATCTGCAATTCTGACAGACACATCAGGAGGTGGTGGTACCCAGGAAAACCACACTAAAAATTACCAGCGTGGACTTTAGCTGCTGGAAATTTATTGCTTAATATTTTGGAAATTCAACTTTTCATTTCTATAGGTATTATTAAGCATGCATCATGGAACTCAATGAGATGCATAAGATTAGGTCACGGTTACAGACATTTCTAAGCACTTAGTTCCTTCACGAAGGTTATGGATTGTTAGCAGTTGTTTACCTAATCAAAGGTTTGAGAGTGAAAGGAAATGTCTGAGACACAACAGAAGAAATATTAAAAAGAAAAAGAAATAAGGAAGGACAAATAGACCACAAGACTAACGTGCCATTTGAAAATGATAAATGTAGACAGAGAAATAAATAAATCAATAAATATTGAGACTGATTAAAAACAAGAAAAACAAAACAGTACATAAGTAACAAACTATCAAAAATATGAAAGAGCAGAACACAGAAAATGCATATTAAACTCCAAGCACTGCATGCATTGCAAGATACCAGGCACAAGATTAAAGATGTTCTGTTATTCATTATTACAGTCGGCTAGGAGTTTAACAAAGAGTAATTTGTGTTTGTTTCGATTGCAATGACATAAAAGAAAGGCTGAAGGACAGCTAAGGATGAGGCTTGTGGCAGGGAGAGGTGAGAATCCAGAATCGTAGGTTGAAAAGTTACCTCTCCTACCGCACAGCATCCTTGAGCGTGTGAGCATCTCCCCGGCTCCCACCACTACCGGTGTCTGCAGGAAGCCAAGTCTACACTTGCCCCACTGCTCTGCACATGGTCAGCATGAATATGTTCTAATCAGCCTCCCACGAGATGAATACATTACAACGCTCAAGAACTACATTCTAGTTAATAGTTTCCAGGTGCACTGGCCTCCTTGGAAATAGCCTTCTCTAGGGACTCTCTTCCTCTCGTTCTTCTGGATGGTTGTCAAATGTTGTAACAACTTCTACAGAACAAGACAGAGTAAATGTAACCCAGGTGTAAGCTGTTAGAGCAAATTTCCAGGCTTTGGTGAAGAGTCTCCTTAAACCAAAGATTTTCTATTTTACCAGTGAGTTTCAATAACTTGTGCTAATTTACAAAACAACTTACTATGATAATAGTCATTACCTGGCACTTTGTATACTAGCTTATATAAACAGGTAAATAGGACAAGCATCATTCATTATACAAGAATATTGATCACAATAAGTATATTAACATGAATGATTAAATAATTTGGGGATTGTACTGAAGATGACTTTTAAATTGAATAGAAAATCAAATGTGATAGAGTTGCCAGACATAAAAATGGGACTCTCAAAACAATATATTTCCCTCTTGCAATATGAAGGGGGTCAGACCCACAATACATTCTAAGGTATTTGGGGTTATCTTCTGTTTTAAAAAGCCCTGACCAGTGGACATTTCACCATTTCAGTCTCTTCTAGAACACATAGGTTGGAGAACCCTGGAATGCAGTGAGGGCTGAATCAGGGAAGAAGCCTCGACCAGAAGAAGCTGGATGGTAGAGAGGATTCCCCTCTGGCTCCCTTTCCCCTCTGCACTGGACACACACAGTGGGCAGCTAGGCTTTGGGTGGCCCCCAGGGAGGGCCTGGCACCCAGCAGGCTGCTTCTCTGAGGGTGGGGCTGTGACAGGTGCTGCGAACACTCTGTGGGGCTCCTAATCAGAATACTTCCCTACCTGAATTCCTCCAGAGGCTCCTGCCACACACAGGTTAAAAACACAAATTTCTTACCTGGCTTATAATGGCTGGCCCCTCACAGGCATCCTAATCGTGTCTTAATCCCTGGAAACCATGGGTATGTTACCTGCCATGGCAAAGGTTGCAGGTGGAATTAAGGGCACTTATCAGGTGACTCTGACAAAGGAGACCATCCTGGATTACCCAGGTGGGCCCAATGTAATCACAAGGGTCCTTGAAAGGGGAGGAGAGAACCAGAGAGATGGCAGCATGAGAAAGACTCTGCCTAATGTTGCTGGCTTTGAAGGTGGAGAAAGGAGCCACAAGCCAAGGAATGCAGGCAGCTTCTAGAAGCAGAAAACACAAGGTAACAGATTTGACACTACAGCCTCCAGAAAGGAATGTGCCCTTCAGACACCTTGATCTTGGTCCAGTGAGATCCATGCCAGCCTTTTCATCTGCAGAACTGTGAGGTAATACATTTGTGTGGTTTTAAGTCACTGAGTTGGTGGTCATTTGTAACAGCAGCTACAGAAAACCAATACAAAGGTTTGTTCCTTTGACCTTAGATGATACCCTTCTCATCCTGGCTTAATATTCTCTGCAGAAACCAACTTTCTCACTCTTCCCCAATATGCCAAGCTGGTTCCTACCTCAGGACCTTTGCACTGGCTGTTCTTCCTGCTTGTACCACTTGGCTGCCCCCCATTTTTGCAAGGCTTGACCTTGCAGCCAACCGGTGACATCACAGGTAAGCACATCCTCAGAGGTCTTCCTTGTGGACCTCAGCACTCCTTTTCTGACTTGAAGTGATTTGGGCCAAAGGTGCCACACCCCTGCTACACCCATCTCCATATGTCACACAGATGATGTGTGAGTGTACAACCTTAGACATCGTCACTCCTGGTCACTTTTATTTCTATCTTATTCCCACAAACACTATTTTTTTCTTCTTTCCACTTTTTCCCTTTTCTATTTTTCCAACCCACGAGAGGAAAAAGCAAAGTTTCACAGCTTCCCTAAAACCTGAACCTGGTAAAAATGGCTCTTGGCTCTGTTATAACATCCAGGGTGTCCAGTCTGGCTACAAAATGGGCTGGGAATGTAATGTCCTGGGCTGATGATTCCTGGAAGTCCCTGGTGGTCCCCATGGCTTCTCATTTTCCCGGCTGCACAAGTGGGATCATTAAACTCTCACACAATCACACAATTGTTTTACCCCCCAGAGATGGTGACTCTTATAACAGCCATGTCTGAAATTATTGCTTTGCAATTAACACTTTAAAAAAATGCTTTGAAGTCACCAAGGATCCTGGATGTGAGAGCCGTCTGCCCCACATACCTGATCAGGGAAGCAGCAGGCTCTCCCCTCACCCTGCACATCCAGGCCAGGGGGCAGTGCCCAGCTTCAACCTGACAAACAAGAGGATGACCTTCCCCACTAGGCCTTCTAAAGCATTTGGCACCAATGTCTTCAGTCAAAGACAGAACTAGTCTAAGGAAAAACTAAAATAAAATCCAAGATAAGAAGTCCAAGACACTAGTAACCATGACAGAAGTTTTACAAAATCAAATTTGGTTATAAAAGGAAGTTGATTTCTTAAGTACAAGAGATAAGTTGGAAAGGACTTTTATAAATAACAAAAGGTGAATTGTAGCTCTGGCAGGGATCTCTCAGCTAGCCAGATTAAATTAGCCCAAAATGCTTTCTCTTTCAGATAAGAACTGTGGGGCAAGATGCAGAAAGTCCTGGGACTTCTTGGGAAGGGTCTGGAGTGGGTTAAATTCAATGGGGTTAACTTCTCGGAGTCAGCATACAAAGTGTTCCTGAACTGATTGCAGAGGACAGCCTTTTTTGGGCCAGCTGACTCCACACCTCTCAGTGAATATACACATATTCTGCAAGGTGACTTGTGACATTATTTTCTTCTGTCTGAATCCCACAGATGGGCTACCTGTGAGTGCAGACTCAGGACCTCCAAGGCATCTGGGCCCAATCTCACTTGGAGTGCTGAGTGGAACACGCTGTCTGCATCCAGGTGACCCCCTTGTACTCAGAGGTCAAACATCTCCCGAAGGCCTCCTGAAATATCACAGTCTTTCCTTTCATCATGTTTCCAGGTCTCTGTTCTTGCTCTCTGAGCTTGGATCTATATTGCTAGTCACTAGGAAGTGTTGAGCGACTTCAGGAAGTTTCCTTTAACTGTTAAGGTTCTTACCTTGATGCGTGCCCTTTGTAGTCCAGCTTCTGCAAAGGGATTATGAATAGAAGACTACTCAGAAGTTCTTCTGATGCAAGACATATTTGTGTTTCTCAGAGACAGAGAAAGCTACCTTGAGGAAGGAGAACCACATAAACAAACACACAGTTTGAGCTGAACATCAGCTTTTTATTTAACAAACCCAAGTATTGCAAATGTCCTTGCTTTGAGGATCATCCTTGAAAAGTATCCAGAATGGGAACTATCCTGACCTCCTGATGTAACTTATGCTCATGCTGTTCATCTTTCCTAATGGCATTGTCCTTAACCATCATTTCAAAGCACCTGAAAACTTGAAAAAAAAGAAAAGTAGCTGTATTCATAATGTCAGAAAACAATCTTGGGCAGTCCTTTGCTATAATTTTTAAATCATCAAGGCATTTCTCCCAACCACTGTCTATAAACATTCCTCCTGCATTGACAGTCACAGCCAGAGGGGGTTCAAGATGGTAGCATAGGAAGACCCTGAACTCACCTCCTACCATGGACACAACAAATCTACAACTACATATGAGATAATTCCCTCAGAAAAGGACTAAAATCCAGATGAACAGAGCTGCCACAACAAAGGGTAAAAGGACAGCATCTAAATGGGTAAAAGAAGCAGAGATACAAGTTTGCCAGGGAAAAACCCAGATCCCAGCTGCAGTGATCCACAATCAGGAGAGATCACAAAGGCATGGGTCTTTTTCCTGAATAATGAGGGATTCGAGCTTCACATCTGACACCCCAACCCCTAGGTCCTGCAGAGGAGAGAGTCCCCAAAACACCTGGCTTTGAAAACTAACAGGGAATGTGCCCAGGAAAACTATAAAACTGTAGGGAATGGAGAACCCACTCTTAAAGGGATCATGTGCAAACTCACTCAAGCCCAAAACCAACTCAAAAACACCTTCTTCATAGGTTAAGGAGACCCACTTACTAATCTTGAAGCATCTGCTGGAGAGGCAGGAACAAGTTGGGATACTTCGTAGGGACTGAGTCACTGGCAGGAGCCATTTATGCAATCTCAGGCTATCTCACTAATGCTTGCATTTGTGGGCGCCATTTTAGAATTCTCCATCTAACGTGTTAGTGCCAGTGGGCATGACCTTCTGAGAGCCCTGCCCATCCTTGCAACTCAGCCAGGCCTCACAGCTGGCTGAACAATAACCCCAACCATCAACATTCAGAAGCCACAGCTGGGCCCCATGGTCAATCTGAGGGCCAGCCCTGCCCACCAGTGCCCTACAGCAGCCACAGCCCTGCCACAACAGGAGAGTGCATGTAGCCCACATAGGGGACACCCTTTGAGTGCCTGGTTCTGGTGGCCAGGCAGGACTGAACTTCTGAGCCCCACAGAACATTTCGTAAGTAAGACCACTCCTTCAAGACTGTGAGAGATAGCTAATACACCTAATACATAGAAATAAACACAGAGAATTAGGCAAAATGAGAAGGCAGAAGAATATGTTCCAATCGAAAGAACAAGACAAAACCTCAGGAAAAGAACTAAATAAAACAGAGGTAAGCAATCTATCTGATAAAGAGTTCAAAGTAATGGTCATAAGGTTGCTCACAGAACCTGGGAGAAGAATGGATGAACTTCAACAAACAGATAGAAAATATAAGAAAGTACCAAACAGAAGTTATAACTAAACTGAAAAATACACTAGAGGGGTTCAACAGCAGGCTGGAAAAGGTAGAAGAATGAATCAGTGAGATGGAAGACAATACAATGGAACTCACCCAGCCAGAGCAGCAAAATGAAAAAAATAAACTTTAAAAAGTGAAGATACCTTAAGGGACCATAGGGATGACATCAGGTAGATGTTGCATTATAAGTTTCCAGAAGGAGAAGAGAGAAAGAGAGAGAAAGGGCTAGAAAAATTATTTGAAGAAATAGTGGCTGAAAACTTCCCTAATTTGGGGAAGGAAACAGACATCCAAGTCTAGAAAGCTCAGAAAGTACCAAATAAGATGAACCCAAAGAGAAACACACCAAGATACATTATAATTAAAAAGATAAAAGTTAAAAATAAAGAGAAACTCTTAAAAGCAGAAGGAGAAAAACAATTTGTTAAATACAAGGGGAAACCCATAAAGCTACCAGCAGATTTTTCAGCAGAAATTTTTACAGGCCAGAAGGGAATGACATGCCATATTCAGCACTGAGAAGAAGAAAAACTTCAAACCAAGAATTCTCATTTACTTATAACTATGTTTATTGCTTTATTAATTTTAAATAAAGTATAAAGTGTAAAAAAAAAGGGAGGGCTTCTGTGGTGGTGCAGTGGTTAAGAATCCGCCTGCCAATGCAGGGGCCACAGGTTCAATCCCTGGTCTGGGAGGATCCTACATGCAGCAGAGCAACTAAGCCCATGCACCACAACTACTGAGCCTGCGCTCTAGAGCCTGAGAGCCACGACTACTGAACCCGAGTGCCACAGCTGCTGAGGCCTGCGTGCCTAGAGCCCGTGCTCCACAACAAGATAAGCCACCACAATGAGAAACCCGTGCACCACAATGAAGAGTGGCCCCTGCTCACCACAATTAGAGAAGAGCCTGCATGCAGCAATGAAGACCCAACGCAGCCAAAAATACAATAAATTTTTTTAAAAAGATCTATAAACAAACAAACAAAAAAAAATGATAACCAGCAAGGTTACCATTCAGAATTGAAGGAGAGAGCATGAGTTTCTAAGATAAGCAAAAGCTAAAAAAAAGTTTATCACCATTAAATTGGCCCTACAAGAAATGTTAAAGTGATTTCTTTAAGCTGAAAGAAATGGCACTAATTAATAATAAGAAAACATATTAAAGTAAAAATCTCAGTGGAAGAGGTAATATATAATATATATTATAATATAATAAAGATAGTGGATCAATCATTTATAAAGTGAGCATGAAGGTTAAAAGACAAAAGTAGTAAATATTACTAAAATTACAATAATTAGTTAAGGGATGCATAAAATAAAATGATGTAAAATGTGACATCAAAAGTATAAAATGTGGTGGAGGGGAGTAAAAAGATAAAGCTTTGGAATGTGTTCAAATTTAGGTTACTACCAATTAAAACAGGCTACTACTTACATAGGATGTTATATGTTATATGTGAACTTCATGGTAACCACAAGGAAAAATCTTATAGCAAATACACAAAAGAAAATGAGAAAGGAATCTAAACATAACACTATAGAAAACCACCAATACATGAGGGAAGAGAGAAAGAGAAGAAGAAAGGAAAGAGATAAACTACATAAACAGCCACAAAGCAATTAACAAAATGTCAATAAACACATACCTATAATAATTACTTTAAACATAAACAGCTAAATTCACCAATCAAAAGACATAGAGTAGCTGGGAAAAAAAAAAGACATAGAGTAGCTGAATGGATAACAAAACAAGACACATCTGTATGCTGCCTACAAGAGACTCCCTTCAGAAAACAAGGACACACAGACTGAAAGTGAAAGGATGGAGAAAGATATTCCATACAAATGGAAATAAAAAGAAAGCTGGAGCAGCTATGCTCATATCAGACAAAATAAACTTTAAAACAAAGACTGTAATAAATAGACAAAGAAGGACATTACACAATGATAAAGGAGTCAATCCAATAAGAAGATACAACATTCATAAATGTAAATGCACCCAACAGAGGAGCACCAAGATATATAAAGCAAATGTTAACGTACTTAAAGGGAGAAATTGAAAGCAATAAAATCATAGTAGGGGACTTTAACACCCCACTTACAATGGATAGATCATCCAGACAGAAAATCAATAAGGAAATATCAGACTTAGGCAACATATTAGATCAATAAACTTAATAGATATATACAGAACATTCCATCCAAAAGCAACAGAATACACATTCTTCCCAAGTGCACATGGAACATTCTCTAGGATATGTGACATGTTAGGTCACAAGAAAAGTCTCTATAAATTCAGGAGGATTGAAATTATATCAAGCATCTTCTCCAACCACCATGGTATGAAAGTAGAAATCAATCACAGGGGAAAAAAACAAAAAAATCACAAAAACATGAAGATTAAACAGCATGCTACTGAACAACCAACGGGTCATTGAAGAAATCAAAGGAGAAACTTAAAAATACCTAGGACAAAAAAAACGAGAAATACTAAAAGGGAAGTTCATAGCAATACAGACCTACCTCAAGAAACAAGATTAACAACATATATGTGTATCAAGTCATGTTGTACACAAACTTGCACGATGTTATATGTCAATTATATGTCAATAAAGCTGGGAAAAGTAAAAAAAAAAAAAAAAAAACAAGAAAAATCCCAAATGAACAATCTAACTTTACACCTAAAGGAACTAAAAAAGAAAAAAAAAAGAAGATATGACACTGACTCCCACTTTAACAACACTGCTCCTTAAATGCTTCAGTACATTCAAGGCTACTACACTTTATCCTGTGAATAGGCATTCAGGGACTTGTACAAATATATATTAAGTATGATGGATTACGTTAGAGTTCATATTTTGCCTATAATGGAGTATAGATGTTAGCACTTGTCCTGTAACTGACTAGTTAGATTATCTGAATATAAAGATGGTCCCTGTTCCATACAACTAATCCTGGCTTTAAAGCTAAAACCTTGAGCAGGATATTGAAGAAACCTCTGTTTTAAGACATCTTTGATATCTCATGTTCTCTCAAGAGCATTAAATATTATACAGAATTCTGTCCAATTAATTAAAACTGACTTGCGTTTTTCTCTTTTATATATTAACCTCATATCACATACTAACCAATAAAAAAAAGAAGCCCAAAATTAGTAGAAGAAAGGAAATAACAAAGATCAAAGCAGAAATTAATGAAATAGAAACTAAAAAAAATAAATAAATAGAAAAGATTAATCAAATTAAGAGCCAATTCTTAGAAAGGATAAATAAAATCAACACACCTTTAACTAGACTCAACAAGAAAATAAAAGAGAACTCAAATAAATAAAATCAAAGATGAAAGAAGTTACAACTGATACATAGATGTACAAAGTGTCGTAAAAGACTGCTACAATCAATTATATGTCAACAATTTAGACAATCTAGAAAAAATGGATAAATTCGTAGAAACATATAATCTTCCAAGACTGAGTCTTGGGGAAATAAAAAATCTGAATAGAGCAATTACTAGCAAGGATATTGAAACAGTAATCAAAATCTCCCAACAACCAAAAGGCCAGGACTAGATGGTTTCACTGATGAATTCTACAAGACATTCAAGGAAGATTTACTACCTATCTTTCTCAAATTCTCACAGAAAATTGAAGGAAAGGGAAACCTTCTAAACACATTATACAAAGCCAGCATTACCCTATACCAAAACCAGCCAAGGACACCACAAAAAAATAAAATTACAGCCCAATATCCCTGATGAACACAGATGCAAAAATCCTCAACAAAATGGTAGCAAACCAAATCCAACAGTACATTAAAAATATCATACACCACAATCAAGTGGGATTTATTCCAGGGACATAAGGATGTTCAAAATCAACAAATCAATCAACGTAATACATCATATTAACAAAATGAAACAATAAAAATCATATGATTATCTCACAGATGCAAAAAAATATTTGACAAAATTAAACATCCATTCATGATAAACACTCTCAACAAACTGGCTATAGAGGGAACATACTTCAACATAATAAAGACCATGTATGACAAACTCACAACTAACATCATACTCAATGGTGAAAAGCTGAAAGCTTTTCCTGTAATATCAGAAATGAGACAAGGATGCCCACTCTTGCCATTTTTATTCAACATGCTATTGGTAGTCCTAGCCACAGCAGTTAGACAAGAAAAAGAAATAAAAGGCATCCAAACTGAAAAGGAAGAAATAAAATGTCACTTTATATGATGTCATATCATATCATGTAGATGATATGACATTATATATAGAAAACCCTAAAGACTCCATCAAAAAACTGTTGAACTAATAAATGAATTTAGAAAAGTTGCAGGATATAAAATCAATAAACAGAAATCTGTGGCATTTCTACACACTAATAACAAATTATCAGAAAGAGAAATTAAGAAAACAATCCCATTTACAATAGCATCAAAAAGAATAAAATACTTAGGAATAAATTTAACCTAGGAGGTAAAAAAACCTATACAACTGAAAACTAAGACACTGATGAAAGAAATTGAAGAGGACACAAATAAATGGAAAGGTATTCCATGCTCATGGATTAGAAGTATTAATATTGTTAAAATGTCCGTACTACCTAAAACAATCTGCAGATTCAGTGCAATCCCTATCAAATTTCCAATGGCATATTTCACAGAACTAGAACAAATAATTCTAAAAATTTTATGGAAACACAAAGGTTCCAAGTAGCCAAGACAATCTTAAGAAAGAAGAACAAAGTTGGAGGTATCACACACCCTGATTTCAAACTATACTACTATATAGTATGTATAGTAGCTAAAGTAATCTGAATAGTATGATACTGGCATAAAAACATACAGAATAATAGAACAGATTAAGAACCCAGACATAAACTTACACATATATGGACAATTAATTTATGGCAAAGGAAAGAACGTACAATGGAGAAAGGATAGTCTCTTCAATAAATGGTGTTGAAAAAACTGGACAGTCACATGCAAAAACAACTAGATCACTAGCTTACACCATACACAAAAATTAACTCAAAATGGATTAAAGATTTGAACATAAGACCCAAAAACATAAAATTCCTAGAAGAAAACATAGGTGGTAACTTCACTGTCATTGGTCTTAGTGATGTTTTTTGAGGTCTGACTCCAAAGGCAAGGGAAACAAAAGCAAAAATAAACAATTTGGACTACATCAAACTACAAAGCTTCTGCTCAGAGAAGGAAACCATTATCAAAATCAAAAGGCAACCTCCCTAATGGGAGAAGATACTTGCAAATCATATATCTGATAAGGAGTTAATATCTAAAATATGTTTATAAACCTCATATTACTCAACAACAAAAAAATTAAAACCCACTTAAAAAATGACATGCTTGAATAGACATTTTTCCAAAGAATGCATACAGATGGCCAGCAGGCACATGAAAAGATGTTCAACATCACCAATTATTGGGGAAATGCAAATCAAAATACAATGAGATATCACCTCACACCTAATAGAATGGCTATTATGGAAAAGACAAGAAATAACAAATGTTGGAGAGGATGTGGAGAAAAAGGAACGCTTGTACACTGTTGGTAGGAATGTAACTTGGTGCAGCCACTATGGAGAAAAGAATGGAGGTTCCTCAAAAATTTAAGAATAGAACTACCATATGATCCAGCTATTCCACGTGGGGTATTTACCCAAAGAACACGAAAACACTAATTTGAAAAGTTATGTACATCTCTATGTTCATTGCAGCATTGTTTACAATTGCCAAGAGATGGAAACATGGAAGCAACCTAAGTACCCATCAATGGATGAATTGATAAAGAAGATGTGGCATATATATATATATATATATATTATAAAATATATATATATGGAATACTAAGCTGTAAAAAATGAAATGAAATTTTGCCATTTGCAACAACATGGCTGGACCTAGAGGGTATTATGCTGAGTGAAATAAGTCAGATGGAGAAAGACGAATGTTGTATGATTTCACTCATATGTAAAAGCTATAAAAACAAAACAAACAAACAAACAAAATCAAACAAAACAAACTCATAGATACAGAGGACAGATTAGTAGTTACCAGATGTGAAGGGGGTTGAGGGGAGGGCGAAATGGTTAAAGGGGGTCAATGATATGGTGATGGATGGCAATTCGACTTGTAGCTAGGATCACTCTGTAGTGTATACAGATGGCAAATTGTATTGAATAATTCTGTACACCTGAAACTGATATAATAGGGAAAAAAGGAAAGAAAGTCATGGCCAGTAAAGTAATCCATTTTCAAATCATCATTATGTTTAATGGAAAAAATCTGAAAAGACTATATATATATATGTAACTGAATCATTTTGCTGTACACCTGAAACTAACACAACATTGTAAATCAACTATGCTTCAGTTTTTTTAAAAAAGTGACAAACTATTGATGCATGCAACAACACAGATGAATCTCAAAAACATCATGTTGAATAAAAGAAGCCAAACGAATAAAACAAAAACAAACACAAAAGTCATCATTATGAAGAGTGGATGTCCCCAGACTACCAACCTAGGGGTTCACCCACCTCCCTCCTGCTGACCTGTCTCAGAAACTTCTGAGGGGTCTGTGAGCCACCACAAGGCTGGTGACTGCAGAAGTCAGGTGGCCTTGGTTCCCACCCACCCTGCTCACCACAGCTGGCCACATCCTGCCCTGTCTCAGACCATTCTGGGAACCTTTGATTTCAGTTCCTGACAGCCAGTTGAAACTAAGAGGGGAAGCTGTCTCCTTTTCTCTGCCCCAAGGTGGGGCACTGATCAGGGCCAGAAGAGCCCTGCACCTTCTCGGGAGCCACCTGGGTCCTGTCACCAGATTCTGCCTTTCCTGTGGTGGGCTTTTCCACCTGTCACCTGGCCAAAGCCCTTCCTCTTCACGCGGAATCTATGGTTCCCTGTGATGTACTTGCCTATATGCCACCTCAGAGCCAACGTTTTTACCCTAAATAGGCCATCTGAGCCCTGGCACATCACATTGCTGCTAGGCTTGTGGGTGCTCTGGATCCACTCACGGCCCTGCTCTGGACAGTCGGCCCACATCCTACAGCGAGCTGACCTCTGCCCGCACCACACCCCAGGTCCCAGTTCCTGTTACACCCTGCAGTGCTCCGTGCTTGCCCTTTGCCCTGTCTGGATCCCAATGCCCTCGGGCTTCTCAGAAACCTGCATGGGGGGCTTTGTCACGGTCCATGGGCTTCTTGCCACCAGCTATCATTTTGGAGCCATTATTAGGGCCCTGCTGAGTGAAATCTTGCTTGGATGTTTAGTTAAAGAGGTAGCTGTAAAAGTAAATTGTCTCCATGTCATAGGAGACCTGATTAGGCCCTGGCCTCTGCCACTTTCAGCTAAGACTCTCAGGACCTCAGGGAGTGGCAGGCTACTGTGCACCCCATCTCTCTGAATGGCACGCCCGGTCTCCCCCGACTGAAATGCCTGGTATGCTGAATGCCACAGCTTTTCTCTCCCCAGTTCTTGCCCTGAGGTCACTCTCAAAGTTTGTCTTTTCATTTATTACTTACACTTAATTTTTTTCTTAAAGTAAAAGACAATTTTCAAACGTACATTTGTGATATTTGCCTTCAGCTCTCCCTGTCATCTTGCGGTGACTCAGGCTCGGGGAACCGGGAACCTAGAAATGGCAAGTGAACATCAAACTATGCAAAGAGGCTCAGCTCTGAAGATGAGCTCATGTGAAACCTTAGGTGACTCACTTTGAAAGTGACCATCCTCAGGCCACAAGCCTGCAAAGAATCACAGGCAGGAAAAACACAGTTATAGATGCAGTTGGATTTTAATAAAACAAGTGAAAATAATTCCTACAGCATTTACTTGCTTAGCAGAAACTTTAGGACCGGAACGGATGTGTGTGTGAGTGTGTGTGAGTGTATGTGTAGTGAGTGTATGTGTAGTGAGTGTGTGTATCATGTGAGTGTGTGTGTGTGTACCCATATTAAAGCTTAGGTACCTTTGTTAGATGTGTGCTGGTTTGAGAGGAGGGTGTGTTGAATTTACATACACGTCTGTATACCTGTATTATATACATGCATGTTGATTATACACATATATGTTGCCATATGTTGAATTTGAGATGAACATACATGTTGGGCATGTGGAGTTGGAGTTTGAGGTCTAGGGTCTCCATGTATCCCTCAACAGGATGCAGGGGTTGAAGCCAGGGGTGGGGAGATCGCCCTGCAAGTGGAGGTGGAGAGAGGCGTGGATCCAGCAGGTAGAGCAGCTCTCAGCCCTGGCTGCGCAGGGCACCACCTGACCAGCTGGCTCCATTGGTCTGGCCTGTGGCTGGATCTGGAGAGTGTGAGATCTCTCCGGTGATGCTAACATGCAGGGGGGCGGGGAATTGCTCCTGCAGCCCAGAGCTCCTCCCACTCCAGTGCCTCAGAAAACACCTGCGGGTCTGTTAAAACACAGATTCTGGTGCAGGAGGTCCGGTGGGACCTCAGAGTCTGCATTTCTGATGAGATCCCAGGCAATGCCAAACCTCTGCCCTTGCTTCCATAAAGAAAGTGGGCTCTTTAACAAGGTTTTCTTCTGCCCAATTGCTTACACCAGCCAGCAGGAACACACCTCGCAGTGCCCTGGAGGTTGATGGATAACATATTGCATTTATAGAGCAATCAACCAGGAGCACACATCACCGTCTCTAAGACATTCTCAGTTAGCGATGACACTATCGTCCACACCCACCAGTCTGCCTGCCCACCCCGGAGCTCGCGTCTCCAGCGGCTCAGAGGGTGAAGGTTCTTGCAGCCCCCAGCCAGTCGTCCCCAGGCCTCAGCCTTACCTCTCCTTCGAGGCTGCACAGGGAGCACTTCCTCACCGTGTGCGCGCTGAGGCCTGAGGGTGGAGAGCGAGGCTGATGTGTCTCCTCACAGGCCCATTGGATCAGGAAACCCCTGCTTTGAAGCCTGCAAATGCCCTTTGTCCAAAAGGACATTTGGAAATCCTCAGTGTGACGACTGAGAGGTCGGATCCTTCCCACCACCTTGCCAACCCTGACTTCCCACTCCACCCCAAAACACACACTGATCTCAAGCCGCGTCTAACCTCACGCAGCGCCCAGAGGGCACACGCTCTCCAGGCTTGGCGCCGGCCACCCAGCCCTCCGCTGCTGGGCCCTGCGTGTTTGTATCCGTTCTATAAGACGGAAGTCAGGCCCCCACCTTCGGGAAGCCTTACCCACCCCCCAATCTGGGCTGGGAGCCCCCCTCGCACCCTCCTTAAGAGCAGCCCTGTCATCGCCTCCACCTTCTGGTCCTTCCCACTCTACTAGATTAGAAGGGTTTTGAGGACAGACGTTTGGTCCTATTCACAGAATCCAATGTCAGTTCTGGGTGTGGCCCCACCAATGTTAGGTGTTAGTTGATAAATTGAGTTTAAAAAATAAACGAAAAACAGATGAGAAGGAGGGAGGGAAGGTGGAAGAGAGGAAAGAATTTAGCTGTCCAAACCCTGTTTCCTATTTCTTTTTAAGGCCTTGGGACTTACTCTCCATGGGGCACCGTGCGTGGACAAGAGGGCCCGCTGAACGTAGCTGGTGCACCGCCTTTATAGCAGTCAGCGCAAAGTGACAAGAGAGTAAACGTTTGCTGCTGAAGGAATGAGTAGATCTACCCTTCAGCTTGGTGGATACTCGTGGCATGGTTACTATCCTGCAAATTCAGGTGAAAGTGCTATAAAGGCCAGCAGGAATATTTAAAAATTCAAGGTGAACACAGATAATACTTTGCCTCATTGTAATCCAGATCAAATAAGGTTGAGAGTGGAGAAGGAAATAAGAGAGAAATAAGAATAATTTCATCTTAAATTGTCTTTCAACACAGTTAACAGAAAACAGGGTAAAAATACTACACACCAAAGCAGTAATTAGCATAAAACTCAAAAATCATTGTCAGAGCCACCAGCCATCAGAGACAACTGCTAAGCAAGGAGCTCAGTGGGATGACATGGCAGCCACTCCAAAGGCAGCCTGCAGAGAAGTGTTGTCTGGACCTGAGACCTCTGCTCCACAGGTGCCCAGACACACACGTACACATATGCACACACAGAGACACACATGCAGGCACACACGTACACACAGAGACACACATGCAGGCACACACGTACACACACGCACACTCTACGCTTTTCCCAGAGTCACACTGAGCTCCAGACCACAGAGTTGCTGAGCCTACATTTCTCCCACCTCCGGGTTTGGAATCCGTCCAAAGGGGCCGTCTGTTTTCCCAGAGCCCTGGTTCCAAGCGTAGATTTCCCTCCTGCCCACTTATATTAAGCAATCAACTGTCAAACATTTTAATTTAGTGAATGAAAACCTCTTGACCCTGGAAGGCTGTAAATTAAATGAAACCTCATCTGCACACCTGGCCACCTCCGGGGCTTCATCCCCCAGGTAAGCAGCCACCCGGCCACAGGGCATCAGGATTCCCAGGTGTTTCCTGGGGCTGCGGTGAACCCGGTCCCACCGTGGGGTGGCTGTGTCATGTCAGTGTGAGAACAAAAACACTCCCCACATCCTGAAAGTTCACTGATGTTACATGCGCATTTTAATTACATTAATTCAAAAAATAAAAATATCACTTCATGTAAAAAATTGGAAAAAATAGAAATCACACCCTCTCCTCAGAAAAGGGGCCAGGAACTGCATACTTCTAAGCAAGCCAGCAGAGTGAATGTAAGTTGTGTTTCCACTACATGGGAGGACAGAACACCCTACACTCTGCGTTGGGACTGTCTGAAATGAGGCAAAACCCTCAGGAATGTGTTGCTCAAATACCACAGAGATCCAAGCCCTCTTGATAATGGAGCCTACGGTCTGGAGGCAGATGCAGAATCCATATGGGGGTGAGGGGAGGAGGAATTAGGGGAGCATTTATCTCTTTCGTGGCCAGGAGGGAACACAGAGAGAATCAGATGCATCAAGGAGGACTTCCTGCAGGAAGAACCTCTTCATCTGGAAGCCGAAGTGTGGGTAGGATCTAATGAGATGAGGATGATGGGAGAACAGCATGTGCAAAGGCCCTGTGGTGGGAAGCAGTGTGGCAAGGAAGAGGTTTCCACAGGTGGAGGGGAGAGGTAAGAGAGATGGGGTGTGACAAGGTAGGAGGTTGGCTGGAGAAAGGACATGCAGGGCACCAGGCCATGAAAGAATGGGGACTATCCTAGGAGCTGGGAGGGGCTAGGGGTAAGGAGAGAAGTAATCACTTGTGCGTTTTGAAAAGATCCTTTAGGCTGCAGTGTGAAAGGAGAATTAGGGGCAGCTCAGCTGTGTCTGTGTATGCCCACTGTGGAAATTAAAGATAAGAAGGCCCTAGATCCAGCCCTGAGGAAAGTCAAAGGTTAGCCTCTAGTGAAGCCAGAGTTACCCACAAAGAAGAGCAAGGGAACATCAGAGAGGAGGATAAATAGATGACGAAGGAAAGAAGGACAGCCCAAAAGGTGTGTCAATGTGACAGTCGGCTGAGGGGCCACAGTGAAAGAAATAGGGTTCTGGGCTTAGCAGCATGTAGGTCCTTGGTGACCTTAGTAAGAGATGTTATGGTTGGAGCAACAGATCCAAGCTAAGTGGGAGTGAACTGAGGAGAGAGGCAGAAAGAGAGGAAACAGCAACTTTCAAGGAAGGAGAGGAAAGACGGTAGCCATGGGGAGGAGGCAGTTATCAAGGGAGGGGCTTGTTTTGCTGCTGTTTTTGTTGTTATCATTGTTTAGAATGAGAATGTTTAAAAACCCCTCGTGGACTTTCCAGCTGAATATGTTGCATTGACCAAACATTGCCTCCTCTCCCTCCTAAAACCCCACCATAATGGCAATAAATGTATGAGGTTTGGATGCCTAAAGGACAAAGAGAAATGGAACAGGGACATCAGGGAAAGAGACATTCATGGTACTTTGGGGAAAGAACACCTGGATGAAGGGGCAGGAACTGCCTTAGGAAGACTTGCAGGGATGGACGCTGACAAGGAGAACCCCAGGGAGCCTTCAGTCTGTAAGCTGAAACAGGAGAATCCAACTGGGAGCCTATGTCCCCATCCCACCTGTTCTCAGAGCACAGCCAGGTGGTGGCTACAAAAATCTACACAAGTGATTAAAGGGCACAGAACCACGCACACACTCTCCATGTCAATTTCCTGGTTTTGATATTGTACTAAAATTATGTAAGCTGTGACCATCAGGGAACTGGGTGAAGGGTACCTTGCAGATTCCTATGCATCTATAATTACTTCAGAATAAAAAGTTAAAATTTTAAATAATTAAAAATCAGAAAAGTCATTTTTTTCTGGTGAAAGGTTTAACACATGATATCCCCGTTCCAGTGGGGAAATTGAAGGGTAAATATGTTCTAACGATATATATGAGAACTAGGGTACAGACCCTCAGTGAGAAAGAACTGAATACCTCTCTGTTACAAAGAAGGGGGAGGGGGCAGAAAGACCCCTTGTAAAGGGCCCATGGACATGCGGCTCCTGAGGTTGTGGTCTCAACGTGGAGTGGGTTTTTTCTGAGATACCCCTTTCTGGACAATGCAATAGAACGCACAGAACTGAAAACCCTTGAGGCAGCAAGTCCTGGGATCCCAAGGTGACGGGAGAAGCTGGAGGAAGACCATGGAGCTGCAGGCTCTCTGGGCGCTTGGAGAAGTGTTCAGAGCCGGGGCTGCTGGCCATTTCCTCCTTCCAGGCACAAAGCCTGGCCCTGCCTTCTTTCAGGTTCTCAAGTGGCTCATTGCCTCTGACTCAGCTTTTTTGATAACCACACTGTCCGCAGCTGGGGCATTTGTTTTTCCTGGGTTTACCCACCACTCTCCACTGACTCAGCCTGAGCCTCTACATTTAAAATCATAATGCTCCAAAGGTTTTTTTTCCTTTTTGTCCTCTTTAGGTGCCTAGGTGAGCATTATAGCCTATGTAGCCCTGGAACATTCCCTGTGGCCTTTATTGAATGGAATTTACTCTATTCTTCTATGAATCAAAGTCAATTCCTTCCAGCATAATGGAATCTGTTTTCAGATGACTGGGGAGGATTCTCAATTACCCTGGGGCTTCAGGCAGCAGGTTAGCCTTGCAGGCAGGATTTATTTCCGGTTTATGATTTGCCTCTGCTTTTGTCTGACTTTGCAAGATCCTATAGCCCATAGAACTAGGAGTCTGGGACACTTTGGTTGGCTTTACTAGTTAGAGATTGCAGCCCTGAAGCAAGGATGATCTGATGTCTTCACAGACTTCTGGGCCAAGGGACTAGAGAGATCACTTTATTTTTTCCCTGTTGTTTGGAATAGAGAAGGGAGGAAGAGAGTCATTGAGGGAGGACTGGGTGAATTTGTGTGCTGGGTTTATAGAAGACTGAAAGCATTTATACAGAAGACCTTCTGTGTTCACACTATTCTTATTAACATGAACCTTATGAAATTACCATATTAGTGGTTTAAAGTAACCAAGTGTGGTCATTTCACATGGTTCATTCTAATGTATTCCTCTGGTAGCTAACCCCCTCCCTCTACCAAAAACACAGCAATGTCTTTCCTCTCTTTCCCTTCCTGGTTATGCTTCCCCAGCAAGCCTCTGCTTATTCTAAATGCTCCCATCCTAACTAATTGCAAGATTTTCCCATTCCCCAGAGACAGCAATATTTGATGTGGTTCACACACAGAGGCATTAAAGACAAAGGGGGAATAACCACAAAGAAAAGTGAGGGAAGATTGTTTTCCAGGCCTGACCGTTTTAAACTTTCCATTGGTGTGAAAGTAGGGGGAAGAAGGGTAAAGATAATCAAGGATGAGCCTCCTTAGAGCCATCATCCAGAAAATTTCCTTCTCAGGCAGGCATCATGGGATTTGCTCTCCCCATGTGGTCTAGATTTCTTACTTTCAGGGCCTATGCTGTTCTCTTTCTTGGTTTACTCTCTCATTTTGCTGAACCTCATTCTCAAGTAGCTTCCTAAGAAAGGGACATAGAAGGAGAATTGTTTCAATACTTGCTTTGTCTGAAAACATCTTTATAATGCCCTCAGACTTGGTTGATAATTTGGTTGAGTGTAGGATTCTGGGCTCCATCGTCTGTCAAAGCTACTGTTGAGAAATCTGGTGCTGTTATGATGACCATTTCCTGGCATGTGGCCTGGCTTATCTTTTCTTTCTTTGGAAGTCGTTAGGAATTGTGTTAAACCTTACATCAATTTTGGAGAATTGACCCCTTTTAATAAGTTGAATCTTCCAATCCATGAACATGGTATATCCCTCCATTCATTAAGATCTTTGATATCTTTTTTCAGCACTTTGTAGTTTTCAGGATACAAGTCCTGTGCATATTTTGTTAGATTTATACCTAAGAATTTCTTTCTGTTTAGTGATTATAAGTCATATTGTATTTTAAATTTCAGTTTCCATATGTTTATTGCTAGTATATAAAAATACAGTTCATTTTTGTACATGGATCTTGTATCCTGCAAACTTGTTTACTAGTTCTAGGAGTTTTTATGTTTGTTTTTGTTTGTTTGTCTTTTATAGATTCTTTAGGATTTTTATGAAGTCTATCATGCCATCTACAAATTGGAGTTTATTTCTTCCTTTATGACCTATATATTTTTATTCTTTTCTTTTCCTTATTTTGCTGTCTAGGACTTAACAGTACTATGTTGAATAGAAGTGGTGTCAGTGAGCATCCTTGTCCTGTGCCTGATCTTAGGGGAAAGCATTCAGTCTTTCATCATCAGGTATAATGTTAGCAGTAGGGTTTTTGCAGATGCTCTTTACCAAGTTGAGGAAGGTTCACTCTATTCCTAGTTATCTGAGAGTTTTATCATAAATGAGTGTTGAATTTTGTCAAATGCTTTTTCTGCATCAATTGATAGATCATATGGTTTTTCTTCTTTAGCCTATAAGTATTATGGATTATGTTTCTTGATTTGTGAATATTAAACCAGCATTTCATTCTTAGAATAAGTTCATTTTGCTCATGGTAATAATTATTTTATATATTGCTGAATTCTATTTGCTAATATTTTCTTAAGAACGCACGTGTCTATATTTATGAGGAATAGTGGTCTGTAGTCTTTTTTTGTACTTTCTTTGTCTGGTTTTGGTATCAAGATAATACTTGCTTTATAAAATGAGTTGAGAAGTGTTCTCACCTCTTCTATTTTCTGAAAGAATTGTTCAGAATTGGCATCAATTGTTCTTTGTACACTTTGGTAGAATTTTCAGTAAAACCATCTGGGCCTGAAGATTTTTGAGAATATAAAAATTATGAATTCCTTTTCTTTAATAGTTATAGGGCTATTCAAATGATTTATTTCGCATTGGGAGAATGGCGGTAGATTGCGCTTTTCAAGGAATTGGTTCATTATGTCTAAGTTGTCGAATATTATATGTGTGGAGTTGTTCCTAGTTTTCCCTTATTATCTTTTTGATGTCTACAGGGAATGTAGTGATCACCTGTTTCATTCCTGATATTGCTAATTTCTGTCTTCCCCCATTTTTTTCTTTGTCAGTCCTGCTAGAGATTTGTCGATTTATTGATCTTTGAAAGAACCACTCTTCATTTCATTGATTATTTTTCTGTTTTCATTTAATGAATTTCTGCTCTTATTTTTCTTGCTTCCTTCTTTCTGCTTGCTTTGGGTTTGTTTTGCCTTCTTTTTCTTGTTTCCTGAGGTGAGAGCTTAGATTATTGATTTGAGACTTTTTTCTTTTCTAATCTCAACTTTTTAAAACATGTTTTAATCAAGAAGAAGAGTTTGTGCATTGTTTCAATTCAATGAATATGGAGGGAAAAACTTTTCCTTTTTGTGAAAAACTGTAGAATTTCTATGATCCATTTAAATGCCCAGATAATTAGTTAGTTTAATTCTACCCATTAAATGCGGTACAATGTACCATTTTCCAGATGTGAACCCTGACACTCAGAAGTTTAACAGTTTCTTTATTAATTAAGAATGATGGTGGAAGCAAGATTCCCCACCCTTCTCCCCACTATAGCATTCCAGCCTGTGCTAGCCATCCTCAGCAGCTGGGGCAGAGGCTGTCCATAAGGGATCTAGGCAGCTTCCATTCAGTCTCCCCCAAACCAGCCATGCACAGTCCACAAGCCACAGTAGATGTGGGGACTGGTAAGAGAGAGGGTCAGTGGGTGGCATCTACCCTCCTCTTCCTGCCCTCAGGCTCCAGTCAAGCCAGATCAAGGGAGCCAGGGACCCAGATATTGGGCATCCACGCATAAAGCCCAGCCTATGTTTCTCAGGAGGGTTGCAACCTCCAAAGTGCTAAAATAAATCAGCAAACTTCAAACAGACAGGGCATTCCAACTCTGCTACTTACCAGCTATGCGACTTTGGGCAAATGTATGATTATCTCTGTGTCTCAATTTCCTCATCTGAAAAATGGGATGATATTGGTGTTCATCTCCTAGAGTTGTTCTGAGGGTTAAGGAGTTACTCTGTGTGAAGCTCTTTGAACAGTGCCTGGCAGGAGTAAGCACCAAGTCAATGCTGATATTTGTTCTTACTGCCCCCAACCAAACTCCTTCAGCCCTTTCTGCTTAAGATCCATAGTGTCTGATGGTGGAGGAGGGAGGAAATTGGCAACTACTGTTGCAGTTCATCTCACCACCCTCTCTCTCCACCCCATCACCAACCACTCTCTCCACCCCATCACCAACCAACGCTTCGGCAGCCAAGAAAAAGCCAAGTTATTCAACAATGTTGGAGACACTTGTTCAAAAAGCCAGGGGCGTGGGAGGAATACACAGAACCGGTCCAAGCAGAGGGCGGATGGGTGTGCACGAAACCACCGCATCCACTGCGTGTTATCTGAACGACTGGATAAACACAACCGGGGCATTTTTGTTGAATTACACCCCCAGACTGTACATATCAACAGTCCTCCATAAACGGAAAGCGCTTCTCCAGCAAGCCAGCCCCAACCACCGTTTCCGAGGCGCAGCATCCAACAAAAACGGCACGTTTTTGGACTACTTTGACTCAAAGCATCAGGCTGCCAAAGACTGGGCTACGCAGTTTGTGGGATTCAGTGCCGGCATCGCCGCAAGCCCTCAGACAGCTCTCCTCATCAAAACAATGGAGAGAATCAAGGGTGCCTCCACCCAGTGGGGTGCCTTCCAGACCACCCTTTCTCCTCTTGCTTTCAGAGCACACGGGCTTCCACTGAAAACACACCACGTGGGCAAACACACAAACGCGCTAGACCCTCACCATCACCCCAGGCTGAGTTCACATTTCCCTGTCTATCTGCTCCCACTGAACATTCAGCCCGGCTGACTACAAATTTGGAGGTTCCACACCCTCCTCAAGTTTGCTCATTTGCTGGAACAATTCACAGAACTCAAGGAAACACTTTACTTATGTCACTGGTTTATTATAAAGGATACAGCTCAGGAAAGGCCAAATGGAAGAGATACACAGAGCAAGGTATGGGGAAAGGGCTTGGAGCTTCCATGCCCTCTCTGGGTGTATCATCTTCCTAGCACATAGCTGTGTTCACCAGCCCAGAATCTCCCCAAACTCAGTTGTTTAGGGGCTTTTATGGAGGATTCATTATTTAGGCTTCATTGATAAAATCATTCGCCTTTGGTGATTAACTCCAGCTCTAGCCCCTTTCCTCTCCCCAGAATGGGGCTGAAAGTTCCAACCCTGTAATCACATGGTTGGTTCTTTTGCTAACCAGCCCCCACCCTGAACCTATCTAGGGCCCAGCCACCAGCCGTCTCATTAGCATGTAAAAGACAGTAAATTCAGGGATTTTAGGAGCTCTGTGCCAAGAACCAGGAGCAAAGACCGAATATTTATTTTCTATTATACTACAAGGTCCATCAGCTTATCCTCCAGGGATAGTCAGACACATTACCTCCCTCACCAGGAGTACAGTCCTTCTGCAGCACACACACGCACACACAAACACACATGTGCACACACATGCACACATACACACATATATGCACACACAAATACATGCACACATATATGCACACATGCATGCATACACACACATACACCCCTATACACATACATACACCCATACACACGCAAACACATACACACAGTTACACACTTATATGAACACACATGCACACACTAGTCAGGTGTCTGAATATTAGAGACATCTTTATAAAATATGAAATGTGAAAAGAACAATTCTTGGAATCTCTGTTGTCCTTGACTGACAGTGTGAGTGGAGAAAGGGGATGCATGAGGCATAAAGATGGGGACAGGCGATGTACTAACTGTGAAGTCACAAAGTCGTGAGGTCCAGGTGTAGGTGTCTCTGTCGACGAATGAATACTTATTGGGAAAGAGTTCAGACACTAGTCAGAGGCTTCACTTGGCCCCAGTCAGGGTTGTTAGGTACAAAAGTTCAAGTTTCATTTTTTCAAATCCAATCCAGATCGATGTTTCAGAGCTATTTCTCTCCAGCACTATGTAAATGACTTCCATCGTGGTGATCTGTTGGAGAACCACAAGACCTCAGTCCCCAACACTGCCCAGGGCTCCCCAAGGATTCTTTTCTACCAGGTTCCCTTCCCTGTGGCCCATCCAGCCTACCCTACGCCCTGCCCGGGGCTCCTGCCACAGACTTGTCCACATGTGTGAACTCACACCACATTGTCCTGACTGTATGCTTGAGGATCGGCCTCTGAAACCCAAAAAAAGTGGCAGGCACAATTACTCAAGATAAAAGCAAGACAGAGATCCAAGAGGCAGAGGCTGGGAGGGAGGAAAAAAGGGAGAAAGAAGGTGCATTTATAGGCACAAGTGTCTGGCTTTCCCAGCTTCTGAGTTCCTTCAGTCGGCTCCTGCAATGTCTCAGCTCTGCTGCGGAAGGCTTCCCTGTGGGTTAGAGTCTTAAAACTGGATGTCTTTTAACCAAGTGGTACCTGCATGCCAGGCTGCAGGCACTAACATGTTGGGAAAATAAAATGTATTTCCTTTTTAAAAATTACAAATTAGTATATAATATTATATTACATATATCAATATATCATAATATATATTTGCTCAAATGATGTTCAAGTTTGGGGCCATGTGGTTTTCAAAAGTATACAGATATAAATCATCCTATCTTTTTATTTTATTCCCATAAGCCTAGATTTGATTTGATAGTTTGAGACAGAGATGGACAAATTTTTAAAATTATTTAGTACCTGACATTTTATTTTTCGCCAACTTTTTACTATGGGAAAATTTCAAGCACATAGAGAAGGGGAGCGCATCGTACAACTCCTCCCATCCACCCCTGAAATCCCATAACTGCTAACATTTTGTCATATCAGCTTTATGTGTACATACTGTTTTTGCTGAATTATTTAAAAACAAGTTTAAGGTATCAAGACATTGCACTCTTCAATAGTTCAGCAGGCATCTCCTAAAAATAAGGTCATTCTAGACAAGTAGTGTGCTATTATCACACCTAATAACACGAACAATAATTCTACAATATCATTCAATACACCATCATGTTGAAACATCCTCCAAATTCTTTAATGCTGGTTAGTTGACCCAGGAGTTGATCAGGGTCCATGTTTGTTATGAATGGCGCTTCTTTTTAGCTGTTTTTGTACTAGAACCATTCCCATTCTTTCTCTGGCACTGACTTTTTTGAGGAGACCACGCCAATTGATACAGAATGCCCTGCTCTCTGGACGTGTCTGATCGTTTCTCCCTGGCATCATCTACCCTGCTGTTTAAGCCCTTCTTTCTGTAAACCGGAAGTGAAGGTCACAGGCTTGACCTCTGACTGCATTTTAGCATTTTTAGCAAGAACACAGCATTGGTGATGTGTGCTGGATTCTGGATCCCATAATATCAGGTTGATCCAGTATGAGCAATGCTAAGTTTGATCCCTCCTTGAGCCCCTGACAGCCAGATGTCTCCATTAAAACAGAGAACGTTCTTCCTTTTCCAGTTAGCATTGTGTGCTTCACCAATTCTCCACACTTTCACTGTGCTGTGCATGAATTCACCTGGTTCAACTCAATTATTTCAGCAAGAGGTGAACAATGGGAACTTCCTAATTCTCCCATTCCTTCTACATTTATCAGCCACCATTCCTCTGTAAAGAGCTGTCGCTGCAGAGGGGGAGATTTTTATTCAACAGACTCAGGGAGAGCTGGTTCTCTCCAGAGAAGTTATGAGAGAATATGATTTCTAGAGATTGTGTGAGGGCACAGAGGGCCCTCCAGTCAGGGCCCAGTGACTGAGCTTTAGGGCCCATGGAGCGGGGAGCAAGCAGGGGTGCACAGTGGGCCAGCCAGAGGACTGTGTTTGGAGAGAGCTGCTCAGGGTGGGGAATTTTTGGGAAAAAGGAGTCTTACCAAAAGACGAGTTTCAGGAATCCTCTGGTCTCCCTTGGGACATTTACAGTAAAGAGTCCCACTGTTTTTCAGCCTTCTGGAGTCCAGGTCCTGAGGCTGCTTTTGGAGGCATCACTAGACCTCAAGGTTGCCCTAGTAATGTCTGGATTTCAGATTTTGTCCAGTGAATGAAGACATGGGCACCAATCAAAACAAACTTCAGCCAGTAACCTAGTAGTGCATTTTTCGTAGTGTGAAGCAACTAAATGGACAGATTTGTTGATGAACTAACTGACCGTTTTGGTCACGTGTAAGCACAGTGGCCAGTACCCTGTCTGGTTACCCTGGCCACGGTGAGTGGCTGAAGATGCATAGTCTCTCCTCTCCTTTTCCTGACTTGGTGCTGTAGGAGTGGAAAGATTAAGGGACCTTAATTATAAGGGTCCCCTTATAATTTGGGGCAGAAATGGCTTCTCAGAGCTTGCACAAGACACCCTGAGCCAGTTGGGAAGGCTACCATACTGGAGAGGTCTCACAGCAGTGCAGGCAGAGTACAGTAGATTAAGTGGTAACAAGGACAGGGCAGCACCAGCCCTCCACTGAGCCCCAGAGGTCAGCCAGAGCTCTGCAGTACCGCCCACCCCTCCACCCTGCTTTTTCTCCAGGGCTGGGGTTTCTCAACAGGGAACAACTGAGAAGGCCAGCAAAAGCGCTGGCAACTTGCACTCTGTTGTCTATGACTCTCAGGGCTCAATCCCACCCCTAATAAGCATTTGCTCCCAGCTCTAGGGGAAGGATGCTTGGGGCTCTTCCTCTGGAGGCAAGAGGGCAAATCACAAGACAGGTAACTGAGGGAGACTTTCCCCAAGATTCCCCAACTTGCTCCAGGGACCCCTGCAGTCCCTGTCTGGTCTGCCCAGGAATGCACAGCCTTGCTTTGGATAGCAGGCCTTCTGGTTCCTTTTTCTTGCCTCTCTCCTTTTCCTCCTCCCCCGTTCTCTTTCTTTCTCCCTCCCGCTAGAAGCTTCCAGGGTCGGTTGCTGTGTTCACTTACTCAGGACCTTCACTTTCCGTGTCCAATAGATTTGGTAGTCCCCTCCCTCGGAATTCTTCTTTCGGAAGCTCTTCGCATAGATTATCTCATTTATCCACACAAAAGGGGCGAATCCCTGAGGTGTGCCACGGAAGATCCACGAGCTCTTGTGCCCAGGGCGGGTCCGGGGATTCTCAGCGTGTGTGCCCCCGGGGAACAGCCTCTGCGCTGGAGGTCCAGAGCACGAGGGAGGTGGAAGGCGCAGTGTCCAAACCAAAATGTTGCCAGATGTTACCCCTCAAGTTAGTGGTCAGTCAATTCCAACCAAAAATGATCATGATCGCGACAATTATGATAATGATAACAATAATGTGCCAAACCCTCGCCCTCAGTGCGCCCTGCCCAAGTCCTGTGCCGACCCCGGTTTGGACCTGCCGGCTGGGTCCTGAGCCCCTGCAGGGTCGGCAGCCAGGAGCTCAGGAGGAGCGCAGGATCTGAAGGCCGTTCTGGGGCAGAGGCGGAGGGGCAGGCCAAGCCCAGGGGGACTGCGGAGGGAGGCGGGAGGCCATGGGAGAATGTCTAGGACCCACCAGGGAGGGCCTCGACTGTGGGGGCAGGCAAGGGAGGCAGGAAGACCGGAGCAGGAGTTCGGGGGCGGGAGTCCGGGAGCAGGACGAAGGGGTCTGGGGGCAAGTGCGGGCGCGGAGTGCGGGGGATGCTGGGGCGGGGGGGGAGGGGGGGAGGGGAAAGGAGGGACGCGGAGATAGGGGCGCGGCGCTGAGGGAAGGGGTATGAAGGTGGCGGGGGACAAAGAAGTGAGGGCAGAGAGCCGGGAGATGGGGGAGGAGGCAAAGGGTAGATGGGTGGGCGGGGAGATGCCGGGAGGCCGGGGGATGGAGCAGGGTGAGGGGAGGTGGGGAACGAGGCCAGGGGAGGAGGGGGTGTGGGGGGCGTGGGTACGGGGCCGGGGCTCGGGGAGGTGGAGGTGGGGCCCG
The DNA here is from genome assembly GCF_028564815.1 of Eubalaena glacialis. Taxonomy (NCBI): domain Eukaryota; kingdom Metazoa; phylum Chordata; class Mammalia; order Artiodactyla; family Balaenidae; genus Eubalaena; species Eubalaena glacialis. The sequence goes on along the minus strand of NC_083724.1, from coordinate 105,853,812 downwards.
GGATGTGGGCGTGGGGCGGCAGGGCGGGGAGGCGGAGCTCGGGCCCCTCCCCGGCGGGCCGCTGGAAAAGTTTGCGCCCTGGCTGGCGGGGACAGAGGCTGAAGAAGCTGGTCTGGGAGACACGCGACAGGAAACCGGCGCCAAGCGCGGCGGCAGGACGAACCCGAGCGAGACTCTCCGGCCCGGGAACGTGCCCCGACTCCCGAGCCCCAGGACTATCCCGGCGTCCCAGCCCAGCTCGCATCTGAGCGGAGGAAGGGGTGTCAGGATGCCGGTGGCCCAAGTGCCCTTCCCAGACGGAGGTGAGCTGGCACGGCAGAAGGCCCGGGGCACCCGGGGTGGGTGGGGGCAGCCAGGTCCACTTTTCTCACAAATTTCCAGCCAGTCCTCGGCGCGACGGTGACCTGGGTGGGCGAGCACATTACATCAGCATCACCCCCTCCACACAGGTCATCCATTCTGGTGACTGAGCCGAGGCGGGGTGGGGGAGGGGATGGTCCCTTTTTAAGTGCAATTGGAGCTTTTAAACGCCTAAGGAAAGAGTAGTGACTCGTCACAGAGACGATCCGTCAGTCGCTTTCCTGGGACAATTAAAAAGTTAGGCTCCCGCCCAGGATGAGGACCTGGGGACTGTGGAAGCGTGTGTATATGTGCTTGTTCTCTTGGGGAAATTATTCTATTTAATTTTATTCGCCACAAAATTCCAGTTTTCCTTCTATTTCTCAAACAAGGCAGTCAGGGCTGTCAGAATCAGGGGGCTGGAAGAAAAAGTTCCTACCGTGCCATAATGAGGTTCCCAGGGAAGATCAGTATGTTACATTCATAACAGATAAAGCTGGGGAAGGTCCTTCTTTGGCCTGGTGCAGGAAAGTGCTAACTTTGCCAATTTTAACCCTCCAGTCTCCAAATGGTTCTCTCTCCCTCTCTCCCGATCCGTCTCCTTCTTACTTCCTCTCTCTTCCTGACATTGGACACTCCCAAGGACATATTACTTTGTGGCGTTTTTGTATTTAGAGGTAAGAGAGGGACTTCTTGTTGGATTTTTGAAGTGAACATGCTTTACTTTGAAAATGAAGAAAGGTAGCAGCATGAACTGATTCTGGCTCTTCTGGAGCTCTGGGTACTTCCAGAATTAGGCGTCTTTTTCAAGTCTGGAGTTAGAAGTTGCAGACCTTGTATATAATCACATGTTCATAATTTCTCTTTTCAACATTTATTTCTTCACTGATGAAAATCTTGTGGGCATGGTTAAGAAAAACATAATTCCTAGAAAGTATGAGGGCAGGATTATGGTCTGTGGGTATATGAGTAACAAGGATGGCCAAGCCTGTTGCTGGTTGTAGGTGGTGGTTCTGGTGTGTGTATGTGTGTGGGGTGTGGTATGGTGTGGTGTGTGTGTGTGTGTGGTACTCAAGGAGTTGTGGAATTATCCACATCTGTACAAGTTCTCAATTGATGCAGAGCTCAGTGCCAGTATGAATAATTTTGTTGCCGGAGGGGAACCACACACTGGATGTTCTCGGTCAGCAAACACTCACTTAGGGCCTGCTCGTCCAGGCGCTCTTGTTGCCTGACACCAGAGATCTGAAGCACAAAGTCAGCCCTTAAGATATAGACAAAATGATTCCTCAACCAGTTTTCATCTCTGAAAATGCTGCTTTCCTCTTTGCATTTGTGAATTTCATTAAAGGCATGACTCTCCTAATTTTCTACCATATGTGGATACTGAAACTCCCATTTCCTGTACAAGGAGCCTTACCTATTGGCCTAATGAATTTATTTCTCAAAATTTACGAACTGATTTTTCCTTGTCTGGAAATAATGACACTAATTTGATTCCATGGTATCTCTTCCACCTCCTAAAAATGTTTCAGGACCTACAGTGTATACATATATTTTTGTTGCAAAGACATGGGGATTTGAGCATACCATAATCTCGAAACATTTGGGGTTGCCCAGTTGGAGAAACCCTTTTTTTCTGCCAGGACTTGGGACTATGACCCTGGTGCTGCCACAGCTGGCAAGGCAGCCTCAGGCAATCTGTTACGTTGGCCAGTTAGCCAAGACTGCTGTGCCCTGGGCTACACGAGCCTTTCTGTTTCCTCACATTTGGCTTCGTGATTCCTTCCGTATCAGTTTCGGAGGCATTTCATATTATTCCTTTGGCATACATTTTCTGTAAAATTAATTAATTGCCTTAAGAGATAGTCCATGAACTTTTGGAGATAATATGATATACTGAGCGGAATCCTGTCTAGTTTTAGTTAATAATACTTTTAAGTTGTTGTTACAGTTACTAGGCATAAAGTTGCCTTTTCTTCTCTTTTGTTTTCATTTTATTTTTGAGGAATTAATTACAGCTGCATCTATAAGAGGCCAGGCAATAGGCCAGTCAGGTAAATCAGTGACAAGGTTGTTCCAAGGAGAGTGTGGTACCGTTGGGTGGCTGTAACGTCCGATCAGCACCGTGAGCTGGAGTGAGAGACCTGAGTCAGTTGACTAGGCTCTTTGGCCTTGAAGATGCTGCTCCATTTCCTCGGGGTCAGAGTTTTCCATATATTTCAGTCAAGCCCTCACATTAGCATTCCAGCATTTTGCTATCAGTTCCAAGCATGGTGGTGACACTCTTGTCACTATCTAGGTGAGGAACACATGGAAAGGTGACAGTCTCCGGAAGAGCTTATCCCTAATGTGGTGCACTGGAATCCAATGACACAAGCATCCAGCCCAGCGCAGCCTCTTCCAAGCTGTACTACAAAGGACACTGAGCCCGCACACCCAACCCCCCAGACTCAGTTTCCTCCTATGTACATTTGGAAGGCAGATGCTGTAGTGGGGATCAGACATGGTACCTGCAATGTGCAACGTGCGGTACATGTGCAGTGTCACCAAATAAGAGCACTGCTGTGGGAAAGGATGACAGGGACCCCACAGTTAGGACTTCCTGGGCAGAATACCTCTTATTTGCATATGCCTGGAGGAGCTCATTTCCACACACTTTCATTCGTCCTATGGCAGTCTTGGTAGGAATTCAGTCCTGTGCCCTTCCTTAGAACAAGCACAGAAGAGAAAGTTTGACAAGGCTGGTTGAAAAGCAATGACGGTAAAGACCTTTTGCATCTAAAGCAGTTGCCCTCCGATCGACGAGCCAGGATGCCCAGGAGAGCGTGCACGGAGGCAGATGCTCGAGCTGCACCAGGTCCTGGGTACAACCTGCATTCCTGGGGCTCCCTGGACTGCCCTCAGATCTGTGTTAGCATCCAAGCCTTGTTTACCGGGAGAATGAGCTGTGGAGAAGCCACTGAAAAGCAGGAAATATGATCAGGGACCAACTCACTTCCACACTCCAGAGAAGAAAGGGGAAGGTGTGGAATCCTGAAGTGGTTCATCTATAACAGCCGTTTTCTCACTGGGAGCTCCACTAATGGGCACAGAGCAACTCGCAGGCGTGCAAGGCTGAGTGTGTGAAGCCTCTTGCTATGGACTATCTCTGAAAGCAGAGTGAGGTCACCTAAGAAGCTCGGAGTGAGGGGAAATACTCATTAGCAAAGGAATTTTGCTGGGGCCATGAAATGGCCAACTCATTATTTCCTTTCTAAATTCTTCTAAACAAAAAAAAAAAAAAAAAAAAAAAACTTGCTTTCCAAGAAATTTGGCTTGTTGGCCAATGCTTCATGTTTTAATTCAGTTTGGGGGATGAACTGGGAGAATGTGCCTTTAAAAATACAGCGCCCTGCATCCGACCAGGAGAAATAAATTTGTCACTATCTTATTGTGTGTGTGTGTGTGTGTGTGTGTGTGTGTGTGTGCGCTTTTTTGTTTGTTCGTTTGGGGTTTTTTTTGGCCATTACAGAGAGAAAGAGACAGACCCCAGATTGTGGAAATATTTTCCTTTGTTTTTTTCCTTTTCCTTCTTTTTACAGTTTGTTTATTTTTCAAATTGACATGTGTAGAGAAAGTGAATCGCTAGCGTGGAAAACACATCTGGAATCCATTGGCCCCTGCCGGGCTCATCCCTCCCCGCAGATGCTCCAACTTGGAATGGAGGGAAGAGGTGTGGGGTGACACACCTCTGAACCACCTTCTAGAAAGTGTCGTATTCCTTCTCTGCAGAAAGAAAAAGGCTTGGTGTTGAAATGCCTTGAGGTAGACTTGAAGACCCCAACTGAATGAGGCTGAAGTGAAAACTCTTAGGTGTAGCGGGTCTCTGTTGAGTAGATGAAAGGGAAGCTCAGGTGTGGGCAGTGTACTTCAGGGGACGGGTCTGTGGGGGTCTGGGCCATCTGAGCACAGTTTGAGAGTGAGAACTCTGCCTATGGACATAAGCAAGGCACAGCTCTGTCGGAATCTGGGTTTGTTGGAAGACCACTGCCCATAAGCAAGGAGCATCTCTGTCCTGAGGATCTTCTATAACATGCCTGGCTTTCTGAATGTGTACACGACTAGCCAGCACCCAGCCACACTTCTCAGCATCAGGCTGTATTTTTAAGTATTCAGATGGAAATTAAGCAGTGATCAACCTTTTACAATGGAAAGGCAGATGCTGGTCACTGCCAGCCCCAGACACCTATGTTTTAAAATAAAACAAAACGTGAGCATTTGTAGTGTGTAACTCTCACCCTCTATAGGGACTTCTCCAGCTCCCCACAAATACCATTCACAGGACCATGGGCTGAGACCCATAAGCCTCTGCAGGGACCCTCCCATCAAAGCCCAACCTAGACATCAATGCTAGGAGATCCACGGTACTCCTTGGAAACAGAGGCACGTGCTCGCCACAAGGACATCCTAGTAGCACTGCTAAGGACAACAACACTTGGAAACCACTCCATGTCCACAAGCAGGAATGAATGGAGGCTGTTGCATCCATCCACACGGTGGGAGCAATGGGAAGGGATTACCGGCATCTCCACTCATGACTCACAGGAGCATCCCATTGAGAGGACGATGCCAGGCACACTGTATGTCGTATGGCTCCATTTATATGAAGGTCAGACACAGGCTAAATTACTCTAGGGGACGAGATGTCCAGAGAGTGGTACTATCTGGGAGTGGTTAGTGACTAGAAGAGGCCATGAGGGATAGGATAGGTTGGTCTCCCAGGAGCCCTGGTGCCCACAGTGCCCAGCATCCCTGCAGTGTAGCAGCAGCAGGATGGATGAGCCAGGGAGGGCCGATGCCCCACCTCGCCATGAGCAGGACCTGGGAGGGGCAGAGCGTTCTTCCGGCAAACTCGGAGTCTGTGCTGCGCCCCTCGGGATGGAGGCCCGAACTCGCCCGTGAGATGGTTTTGACTATGCACAGTGGTGTTCAGATGCATCCAAAATCAATCTGATCTTTAGCCCAGCACTTAACTCTCAGATGGGGTCTACTTTCTAATGCTGACAATCCAAAGAAAATAAGCTTTTGGATTCCAAAGAGAGATGGATATCTTCCAGTTACGCAAAATGCGGAGATTCACATTTAACAAAAGAGGTTCTGAAAAAATGTGCTCCTTGAGCGATAAATATTTAATTAAGGGAAGCTATAAATCAAGAATTAATGGGAAAATATGTTCGCCCTCAAGATTCATAGTTTGGATGGATTTCTGGCACATCTTAGACAATTTTTGTTTTGGTTATTTTCTTGCTGGTTATCAGTTTTTATTGTTTCCTTTTGTTTCCTCTACTCAATTTTATCAAAACTCTACATATTCAGGAAAAAAAAAAGTTGATGTGAGTCTGCAAAGCCTGTGGTGTATTTCCTCTGCCCTTTATTTCCAAGAGAAGTCCAGATCCAGCAGTTTTAAAGGGACTCACTTCCCTGCTATCCATACTATACAGCCTAGTCGGAGGGGTGGAGACTGTCCAAGAGGTATTCAAATGCCGTGGAGTTATCATGGGGGAAACTAAGGCACAGGAGACAAACTTTGGACACACCCTGGTTTCAAAAGCCTTTCAGTTGCAGATGCCTAGAGCCCTTTCACCCCAGTGTGAGTGGGAATTCCTGTACAATTCATGTTCCTGTCCTTTTAGGTAATATTAGTATGTTTTTTATCATTCAGACTGCTCTGGTGCTGAGTCAGTTACCATCATAAATCCTCTTGTTATGCTTGCCAATATCAGGTCCTGGGAGAGAAACCCCTGATGGGAAAGCAGGTGTCTCAGAAGCATTTGAGGCAAACCCGACACGATGGTGTCATAGACAGAGGGGCGGCCACTTGGACGTGTCAGCAGGGGGTCTGGCATGGGGGGTTGCATGTGTAGGGCCCTCGGGCCAGCCATGTGACCCCATTGCCGTCGGGGAAATAGCTGCTCTCAGGATGCTGCTGCTTTGTGGCTCTTGGTGGAGCGGCACATGTGTTCCTCTTCCCTGCCTTTGTGCCACGCCTTTTCCATGAATGAGGTCACACGTGGTGCAGTGGCGGTGCATCTGTGTAGGGATGCCGAGTGCTCTCTCAGGGGTTGTGCTCTGGGGTGGCAAGTGGTGGGAAGATAACCAGGCAGCTAAGTTCTCCTGTGCCTGGTTTCCTACGACAGCCAGGAAGGGTCAGCAAAGTGGGAGCACGGATTCTCCATTCGCCGCCCACAGATGAGAGTACTTAGATGGGCAGTAATAAAGGGCACACACGTTTACTGGGCACCATTAATATACATGGTGCTGTGAGAGGAGAGATGCTGCGATCTTCACAGTGTCGGCATGAGGATTAAATAAGGGGCTCCAGGGAAAGTGCTCTGAGAGTGTCAGCTGCTGCTCCTATTTCTACTCTTAAAAACACAGCTTGCAATTTGTTTTAAAAAGTGGTGTGCAAGGGCAGGATGATTCCAGAAAATGTTACAGAGCAGGTAGAATTTGACTTGGGCCTGAAGGACGGACACGATTTAAATAAAAATGGAAGAGGGGCAAGAGCAGGAGGAGGGGAGCTGCCCACAAGCTGACCGCCACCTCTGCCTCTGTCTCTGGGAGACCTGCAGACGAGGCCCCTTGTCCTTCCCGTGCCCAGACCAAGCAGGTGGGCACCAGGGCTGGGTGGGGAGCCCTGCCTCCCTCCTGCCCGAGGCAGCAAGGTGCCTCTGGCTCAGGCGACACAGCCCCAGGGTCCGATGCTGCCTCCAAGGGCTCATCAACGATGGGGGAGACTCGGCAGTACTCATTGGTGGCAGACCACCCCAGTACTTCATTGTTAGCCTAGCCTCAGAACCTGCCTGCTTTTCCTTTTTGAAGTTAGAAGAGGTTTCTGCCAACATTTGGCAGTCAAGGTGACCCCCCAGTCCTTCGTGACCTCAGACCCAGCTCAGATGCCAGGGGCCCACGTGGTTTCCAGAACAAGCCTCACGTCGAAGCTCCAGTACACTGGAAGAAATCTCCGCAAAGAAGCAACAGGGCCATCTCTGCCCGATGTCAGAAAACTGGAGTCCCCCAAATTAAGGGAGGGGAGGTTTGATAATGTCCTCAGGGCGCTGGGACCAGCACCCGAGTGGCAGGAAAGCATCTACCTGGAGGGTCCCGTGGGCAGGGAGCCCTGTTTGGAGCCTCCTCTGCTTCTCACTGACAGAGCAGCTACCAACACTGAGCCCCAGGATCCTCCTGGCCACTGAGGCCCTCTATGGGAATGAGCTCAGCGGGTGGATGAGGCCTTCAGATTCGGTCACACCCCAAAATGCAGAGCCCCGTTTCATTGGAGAGTGGTCCATGTGCCACTGAACCAAACTGAGGGTCGTGACTTAAATGTAATAAAAGTTTAAAAAAAACTTCACACAGTCGGTGTTGTAAATTAACCTCGTTGGATCTTTATTATATATTTAAATGCTCAAATAATTTTAATTTAGAATAAGTGAGTTTAGTGAAATCCATTTCTGCCTCGGTAGTTGGGTCTGCTTCACTGTGGACATCACAGGAGGCCGATGGATAAAGCCACAGGTGGGGTGGAGTGCATCCAAGGTCCAGTGGGGGAGGGACCATCGGAAGTCTGGCTCTTGTGTTCTCCGCCACGCCCTCTCACTAGTGCTCCCAGGGTGGTTTCTTTCAGTTCACACACACCGATTTAGTTTTGGCAGTTTAGACAGCTAGAGCTAAACTCTGAATTTTAAGCCGAACTCGAAAATCCACTTGGTTGTCCTTTCTTTTCTTCCTTTAGTCTCAATAGCTGTTGATTCCACTTTTACAGGTTTGTATTTCTTCCTCCCCTGGCTCGACGCTCAGCTGTTCGCTAGGGGAGTGGCCATGTGGGCCGTGCGTGGCCTGTGCTCTTCTTCCTTTGGTGGCCAGGTGGTCGGTTTCCGAGCTCTCCACTGGGCAGACCTGGGGGCCGTCTAGACTCAATTTCTGGCCCTGGCCCTGCTACCCGGGGATCCCATCCAGGAAGTGTGAGTCCTTCCCACAATGTTGCTCCAAAAGCCACCAAGGACGTTTCAGAAATCGGATGGGCATTATTCCAGATTCTATTCTATTTTTTGGACCTGGCATAATACTGTTTCTCTGTCAGTAACTGGGAATAAGGGTTCACCAGCTCCTGTGCAGTAGATGAGTATGAACTAGTTAGCGTTCCTAAGTGCCTTGAGATTTCCGGATGGAAGTATTACCTGGGTCTGTGTGTGATGGTGACGTGACTGAATGATGGTGGTGCTCATGCACTGAATTTCCCTCCTCAACAACTGCAGACACAGAATTGCTCCCTTTGGTCTCCATGGTCACTTAATATCTTGACCTGTGTTAAAGGCCCTCTCTGGGCCCATGCAGACCAGCCGTCCAACCGCTTCAACATTTTTAGTGCCTTTCCCCAGCTTTATTGTTGCTGTTGATCTTAGGTGCTGTTACTTTATCACTGGGCGCCCCCTCCTTTTATCTTTTTGCAGGAGCCTATTCTCAACACCCTAGCCGGGGTCTGGCTTGGATCACTATTGCAGCCTGAGCCGCAGGCTTTCTTTGCCCGGGAAATGGACGTTCCCAGGGCGCCCTCTGGTGGATTCTGGAGCTAACCGATCGTGACTTCCAAGTGATGGCGACGGTTCTCACGCTGCACCCCAGACCCTACACCTCCAACGAGACGCTGCACAAACATTACAGCTATGTAGGCAAGTTGAAGGACAGGCTGAAGGACGCCCCCGAGGGCAGCACGCTCACCACCATTGTTTTCTTGATCATCTGCAGCTTCATTGTCTTGGAGAACCTGATGGTTTTGATCGCCATCTGGAAAAACAATAAATTTCACAACCGCATGTACTTTTTCATTGGCAACCTGGCTCTCTGCGACCTCCTGGCCGGCATAGCCTACAAGGTCAACATTCTGATGTCGGGCAAGAGGACACTGAGCCTGTCTCTGACGGTCTGGTTTCTACGGGAAGGCAGCATGTTCGTGGCCCTCGGGGCATCCACCTGTAGCCTACTGGCCATTGCTATCGAGCGGCACTTGACCATGATCAAAATGAGACCATACGATGCCAACAAGAAGCACCGCGTCTTTCTCCTGATCGGGATGTGCTGGCTCATCGCGTTCTCGCTGGGCGCCTTACCCATCCTGGGCTGGAACTGCCTCCACGACCTCCCTGACTGCTCCACCATCCTGCCCCTCTACTCCAAGAAGTACATCGCGTTCTGCATCAGCATCTTCACGGCCATCCTGGTGACCATCGTGATCCTGTACACACGCATCTACTTCCTGGTGAAGTCCAGCAGCCGCAGGGTGGCCAGCCCTCACAACTCAGAGCGGTCCATGGCCCTGCTGCGGACTGTGGTGATCGTGGTGAGCGTCTTCATCGCCTGCTGGTCCCCACTCTTCATCCTCTTCCTCGTGGATGTGGCCTGCAAGGTGAAGGAGTGTGCCATCCTGTTCAAGGCCCAGTGGTTCATTGTGCTGGCCGTGCTCAACTCCGCCATGAACCCCGTCATCTACACGCTGGCCAGCAAGGAGATGCGGCGGGCCTTCTTCCGGCTGGTCTGCACCTGCCTGGTCAGGGGCCAGGGTGCCCGCTCCTCACCCATCCAGCCTGCTCTCGACCCAAGCAGAAGCAAATCCAGCGGCAGCAATAACAGCAGCCCCTCCCCAAAGAGCAAGGAAGACCTCCCCCAGATAACTGCCTCGCCCTGCATAACAGACAGAAACAAAACCCTGCAGAATGGGATCCTCTGCAAGTGAGGGCACCGGGCTCCAGGAACGTGGGGTCCTCACGTCTCCATGGAACGAGCAGCAACTAGCCCTGCAGCCACATTCTTATTGATTGCACGCCTCACCCACGGGGGCTAGTCCAGAGCTGGGACTCAGGAAACCCATTCTGCCAACAGCCTACCTGGTGTGGACGTCTCTTAAGGAGGGAACCCAAGGAATTGCCAACCCATTTCAGTGTAGACAATGTGCCTTGTCCGTTTAGGCTCCAGGGTCTTCCAAATGTACCATGCTGCTGATGTCATCAGTCGCCTTACCCTGAATCCCACCGACCACTGTCTGCTGTGCCTAGAGAGGGAAGGTTGTGGACCACACAGTGTACAATGTGTCTCCCAGGACATCAGGATGATGTTTGGTAACTTTACACTACACTCTGTGCACAGGATAGATGCTGTATATTGGTCATTTCTGTGTTGCAGAGCACTTGCGTTTCACATGTCTGCCATTGGTACATGCATAAGCTGCAGTACGTGATACTGTTACGTAACAGTTAGTACAGGTATATTCTGACTGAAGCACCAGGTGTGAGGATATGGCTGGGAACTAGGTGGACACACTGGTTCCAGTCTCCTCAGACTGACATGAAGTCTCACGTTAAGCAGGTTTTGAAAGCCCAAATCCCCCCCAAAGGGCTTGTCCGAGACTGGTCTCAGATGTGTGGGTCTGACTCCAAACTGTCCTGAGACATACACTTGACAGCGTCTGGAGTATCCTGGTGACAATGAGCAAGTTCTGTGGGCGTACATCCCCCAAGGGGACCCCTGCTTCTCTTCTGTCATTTGTCCCTGCAGAGTCTTAAGCACATCTAAAAGCCAAATTAGCCAAATTATGTGATTGTTTGAGGTTTCTCCAAATCACAGAAAAGCCAGCCAGCGTATTCCAGGAGCTGTGCCCCAGACCAACCAAGAAAAGAACCCACGAGGGAGAAGCAGAGGACAGACCCCTGGCTCATTTCACCTTTCCAATGTAATGGGGAGTTTCTATTGAATTAGGAGAGGTTTGCAAGGCAGCACTGTGATCCTATGTTGAGTTTGAATCTGTATCAGAAAGCACCAAGTCAACAACGCCCTGCGTTGTCACAGCTGAACAGCTGGGGCCGTCAGCAGCCTCATGGATTCCCGAAAGCTGACCCTGACCGTGACTATTAGAGCAGTTTAATTGTGATCTGGCAGCTTGTGCTTTCTTCAAAGAAATATAGCAATACTGTAATCTTCCTTTTCAACACAGGTTGACCCTGTATCACTGTTTATCTTAAGAAGCAATTACTTAGAAGGTATTTTTGTACACAGTCATCCCCAGTGATTCTTCATGCAGTACAAATGGGTGAAAAATACACAAATTTGCAGAGCTGTCATAAGCATATAGTTGATGTATCGAGTTCTTTGTTAAAAAAAAAAAAAAAAGCAACCTTTAAAAGGATTCTTTCTTGGGTAAGTCTCACATCAGAACCCCCTGAAGTTTTTAGGTTCAGTGGGAATTTTGCCTGAGTAAAGACTAAAAGAGTAGTCTTAATACATGAGTAACTTTTCAAAGAGAAAGGGACTCCTCTTTGTTATATGATGCCAGTTCCTCTTTATTAAGGAAGATTTCTGTGGGTCCTGGGTGATCATGTACCGACCAACATCTTTCTTAATTTTTGGTACTGATGAGATAAATCCTATTTGTAAGGAGATGCTCATCGGTGGCATTTTTGTTGTCCTCATTACGTCATTGAAAAGGAGCTGATTCTCTTGTCAAATAGCATGAGAAAATCCAGGGCATTTCTGGAAAAGTTAAGCATTAAGATACTGGGATAAGAAAACAACAACAACAAAATTGCCTCAGAGAGCCAAAATATTGAGTATTGCATCTTACCTTAGGTAGTGAAATGACTTAACAAATTTATATGTTAGTTCTGAGTTGCTTGGGGGCCCCAGATGTCTGGCACTAATATTGATAACACTATAACCTCAACTTTTTTTTGGGGTAGTGCAAAACTTTCAATCAATCTGAATGAAAAATACTCCAAAAGAGTAATTGTGTTTATTTGATATATGCAAAAAGTAATCAAATTTAGTACCGATGTGTACATTCCTAACTAGCTAGCTGGAGATCATTTAGAAGTTGAGTGTGTCAAAGCCACAGAGAACCTGTGCATTAGATCTCGTTCAGTTAGTAACCTTTACTGCGTCCCATGTATGTTTGTTAAAAAAATAAATAAAACTGAAAGCCTTTGTATAAACTCATTCTTGGGAGTCCATGTGAGGGGCTGTGTACACTGGGGCTGCCCCTGGTGATGTGCAAAGTGGCAGTGTGACCTCTCACCTGGTGCCAGTGTTTCTCTAAGAATTAAAACACTCTGAGAATTTCAATAACATTTCCCCTAGGCTTCTCACTAGCAGAGCTGGTGTTTTAGGAAACTTCAGTGTATTGGGTGCTTTTCCACCAATTTTGGTAGGTCAGTAGGGAAGGAGGTCAATGGACTACCCTTTTGATAGGGGGAAAATTGTAAGGGTCATGGCAGCCAAAGTACAGCTGAAAGAGATGGGACGATGGGTTCTGTTCCATTTGGTGTAATTGAAGCAACAGGAGAGACTAGATCAGAACTGACCCTTTCTCTAGCTTTCTCCAGCACAAGTGGTAAGTTTTCGCTTCTCCACCCTACATTCTACCTAGAAGGAGACCAGTGTTTGGCATCACTAGTTGGTAGTGCCATTCTGCCACCTTTGATACTGCCCAAGGCCGAGTGGGCAGAAGTTAACATAAATTGCAACAGGAATGCCTTTGCCAGGCCGCCATTTTCATCCCACACCTTTGGTGTCCCTGACGGGGTTCTGCTGTGATTGTATTTTAAGAGATCTCCTGGGGAATAATAGAGAATATCTGCTTTCTATGGAAAGGCTTCAAACTCCGCTCCTCTCCTTCATGAGGCAATACAAGATCCACCAACCAAATGAGAGACTTTTCACGATATTCTTTATTGCCCTCAGACTCACATTGACAGTTAACATCGGACTGTTTAGAGAACGGTTGTTTCCACCCTTGACCCGTGTTGCCTCTGCACTGGTAAAGAGCCTTTCACAGAAATGTAACCAGGTGTACTCTATAGAAAACTTCTAGTTAAATTACCAAGTCCATGCTTTTAAATGTATCTACGAGTGCAAAACTTCCACACCCAAATGTTTTTAGTATCTAAGTCAAATATCGAAGGGTTTGCTACATAATCAGAAATGCACACACCACTATTCTGAAAATGAAGGCACATTTTCCAATAACCAGTGATAAGAAGTGCAGCATTGCCTAAGTGGGTGCGACAGCCTCTGCCCCTGGGCCACAGTGACGGCATCCAGGGACGACATGTGGCATCTCCAGTTGGCTGCCCTAGAAGCTCAGGGATGTGCCCAGCATGGCAGCAGGGCTCACAACTGGAAGCCACATCATTTACTGAAGGAGTGAAGTGGATTCACTGAAACGTGAGGAGGGAACTTAAGCCAATTCTCTTTACCCGTTGTGTTATCAAATATCCCAAATGTTGGCCAAATAATTTAGGTTTTATTATTTTTCATAGAACAGAGATTAGAAAACTTGAAATTGGTTTTGCATTTCCACTCCTCAGAGATGTCCAAATACCGATTCTGTTCCAATATCAATGTAGAAAGTGGTAAATTGGCAATAAACCAGAGACCTTCACAGTCATTCTTTTTTGTTTCACAAAAGTTAACGGAAAACAAAACACAAAATTTTCAAATATTTATCAATATGTATAATTTGCCATCCAAATGCTTTTTAAAAAGTAATAAATATCTCATTATTACACATTAGATGTACACGGAGTTCTCTCCTAATCCTTGGATTTAAACATCAAATTTTAATTCTTATTTAGTTCTGGATACAAAGAAACATTCATGTACTTAACTTTACAATATTTATTCTGGAACAAGTTATATTCAAAAGTCAAATGAACAGAGACCATTCCACTTGCAACCAACATACAGTTGTTACAAAAAAGTTAATTCAGTGTTCAAAAATGGATTTGCCCATTGATTTCTGCTTTAGTTGTCACTTGATTTGTGGTTAGAAACTTTGGTTGTGGTAAAAATGTCCCAGACAAGTGTGAATTCATGACCTCAAACACCAGGGCCGCAGTGTCTGTCCCACGTGCATATGTTCCTGCCTACAGCATTTCAAGGTGAAACAACGAAAGAGAAACTTTACATTGCCTGAGATTTCCTTTCTGGTGCCTTCTTCAATGAGAATGGCTCTTCCAGCCCTCGGGAGGGAGCCCTGTGTGTTTGGGCCCAGGGGAGTCATTATTCTGGGCACCTGTGAATGCAGGAAGGAGGCGAGAACAGGCAGGAGCAGCCTCACCTCCACCTCCAGCATCCCTCCTAACACCGACCATTTTTCATGCATGAGGGGGTCCCGGACTCCTCCTGGGCCATCCACGCCTCGTCTGCCTGTTCTTACCCTCCCCATCCCATCTGCAGCCTAGTTTGCAAAGCCTTCAGACTCCCCAGACCCACCCAGGAGTTCCACCCTCCAGGGTCCTAGTGAAGTTGGCCACACCAGCCATCAGGCCTGTCACGCTCCCACACCCTTTGTGCGTTTGTTTCCGACTAGACTATATCCTCAGGCAGACGGAACCTTTGCACACTCACAGGAGCCCAGAACAGTGCCTGCCTCACGTGAACTAACGTAAGATGAGGCCAAGAGAAAGCTGGTTAGAAAAGCCGACGAGCAGTGCGGCTGTACCCAGGAAGACCACACTCGGCCCCCAAGCACGCCTGCCCAGACAGCCTCACCAACACCCACCCCTGCTTGTTTTTACATGCTACTGGAAGAACAGGGGATGTAGGTCTGGACTTGCTGCCCCCTCCCTTCTTTTTTCATTTTCTTCCTCTGTCCTCCCATCCTCTCCTTTCCTGTCTTCCCCCATTGACTTCTCTTCCCTTGTGTCCCTTTGTCACTTCCCACAGTGGACCCCCCGTGGCCCTCTTGTCCTGTTCCTGCAGCATCCAGGACCCTCCTCCCTGTGTCTGCAAATGCCAGGACATGTCGGTCCCCAAACTCTCAACATTTGTGTAACTTTCTAGTTGTCCTTGTTAGTTAAAATATCAAAACCCAGGGAGGAGTCCCGAGGTGCAAATTGCCCAGTCAACCTGCATGTGCACACATACAGACAGAGATGCACATCTGTTGTAATCAATGTAGGTATATGCGTGTGTATATATGTATATACATACAGACAGAGGTGCACATCTGTCGTAATCAGTAGGTATATGTATGTGTGTTTGTATATATGTATATATACATACGCAATTGATATTCACAAGTCCTGGTATAAAGTTGCAATTTTTCTGGCTGCTATAAAATATGCCAGTTTTAAAACTGTTTATTTGTTGCGTGCAAACTTATAAATATGTATAAACTCCATTATAAATAAATTGTGGCTGGCAGATGGCATTTTATCTGCCAGCAATGATTGCATGGAGTTATAAATGCTTATTAATCCTCCACTTTTAAACTCACAGCATGGACCCTGGGATCTATAACATGAAGTGGCATGAAAACATAATCATACATTAGAGGGGAAAAACCGTCAATGAGACAG
This sequence comes from Eubalaena glacialis, assembly GCF_028564815.1. Lineage (NCBI taxonomy): Eukaryota > Metazoa > Chordata > Mammalia > Artiodactyla > Balaenidae > Eubalaena > Eubalaena glacialis. The sequence continues at coordinate 105,838,081 of NC_083724.1, read as the reverse complement.
ATAAGGGCTAGCAATTCACACCTGAGGATGGTTCTCAAAGTCAAGACTGCCTACCAGCTTCACCCGCAATTTATTAGAAATGCAAATTCTCTGGCCCCATCGAGAACTACTGAGTCAGGAACTCCGGGGAGGACCCCCGATGGCTCTGATGCCTGCCTTTCACCCCAAGTCTGCTTATGAAGGCCTGTCTCTCTGCCAAAGGATTCCCCGGCTTGGTGTGCATAGGACTGGCCAGGACACTGGGGCTCGAAACAGCCTTCCACCAGTGCTGGGCTGTTTGGGTAAATGTCTAGCTCTCTCCCCACGCTGGTGGATTAGCTCTGAGGTACGTCCAGCCCTGCTGCCCTCAGTCCCCAGTGCAATTCGTTATCCACATCCTGGTGACTTGCCTGACCACGCCTTCCTCATCAGCTTCTTTCCTTTCCCCACCCCTAAGTCTACATACGCTCTGAGCTTCTCTCAAGGTCTGCTTCTGAGGGACCCCAAACTAAACAAAGGAATAGAAACACTTCCTTGTCCATGTGAATGACTCATGCCTTTATGCATTTTGGAAAAAAAGATGGAACATAAATGTAAACTCAAAGAGGGAAGCACTACTGGCCATTTTCCATCAGGGGCTGAGCTTTATGTACAAGCCCTAAAGGACCCTAATAAGTCCTGCACTCTGTCCTAGATTCAGTCACTGACTGTCGCCACCCTCCAGCAAGTCAATTGGCTCTGGTTTCCTCACTGAAAAATGGGTCCCTCCAGCTGTATTATCCCAGGATGCTCCCTTACTTGCTGTCCTCTGAGGATCAGGGACAGTTCCAGGTTTACAACATGTGCCAGTCGTTTTTCCACTTCTCTTTCTCAGGACCAACTTAAAGTTTTACTACAGAACCCTAGAGTATCATTCTGAAACCCAAGGCCAAGATCTGTCTGTGTCCTACAGTACCTATTTGCAATCTTTCCACAATCTCCTTCCCATTTCCCACCGGGCTGTCACTGTTCACAGAAAGGCATTTATGGATGGCATCCTTACATACTTGGCCCGCGAGAGAGCACAGATGTACACTTTTGAGAGTGAAGCATCCCAGGAAACAACTGTCCTCCATGCTTACACGTAGTCACCGGCCCCCACACCCTCTCAGGACAGGGACCGCACAGCCCGGTGGTACAGGTGGCGAGCCAGGGCTCAGAGAAACTCAGCAACCAGCTCAAGGCCACATGGCTCTGTGCATGCGGGAGCAAAGGTAGGCTGCCCGGGGAGCCTGGGATCCAAGGAGACGTGTGGCTGGCCTTCAGGAAGCGACCGATTCAGGGACATAAGGACCAGGACATTTGTTTTCAAGTGTTACTTATATAAAGGAGTCACCCAGGCATCTGATGCTACCTGAAAGGAGAGCTCCATTTCAGGAAGCGGGCATCTTCAGGACAGCAGGCTGGACACGGAGCCAGGAGACGTGAGTCGACACTGTCCCCAAGCACAGGGCCCTTTGAGGGGGCCGCACAAAGCTCTGCTCCTCCCCCAGGCCTGCCCTGCTTTCAGCCAGGCCTTTCCCTTCGCACTCGGCTTGTCACCTTCTGTCCTCATTGGAAATGATCAGTGCTACCCACCCTCCTCCATCGGGAGAACCCCAGTTGGGTCTTTGTCCATCAACCCCAACACCTGAGATGGCCCAAAACAGAATCATTGCTCAAATGAAACACAGGTAAAGGCCAGGCAGGCTCCCGGTCCTCTGGCCTCTCAAGTATAAAAAGTCCGGAAGTGGTGGCTTAAACATAGGATTTAGGTGGGGAGTTATTTGATTTGAACACACCATCTGACTGTCCACCTGCTTCTTTTTTTTTTTTTGGTCGTACCACGTGGCTTGCAAGATCTTAGTTCCCCAACCAGGGATCGAACCCTTGGCCCCGGCAGTGAGGGTACCGAGTCCTAACCACTGGACCGCCAGGGAATTCCCCACCTGCTTCTACTATGAGCCGTTCAGAGTATCCCTAGTAGTCAGGCGTCAAAGCTGACTGAAACCAGTGACCAGCGGCCCCACAGAAGCCCCGCAGGATCCCAGCAGATAGGAGTGTCACGGGAAAGCCCAGCTAATTCACACAGGATGGTGCGGGTAGGAAGGGGAAGGGGGGTCTCCAGAGCCACTTAGCAAGATGGGCCATTTTAGGACCGCTGGACCCTGCCTGGCTCTCCCGGCAGACACAGAGGCCTGGGTCAAGTGGCAGGGGGCCCACGAGAGGGGTAGCAGGTCCTGGCACACTCCGAGGGCCCAGGGTGGCCCGGCACGGCGCTCAGTGACCACGCTCTGGGAGTTGGAGGCCCTGGAGCTGCCCCGCCTGTGGCTGCAGCGAAGTTTGCCTCTGAATCCCGAGCTCCCTGTGCAGCAGAGCTCGGGAAGCGCTGAGAGAGTGGAACAGCTCTGCTACCCACCGACCGTGTTGTAGCCTTGAGCAAGGTGGGCACTACCTGAGCCTCAATTTCCCCATCTGTGAGTGAGGCTCCGTGATACCCAGCATGTGGCGCTTGAAGGAAGAGAGGAGATGACCCAGGTGAGCTCTTACATGCTTTACATGCTTTACAAATGGGAGAAAACAGACTAGAAAATTGCTGCCATCTGCTACACCTCAAATCTGCTCCAATGGCTACAAAGGAGTGCCAGTTATGTCCCACTAGCACTGTTCTGTGGGAAGCGATCTTAAAACCTGAGCTTAAAAATACATATTTTGAATGAATATTGAAACATTATTTGATCCCCCATTACTTTTAATTTTCTAAATTGATTCTCATGCAAAAAAACATATATTGCTTATCACCATTGAGATAAACACTAACTTCAGAGCAGAGAGCTACTAAACCTTCAGATTACCATTTCTTATACTCCCAAGAGAAAAACAAAACAGATCAAATGTTCAGGGGCTCTCAGTTCTTAACTCTTGTTTCCTACTTTCCTTTACCCTTAACATGAGCATTTTGGCCTTATGCAGGGGGGTGTGCAAGTCTGTTGAAAGAAGTCATTTGATCCATTTTTATATGTGTGTACACTCGCACACAGAGAAGGATCATGCATCCCCACAGAGGTCGGATTTTTATGTATACGTCTGCAGGGCTGCAGGCCTCAAGGAGACAGAGTGCAGGGCAATTCTCACAGTCACCCCAAAGTCTACATCGTCACAGGGGAAGAGCCCGACCTAGCTGCTGCCCGGCATCCCTGTTCAGGCCCTACTGCTTTTGGATAACTTGCAGCAGGGTATCTGTACTGCACCTGAAAACAGACCATTCTAGGAAGAGGCAGGGCAGTCTAGATTAGTGCCAGACTCCCCATAAAGTTCCAATTCACTGCAGAACATTCTAGAAGATTGAAGCCACTGTCAGCTTGGGTTCATTGGACCTTCAAAGGGTAAAAACTCCACAGAAGGCTAACATGAATCCTTGGACCTGCCCCAAGCCATCCTCAGCCATCAGGTCTGCCCCATCCTCCCATCCTGGCCACACACACCCTCTAAAAGTAGAAACAGGGTTCACACACGTAGCATTAGAACTTTGTGGAATTAGCGCTCATTAGAATTTTTAAAATCTACCATTAACTCCACATTCTGGAAGCATCAAACTTATTACTCTCCAATGCTAAGTGTGTGCAGAGCGTCCTTCCGTTGCACTGATGAAGGGGGTGCTGCCCGCGATGGATTTCACTGGGACAAGAGCCAACATTGCAGCACAAGTGAGAAGGTGCCAACGAATGAGTGAATCCTTCCATCTTTTAAAAGACAACACCTGTTAAATCATATGGTAATCTCAAGCCAAACATTTTTTAAAAGTTAGAAACACTGTCGACTTCCTAACACCAAACAACCCAGTAGGAAATCAGTGTTTGATCCCAAAGGAAGGAGCTGGGACAAAACACTGCCCAGGACACAAGCCCTTTTCATGGAGCAATTGGGAAACCATTGTAGAGACAAACCAGCCACTTTACCCACCAATCTCTCCAGAAGTGGGACCTCAAACTAATTCCCAAAGCTCTTGAGCCTGGTCCTGAGCTTCAGGCAAACCTGAATCAGCCACAGCTGATGGAATGTCTCCAGGCAGGAACTCTGAACACATGTGTTTGCACCTGTCTTCCGCACAGATCGTACACATGCTTCTTCCTCTACTGAATATAAAGGGGGCAGGGTTTTACTAGCAGGTACTGCAGCAGCCCGTTGGCTAAGAGGATGTACAAACCCCCAACTACCCCTCCACACATCCTCATTTTGTCCTTATACAGATAAAAACAAAGGAAGCATTTACCTGTCAAGATCTTGATCAGTGAGGCTTATTTTGTGCCCTATTTGGCAGCAAAGTGGATCCCCAAGAACCCCTGGACAACCAGGGTCATGGGAGACGGCATTCCTGTGCTCAGCGCTACCTGAAACAGCTGGAGTAACGCCTCCTCTTCAGTGCAGCAGCCCTAATCTCTGGTGCTGGAAACCCCGTGCACACAGGTGTGACACAGGCAGCCTGGGAGGCGTCGCCAAGGAGGAGGGACAGCCATGAGGACCCGCACTTCACAGGGCTTTACGTGCAGAGCATAGACAGCATCTTGCCTTATTCTATTACGATCCCAGGTGTTTATTACCGACCCTCCTGCAGCTTCTATTCCCTGTATTGTGCTTAGTAGGTAACACCTTCCCAGTGGACTTTCCCAGTGGAATGGGTCAGCTGAATTAACATTTTGCCCGGACAACTACAGTCAAACTTTGTTTTCATTAAAAACATACAGCACAGAACATTAGTCTTACATCTTTCTTAGTCTTAAAAAATATAAATATAGAGGGATAATTTGTACAGGATGTATAGGTATGTACACCTTTAGTATGCACATGAGAATTCGGAACAAGTTTATGAAACTTGCACTTTAGGGAGGCCTTCCTCCTGGGGCTGTTGAACAAAGCTCTGAGCCAGTGGGCAGATGCTTGAGTTCCCATGGCCCAATACCCATCTACCGGGAAGAACTGAGCCCTCCTGACTGCAGGTGCAGGGTTGGGACGGGGCAGCTGGCAGGTCACGGGTTCCTCTCCACCGGCTGCTGAAGGCAGAGCTCACTCCCGGCAGAGACGATGGGCAGGCTGTTCTCCAGGTGGTGGTTGATGAGGTGGTTGATACTGTCAAAGATCCTGTCCTTCGTCCGGATCTGTGAGGGGTGCGGAGGGAAGGTTAGCGCCACCCACAGGCAAAGGAAAGAGGACACCCCCCCCCCCCCCACTGGGAGTCAGAACTGGAGAGGCAGCCTCCTTAGGGACCCAGGGTTTCCCTGTGCTTTCAGAGGTGGTGTCTGCTAAGTCCCTGGTCCCTGTCACTGGCCAGTAAATTCAGTCAGTTCATCTGTCCACCCCTCTGGGACTGAGCCATGGCCTCCCCCGCCTTTAGCAACCAGGGGCCGTGGTGATCCTCTGCCTCCCAACAGCCTCCTCTCTCTGGCTCCCCTCCTGCCCTCATGGGATCCATCCCAGAAACCTCTGTCCTGCACCACCCAGTGGTGTCTGCAGGCTCCCCTGCCCCTGCCACCTGCAGGCCTTTGCCCGGCGGTACTGGCCCAGACCGCTTCTTCCACCTGGGAACCTAGGTCAGCCTCCAGGTCAGCACCTTCAGGCCCCCGTCCTTCCTTACCACCCCTCCGCAGGCCAGCTGTCAGCATCCTGCGCACCTGCCAGGAAGGAGCCCACAGCTGTGAGGAGGGGCTCCAAGTTCCCACTGGAGGGTGACCCTTGCTGGGATGGAGGGGCAGTGCTGCACGCTTCTGGTCACTCAGTTCTAAAGCTTAGTAGGGTGCCTGTCCATGAACTTCTCCTGAATAGATGAAGGCCTGAGATGGGGTGAGGGTGCTGGGTGGCGCTTTGCCTCTTCCCGCTGCACAATGGCCCTGTGCTCTGGTCCCTGGGGGCCATCAGTCCCCCCATCCTGAGCCGGTACACTCACTGTATAGACCACACTAGAAGGAGGCAGTATGAGTTCTGGCCAGGAGCAGTCTCCCAGCGTGCTCTGGATGCAGCCCCGGGGGACTGATTCTTTGAGAGGGAACGGAGATGGGGCAGGGGGCAGGCACCTGGCTGTACCCCCTTGTGCTCCAGGCCCATTGATGGCCCTCACAATGGGTCTGGGATGCCTGGGTACCCCAACCTCTCTCTCCAGCCTCATTGCTGGGACCCATCCCTCCCTTGGAACAACCAGCTTCTCCCATCCCTCCCTCAAGGATCTGAAGGCACATCTATTCTCCTCACTTACTTGTCCCAATATTCTTTCCCCAAGTTCTTTTTTTCTTAATTTTATTGGAGTATAGTTGATTTAAAATGTTGTGTTAGTTTCTGCTGTACAGCATTATGAGTCAGTTATACATAAACATATATCCACTTTTCTTTAGATTCTTTTCCCATATAGGTCATTACAGAGTACTGAGTAGAGTTCCCTGTGTTATACAGTAGGTTCTTATTAGTTATCTATTTTATATATAATAGTGTGCATATGCCAATCCCAATCTCCCAATTTATCCCTCCCCCCCTTTCCCTCCTGGTAACCATAAATTTGTTTTCTACATCTGTGACTCTATTTCTGTTTTGTAAATAAGTTATTTGTAACACTTTTTAGATTCCACATATAAGGGATATCATAAGATATTTGTCTTTCTCTGTCTGAATTACTTCACTCAATATGACAATCTCTAGGTCCATCCATCCTTCTCCAAGTTCTTAATCTCACTCTCCTTCCCTAATGTGGCCACGCGTGTTTCTCCCCCTCCATCAACCCACCAATGGGATGTCCATCTCTGGGCCTTCAGTCCCATATCTCATTCTCTCTCTAAATCTATGCTCCAGGTGTGCATATCAGAAGCCCCTGCCCAGGCCATCTGCCCTGGGCTTTAAACGTTTTTAAAATTAGGATGCTGTCCTCTCCTGGGTTCCAACTCTGATGTGAGGCTCCTCCCTACCCACCTCTGTAAGCACTGAAGGGGAAGAAACTTCCCAGGCCATGGGGTCCCCTGACTCTTTGGCATTAAACCTCAGTAAGGGTGTAATCTGATGGGCACATTCAGAAAAAAATTCCCCACCCAGAAAGACACCCTGGGTAACACAACAGGCCCCTTCCTTGGATGCTGAAGGCACCCAGGAGCTCAGCTTGAGCCTAGTATTATCGGGGTGTTGCCTTTACATCATTGACTCCTTATTCCCACTTCTTAATGATTAACACTCATTTATGTTCTGGGGCAATAGAGACAGATGAAGAAGGATTTATGATGGGGAAGTGTCTGGGACAGTGGTCTAAACCTGGGCTCATGTTGGCATCACCTGAGTTGCTCTCAGTAACCCCATGCTCAGGCCAACTCCACCAGGAGCTTGGGATGGGGCCTGGGCACTAGCGTGTTTTATGTTCCCTCCATGATTCCAACATGCTGCCAAGCTGAGGACCACTGGTCAGTGTTTTTGTAGTATATAGGCTGGCCAGTATAAACATGCACACATGTAAGCACACATGTAAGCACACAGAAGAGTAAGCCATATAAAGAAATAGGCAGTTTACTTCACTCCCATAAATACTTGCTGAAACTCTGATCTGGCTCCTGCCCAGAGAACTTGCAGCCCACAGAGCCATCTGTGTGGACTCACCTGCCATGTGCTGGAAATGCCAATGGCTGATTTAAAAAGCCCAGCAGCCCAGACAAACCTAGGACAAACTTCTCCAGATACATAAAGGGATTCTGCTACAGTGATGACACATGAATGTTAACCCCAGAAAACTATGTTAGGCTTTGCATAGCAAAAAGCATATAAAAGTGAGGATGAAAGCCTTTGTTTTATTTCAATATGCATATATTGAAAAAGAAGAAAAATCTGAAATCAATAATCTAAGCTTCCAATTTAGGAAACTAGAGAAGGAAAAGCAAGTTAAGGTCAAATTAAGTAAAGAGAAAGAAATAATAAAAATTAGAGCAGAAATCAATGAAATTGAAATAGGAAATCAATACAGAAAATCAATGATTCCCAAAGCTAGTTCTTTGAAAAGATAAATAAAATCATTAAGCCTCTAACCAGGCTAAGTAAGAAAAAACAAAAGAAGACACAAATTACTAATATCAGAAGTGAAAGAAGGGTCATCACTACAGATCTCATGGGCATTAAAAGGATAATAAAGGAATATTATAACTAACTTGAAGCTTTCCCACTAAGACCAGGAACAAGGCAAGGATGTCCCATCTCATTACCCCTTTTCAACATCATAGTGGAAGTCCCAGCTAATGCAATAAGTCAAGAAAAGGAAATAAAATGTATGCTGATTGGAAAGGAAGAAATAAAACTGTCTTTGCTCACAGATGATATGATTGTCTATGAATAAAATCCAAAAAAATCAACAGCAACAACAACCAAAAACAAACAAACAACCAAACATTCTTGGAACTAATAAGTGATTGTAGCAAGATTGCAGGATAAGAGGTTACTATACAAAAGTCAGTTGCTTTCCGATGTACAAGCAATGAACAAGTTGAATTTGAAATTAAAAACATAATACTATTTATTGGGTTGGCCAAAAAGTTTGTTTGGGTTTTTCCCAAAACATCTTATGGAAAAGCCCGAACAAACTTTTTGGCCAACCCAGTATATTAGCATTCCCAAAATGAAATACTTAGTTATAAATCTAACAAAATATATAAACAATTATATGAGGAAAGCTACAAAATTATAATGAAAGAAAGTTTTAAAAACCAAATAAATGAAGATATATTCGGTATTCATGGGTAGAAAGACTTAATATTGTCAAGATGTCAGTTCTTCCCAACTTGATCTATAGATTCAGTGCAGTCCCAATCAAAATCTCAGCAAGATATTGTGTATATTGACAAACTTATTCTAAAGTTTATATGGAAAAGCAAAAGACCAAGTGTAACCAACACAATATCAAAGGAGAAGAATAAAGTTGGAGGACTGATAATACTCAACTTCAAGTTTTACTATAAAGCTTCAGTAATCAAGATAGTGTGGTATTAGTGAAAGAATCAACAAATAGATCAATGGAACAGAATAGAGAGCCCAGAAATAGACCCACACAAATATAGACAACTGATCTTTGACAAAGAAGCAAAGGCAATACAATGGAGTAAATATTGTCTTTTCAACAAATGGTGCTAGAACAACAAATCGTGCTAGACAACCACAGGCAAAAAACTGAACCTAGGCACAAACCTTACACTATTCACAAAAATTGACTCAAAATGGATGATAAACTTAAATGTAAAATGCAAAACTATAAAACTCTTACAAGATAACATAAGAGAAAACCTAAATGACTGTGGGTTTGGTGATGACTTTTTATTTATGATATCAAAGGCATGATCCATGAAAGAAGGAAATGAGAAGCTGGATTTCATTAAAATTAAAAACTTCTGCCCTTCACGTGACACTGTCAAGAGAATGAGAAGACATGCCACAGATGGGAAGAAAATATTTGCAAGAGACATATCTAATAAATAAAATAATATATAATAACAATAAATAACAAAAATAAAATAATAATTTTGGACTATTATCCAATACAATATTCTATTATACAAAGAACTCTTAAAACCAACAGTAAGAAAATAAACAACCAGACTTAAAAATGGGCCAAATCAAGAATATATAATGGGGAAAAACAGCCTCTTCAATAAACAGTGTTGGGAAAACTGGACATACAAAAGAATCAAACTAGAATACTCTCTCACACCATATACAGAAATAAAATGGATTAAAGACTTAAATGTAAAAGACCCGAAACCATAAAAATTCTAGAAGAAGACCTAGGCAGACACTCTCTGACATCGGTTTTAGCAATAGTTTTTTGGACATCTCCTCAGGCAAGGGAAATGTAAGAAAAATGAACAAATGAGATTACATCGAACTAAAAAGCTTTTGTACAGTGAAGGGAACTATCAACAACAAAAAAAGGCCACCTATAGAATGGGAGAAGATATTTGCAAATAATAAACCCAATACAGGGTTAATATCCAAAATATACAAAGAACTCACACAACTCAACATAAAAAAAAAAAAAAAACCTGATTAAAAATGGTCAAAGGACCTGAATGGACATTTTTCCAAAGAAGACATAGAGTGTAATAATTCTTTGTTGTTTGTATCAACTAGCACAGCAAATTCTACCTTAAAAATGATTTTTTAGGAGCTCTGTAGATGGATAGAATTGTAGTCTCTCTAAATGCACAACTTTCATCCCAGGAAGATCCTCCGGTGCCCTGCTAGTTCTAAGTGCTCACCTCTGTGAGGCTTCCAAGGTGCCAGCTGATAAGGCACTGCTCAAGAAAGCACCAAAAAAGTCCTAATTCCAGCTTAAAGGAGGAAGGCTGGGGCACTCAATGCATCCCCAAGCTGTCTGACCCTGCAGCGCCCACCACCAGAGACCATGCCAAATGCACTTTGGCGGGGGAGAACCATGGGCCCAGAATGCAGACTCAGGGAGGACAGAGCCATCCCACAAAGCTAACCTGATAACTTTGTGAAAATCTGTGAACGCAGAGCAAACTAGGAAGAGAAGAAGCACAGAGTAGCGTGGACAGCAGACTCTCCTGCAAGCCTGCCTGGACCGCTGAGCAGCGGAGGTTGGACACTCACCTGTGTCCTTACAGGTGAGGCTCAGCCATCCCTTTCCCAGGATAGAAGCTGTGTGCCTTTTGCTCCCTCTAGTGGCTGGCAGAACACAATGGCGAAGAAATTGAACTGAGAGCTGGAAGCTTCCTTCAATATTATCTGGTGTTGCCCTCCCCAAACATTTTCTTCTTAGCCATGAAGCAACCCTGTGACACAAAGCCCCAGGCAGAGGCCCCAAAATGTACAGGCCAGGAAGGATGCATTCACTAGACTGTGTTTCTCAGTTCGAGCAGCATCAAAAGCCCCTGGTGTCTTCTGGAAGCACAGACTGCCTGACACCCCCACCCCAAGAGATTCTGGCTCAGCAGGTGGAGCCTGAGAATTTGCATTTCTAGCAGGTTCCAGTGGACAGGGGACCACACTCTGAGAACCACTGGGCGAGAAGAGTACAGCTCGAAGCTCTGTTGGTCTAATTGCATTGTTGACAGGAACGTGACAGTACCTGCCCTGTTCATTCAGCCCCTCCAACCACCCAGTATCAAAACAGAAATGATGGGACATTCTCAAGATGCTCCACTGAGATGTAAACCAGCCAGACCCCAGCGTTTTCCTTCGTCACCCAGCTGGGTGCCAAGCAGCATCCTGTGTGCTTTGTGAACCACCATTGGACCTCCCCCCCAACCCCCAAGATAACCGTCTGGTGTAGTGACAAGAAGCCAGTTTCAAGCACCTGGGTTCACCTCCCCACCTGCCACCTCCTAATGGTGCCCTTTAGGGCAAGTTACTGACCTCTCTGAGTCTTCATTTCCATGTAGAGTGGTTATCATAATAGTCCTACTTCATAGGATTCTCTTCAGAAGTAACTGATTAATGTGCGTGAAGAATTTCACACAGTGCAGGGCCCCTAGGACGTGCTCAGTAAATGTTTGCTGTTCCTGTTTTTCATACCATACTGAGCAGTTTAAACTTACCCTAAAGTCAACGGCCATCCTGGAGAGATTTAGAGCAGGGAATGACATTAGCGGAGCCTCCTGCTGGCAGTGAAGGGTGAGGGGAAATGCACTGACAATCCAGGGAGAGAGGGACCCTTTCAGAGATATTTAGGGGATTGGTCAGTCAGAGAATGTGGAGTGTGAGAGGGAGGTGCTGGTGGCAGAGGCTTGCTGACTGGGCAAGCCATGGGAAGGCATCCAGGGGGCAGCTGGGGTGAGGAGTTGGGAGCGATGGGATGATACCTTCCTCTTTAGACGTGGTGGGCTCAAGTTGCCTAGAACGTTTATGTGGAGTTGCTCTGTAGGCATTTAGAAATGGTGCATTTAAAAATGGTACATTAAGGGAGTTCCCTGGGGCCCTAGTGGTTAGGATTCCAGGCTTTCACTGCCACGGCCCAGGTTCAATCCCTGGTTTGGGAACTGAGATCTCACAAGCCACGTGGTGCGGCCAAAAAAAAAAAAAAATCATGCCTTAAGGAGTACACTCAATCGATGACAAAATGATTACATTCAGCCCCGTCCAAAGGGTGGCACTAGAACAGGCAAAGCTGTCAGTTGAAGATGTCTCCTGATGAAAACTCTGATTCCACAGGAACAGTTGCACATACAGACCTGCAGCCCTCTGTCTACTGTCTCAGCTTTGGCTGGATCCACTGGGAGATCCTCCCACCCCCAAAAGTTCATGCCTGAATGCAACCTAACACAGATAGGATGTAGACCCACCCTGGCCACATTGCCTGGCCTCTTCCAGACTTGAAATTAAGGTGCAGTCCAGGTCCCTCCTAAACCCAATGGCCACAGTGCTGGCTCCACATCAGCCCCCGGGGCTGCAATGCCAAGAGTCGTACTTGGAATCTTGCATGCCAATTGCTTACATTTTCCAATCGATGCCTTGCTCCACATGAACACTCATTTTCCATCCAAGTTGTAAGCCCGATCATGAATCCCTGCACAGCTGGGATCCTGGACATCTTCCAATCTCCCCCTCCTACCCCCATGGTTTCCCTGACCAGCCACATCCAGGGTGAGGGGGACTATTTTGGGTTCCCTGGCCCTGGTTCCTTCTAGGTGTAATGTCCCTTCCTTTTCCAGTTCCAAGGTACTAAGGAGCCTCAATCATCCCCAATTTTGCCCAAAAGTCAGCAAAGTCTGTTTCTGATAATAGAAGAGAAAAAAGGTAGAAGGCTGACCACAGTATCCAAAAGGGAAATTCATAAGAAATGGTCACCAATCAGGGTTTCTTCAGAGCCATACCAGAGAAGCACAGAAATGTTGTGGACACATTAGCTCCAAGCTCCCCTAGGGCGCTGGTGTATTTACAGAAAAAAGGAGGGAAGGTCCCTTACCAAATATTGAGTGGGGAAGATCCTAAAATGTACCTATGTGTTTTTACTTCTTTAATTTTGTAATTGTTGATAGAAATAGAGATGGGTAAATAGATGATGTTTTACATCATTAAATGATTCTCTTTTTACAGGAAAGGCATGAGTAAAGGAATTCTAATTTAAAATGTAAGGCTGAGTATAAGTGTTGTCTTATCCCATCTTCGCCAACCCCAGTGAAATGACAGTAGAGGAATAAACTTCTAAAACAAAAGAGAAGGAGGTGGATTGCCAGTGGATACTGTAACCTCAGCACACTGTAGGCTAGCAGAAAAGAGGAAACCTGTTGAAATAAAAGAGTGAGGAGGAGGGTAGCCTAGAATGTAGGGGGGAGGGCAGATCCTGCAGCTGAGGAGAGAGAGGAGCAATGGTGGGAGGGAGAGCAGTTAGGCTGCCTGGAGAATGCTCCAGAGTAACTGAGCCAGCAGCTCCACCACCCCCTCCTTCCCCTTTGCCTCCTTATAGCCAAACTAGTATTTTGCCTTCAGGGAAGAAGCCAGAGAATGTTTATCCAAAGAAATTAAATAAGATGTCTGGGGGAAATTAAGGCTATAGGAGGGTAAAGGTGATTCCAAGTAAAACGCTCCTGGGAGGTACCCAGAGTAAAAGTCCAAGCCCCCTCCTCTCCTTCTCACACTACAGTCCACTAATCTGTCATACAACAGCTCCCCTTCACCTAATCCCTTCCAAAATATTCCTACCCCATGCCTCACCCACCACACACACATAATCTCAGTCAGTCTTCAATGCTAATTCCAGGAAAGACTAGAGGGAAAGATACCTAAATGTATTACAACAGAGGAGACCCATCCCAGGAAAATCAATCCAGTCTCTTGTTCTTATATATGGCAAGGAAAGGTACTGGGCATCTTAAGAATGTCAGTACCATGAAAAGAAAAATCATGATAAGCAAACAAACACCTGACCCCAGAAGTTAAGTTGGAAAATAGACAAAATATTTAAAACAACTCATATTAATAACACCAAAAAGTAAAAATGTTCTTCTTCTTTTTAACCATTAAAAAGAACAAGATGCACAAAAAAATAAAACAATCAGAAGATAACAAATTTTCCTTTAGAAATTAAATATACTATTTGTAAAATTATACATATATTAAGTTTGGAAGATCATCAAGGAAAGCTTTCAGAACATAGAGCAAATTTTCAAAGAACTGGAAACTTGCAGGAAAGAAGAGACAGAAGATCAATCCAAGAGATCCATCCCCTCAACCAGGTGTTCTAAGGGGAAAGAATAAATAAGGCAAGAAATTATCAAAGAAATAATATAAGGAAATTGCTCTGACCGAAGAAAAAACAAAAATTTTCAGATGGAAAGGGTTCATCACATCTCTGGGAAAATGAATAAGAAAAGGTACACACAGATTCATGACCACATCATTGCAGAAGGTAAAGAAAAAACTAAAAATGTCTAGTTGGTAAAGAAAAAGTAATCCACGAAAGATTAAGAATCAGAGCAGCCATGCTACAGCCAACCATAAGGTGAATCAAAGTGACTTCAAAATATATTTTCAGACATGTAGGAATGAGAAAGTTCATGCCCATGCACCTGTTTTGAGGAAGAACTCCAATGAAAGTGAGTGAAAACCACAAAAGAGGAAGATATAGTATACACAACAGGCTGAAACTCACCCAGGACTCCAATGAGACTATGTCCTTAGAATAATGGGTTTGCTTTAGAAATCTATTAGTCCACATTAGAACAGAAAATCAGACTGTCTTCATGCATGTTCCAAAAATAGATGGAATGAGCTGGATAATAGTAATGACATGGTGAGGAAAACTTAGGTCTCTTCTCTCAAGAAGAAGGCAATTAGAAACTTCAAGATTAACTTATTTAAAAGTAATTGTATAAAATAATATGAATATAATGTAATGTTGGGCCTAACATAGAAATGTAATATATGTATAACATATTTGCCAATAACAGTACAAAGGAGGTGGGCAGAGCAAAGCTACATTAGGCTAGGGAAATAATTTCAGAGGTTAAGGTAATATAACAATGCATTGTTAAGTCTGTAACATTAATATAATAGATTTGATATGTATAACAATAATGTCACACTAAGGGGATACATTCTCTGACCAAAATGGAATGAAACTGGGAATCAACAGCAGGAAAAAAATTCATAAAATTACAAATACATAGAAATTCAAAAACAAACTCCTACATAATCAATGAGTCAAAGAGTTATCAGGAGGGAAATAAGAAAATACTTAAAATAAATGGAAATGAAGACACAACAGACCAAACTTATGAGATACAGCTATACTTAAGAAATTTATAGCTGTAAATGTCTATATTAAGAAAGAAAAAAATCTCAAATCAATAACATAACCCCTCACCTAAAGACACTGAAAAAAAGAAGAGCATACTAAACTTAAGGCAAGCAGAAGAAAGAAAATCATAAAGATTAAAGCAGAGATAAACAAAATGGAGAATGGAAAAACAATAGAAAAAATCAATGAAACCAAAAGCTTGTTCTTTGAAAATGTCAACAAACTTGACAAACCTTTAGCTAAATTGACCAAATTAAAAAACAAAGAAGACTCAAACTACTATACTTAGAAATGAAAAGGGGAACATCTTCCCCACATTATAGAAATAAAAAAGATTATAAAAGAATACCATGGAAAATTTTATGCCAACCAATTTGATATTAGGTGAAATGGACAAATTTTTAGAAAGACACAAACTATCGAAACTGACTCAAGAAGAAATACAGAATCTGAATACACTTATAACAAGTGAAGATATTAATCAGTAAACAGAAGTACCCCAAAAGAAAAGCCCAGGACCAGATAGCTTCACTGCTGAATTCTATCAAATGTTTAAAGAAGAATTAATATAAATTCTTTGGAATTTCTTCCAAAAAATAGAAGATGAGGGAATAGTTCCAAATTCAATCAATGAGGCCAGTAGTACCCTGATACCAAAACCAGACAAAGAAACTACGAGAAAAGAGAACTACAGACTAATATCTCTTATGAATATGGATGCAAAAAATCCTCAACAAAAAATAATGGCAAACCAAATCCAGAAACGTATAAAAAGAATTATACACCATGACCAAGTGGAATTTATTCCAGGAATGCAAGGTTGGTTTAACATCTGAAAACCGATTGATGGAGTTGAACATATCAATAGAATAAAAAACAAAAATCACATAATTATTTCAATAGGCACATAAAGAGCATTTGACAAAATCCAACACTTTTTCATGTTAAAAAATACTCAAAAAAGTAGAAGGAAATTTACTTAACCTGATAAAGGACATCCACAAAAAACTCACAACATCATACTTAATGGTGAAAGACTGGATGCTTTCCCTTAAGATAAGTGAAAAGATAAAGACGACCACTGTTGCCACTTCTATTATTCTACTGGATGTTCTAGCCAGGGCAAATAGTTAATAAAAAGAAATAAAATGCATCCAGATTTGAAAGAAGTTAACTATCTCTATTCACAGATAATATGATCTTATATATAGAAAACACTAAGGAATCACTAAAAAATACTATTAGAACTAATAAATGAGTTCAGCAAGTTTGCAGAATACAAGATTAATACAAACAATTAATTGTAATTATATACTTGCAAAGAACAGAATGAGAGTAAAATTGAGAAAACAATTGCATTCATGAGTACATTCAAGAAACAAATATATAGAGAGGAATAAATTTAACAAAGTAAGTGGAAAACTTACACTCTGAAAACTAAAAAAAAAATTGTCAAAAGAAATTAAAGATGATCTAAATAAGTGGAAAAACATCCCATGTTCATGGACAGAAGACAACATTGTTAAGATGGCAATACTCTCTATCCCCCAATTGATCTATACATTCAACACAATTCCTATAAGAACCCCATCTGACTTCTTTGTAAAAATTGACAAGCTGTTTCTAAAATGTATATAAAATTGTGAGGTTCCCTGAATATCTAAAACGATCCTGAAAAAGAACAAAGTCAGAGGACTCACTATCTTTGGCTTAAAAACTTACTACTAAGCAACAGTAATCAAGACAATGTGGTACTGCCACAAAGGTAGACATAGAGATCAACAGAATGGAATTGAGATCCAGAAATACACCCACACATATACGGTCAATCGGTTTTCAGCAATGCCAAACGTATTCAATGGGGGAAAGAATAGTCTTTTCAACAAATGATGCTGAGAAAACTGGATATCCGCCTGTAAAATAATGAAATCGAAACATTACCTCACCCCAAATATACAAATTACCTCAAAATGGACCAAAAGCCTAAATGGAAAAGCTAATGCTATGAAACTCTTAGAAAAAACAGAGGGATAAATATTCATGAAAAAGACTTTAAAATAACTTGAAGGTGTCTTAAAGATGCTCAAAGAACTAAATGGAGATGTGGAGAAAGTCAAGAAAATGATGTACGAAAAAAATAGAAACATCAATAAAACCTATTTAGAAAACCTAAATAGGAACGAAAATGAAACTCTGGAGTGGAAAAGCACAAAACAGAAGAATGAATCAGGGAGCTTGAAGATAGGACAATTGAAATATTTGAGTCCCAGGAACAGAAGGAAAACAGATTGAAGAAAAGTGAACAGAGCCTAAAAGACCTGTGGGATACCATAAAACAGATCAACATATGCATTGCTAGAATGCTAGAGGGAGAAGAGAGAAAAAAGAGAAAGACAGAGTGTTTGAAGAAATAATGACAGAAATTTTCCCAAATTTGATTAAATACATGAGTATAAATGTCCAAAAAGCTCAATGAACTCTAATAAGGATGAATATAAAGAGACCCACACCAAGACACATCGTAATCAAACTGTCAAAGCCAAGGACAAAGAGAGAATCTTGAAAGCAGCAAGAAAGAAGTGACTTGTCACATACAAGAGATCTTCAAGAAGGTTGTCAGCAGATTGCTCATCAGAAACTTTGGAGCACTTCCCTGGTGGCGCAGTGGTTAAGAATCCACCTGCCAATGCAGGGGACATGGGTTCAAGCCCTGGTCCAGGAAGATCCCACATGCCGCAGAGCAACAAAGCCTGTGCACCACAACTACTGAGCCTACGCTCTAGAGCCTGCGAGCCACAACTACTGAGCCCACACGCTGCAACTACTGAGCCTGTGCACCTACAGCCCATGCTCTGCAACAAGAGAAGCGACTGCAATGAGAAGCCCGCATGCTGCAACGAAGAGTAGCCCCTGCTCGCCGCAACTAGAGAAAGCCCACATGCAGCAACAAAAACCCAAAGCAGCCAAAAATACATAAATAAATAAATTTATTTTTTAAAAAAAGAAAGAAACTTTGGAGACTAGAAAGGCAGTTGGCTGATATATTTAAAAGCTAAAAGAAAAAGAACTCATCAATTAAGAATCTTATTTCCAACAAAACTGTCCTTCAAAAGTGAAGGAGAAATTAAGACATTCACCGATAAAAGCTGAGGGAGTTCATTTCCACTAGGCTTTCCCAGCAAGAAATGCTAAAAAGAGTCCTGCAGGTTGAAATGAAAGACACTAGATAGTAACTCAAAGCTGTATAAAGAAATAAAGATCACAGTAGAGGTAAAATCATGGACAATTATAAAAGCTAGTATTATTGTAACTTTGGTTTGTAACTTCACATTTTGTTTTCTACATAATTAAAGAGATTATTTAAAATGTTGGTTTATGCTTTTGGAGACAGAGTGTATAAAGATGTTTGGAACATCAGCAACCGAAAGGAGTGGGGACAGAGCTGTAAAGGAGCAGAGATTTTGTATGCTATTGAAGTTAAGATGCTACAAGTTCAAATTAGAATGTTATAATTTTAAGATGTTAAATACAATCCCCATAGTAACTACAAAGAAAATAGAGATAGAATAAACACTAAAGAAAATAAGAAGGGAATTAAGACATTTCACTACAAAAAAATCAACTAAACACAAAAGAAGACAGTGATGTAGGAAATAAGAGGGGAAAAAAAGCTATAGGGTATATAGAACACAGAGAGCAAAATTACAGAAGTCCCTTCTTATCAGTAATTACTTTAAATGTAAATGGACTGAATTCTCCAATCAAAACACAGAGATGTGAATAATAGATTAAAAAACATTTTTTTAAGATCCAACTAAAAGCTATCTACAAGAGACTCATTTTAGATCCAAAGACACAAACACGTTGAAAGTGAAAGGATAGAAATATATATTCTATGCAAATAGTAAGCAAAAGAGACTGAGGTAGCTATACCAATATCAGACAAAATAGACTTTAAATAAAGTTTGCAAGAGACAAAGAAGGACATCATATACTAATAAAAGTTTCAATACAGCAAGAAGATACAACAGTTATACATTTAAACATCTCATAATAGACCATCAAATTATATGAAGCAAAAATTGACAGAATTGAAGGGAGAAATGGACAGTTTTCCAACAGTAGTTGAAGGCTTCAATACTCCACCCTCAATAATGATAAGTAAGGAAATAGAGGACTTGAACAACACAATACACCAACTATATCAAACAGACTATGCACAACACTCTAACATCAGAATATACATTTTTCTCAATTGCACATGGAACAATTTCCTAGATAGACCATATGTTAGGTCACAGATTAAATTTCAATAGATTTTAAAAGATAGATATCATACAAAGTATCTTCTCTGACCACAAGAGGATGAAGCTGGATATCAATAAGAGAAAAAAATTTTTTATAGTTTTAAGCATTTACATTAAGAAACAAGAAAGATCTCAAATCAACAACTTATCTTTACAACTTAAGAAACAAAAAGAACAAGGTAAACTCAAAGCAAGCAGAAGAAAGAAAATAATAAAGATTAGAGTAGATATAAATGAGATTGAGAATAGAAAAACAATAGAGAAAATCAATGAAACCAAAAGCTGTTTCTTCAAAAAGGTCAACAAAATTGACAAACATTTAGCTAGACTAAGAAAAAAAGAAAGAAGTTTCAAAATTACTAAAATCAGATATGAAGTGGCAACATTATTAATGATTCTACAGAATAAAAAGGATTATAAAATAGTACTATGAACAACAGTATGCAAATTGGATAACCTAGATGAAATAGACAAATTCCTAGAAACACAAAACCTACCAAGACTAAATCACAAAGAAATAGAAAATATGAATAGACTTATAACTAGTAAGAAGATTGAATCAGTAATCAAAAATCTCCTAACAAAGAAAAGCCCTAGACTTGATGACTTCACTGGTGAATTCTACCAAACATTTAAAGAGGAACACATACCAATTCTTCTCAGATTTCTCCCAAAAAATAAAGACAAGGGGACACTTCTTAACTCATTCTATACATTCTATCAGCATTACCCTGATACCAAAGCCAGACAAGGACACTACAGGAAAAGAAAACTACAGACCAACATCCCTCAGGAACACTGATGTAAAAATCCTTAACAAAATATTAGCAAACCAAATTCAGCAGCATATTAAAAGGATGATACACTATGACCAAGTGAGATTTATTCCTGGAATGCAAGAATGACTCAACTTATGAAAGCACATCACATTAACAGAATGAAGGGGGAAAAAAAATGATAATCTCAAATAATGCAGAAAACCTTTGACAAAATTTAACATCCTTCCATAGACGGAAAATTCTTCAACATAGTACAAACCATACATGAAAATCCCATAGCAAACATCATATTCAATGGTAAAAAAACTGAAAGCTTTTCCTCTAAGATCAGGAACAAGGCAAGGATGGCTGTTCTCACCTCCTATTCAACATAGCAGTTCTATTCAACATAGAAGTTCTAGCCAGAGTAATTAGGCAAGAAGAAAAATAAAAGGCAGCCAATTGGAAAGAAAGAAGTAAAATTATCTGTTTGCAGACGATATGATCTTGCATGGAGAAACCCTAAAGATTCCACATACACAAAAAAATTGTTAGTATCAATAAATGAATTCAGCAAAGTAGCAGGATATGAAGTTGACACACATAAATCAGTTGCATTTCTATATACTAACAATGAACAATCTAAAACTGAAAATAAGAACACAATTCCATTTACAATTACACCAAAAAGAACAAAATACTTGGGAATTAACTTAGCCAAGGAGGGAAAAGACTTGTACAATGAAGACTGCAAAACACTGCTGAAAGAAACTAAAGAAGATATTTTAAAAAGTGGAAAGACATTCCATGCTCATGAATTGGATGACTTAATATTGTTAAGATGTCAATACTACACAAAGCAAGCTGCAAGTTCAATGTAATCCCTATCAAAGACCCAATGACCTTTTTTGCAGAAATGGAAAACTCCATTCTAAAATTCATATAGAATATCAAGGGACATGAATAGCCAAAACAATCTTGAAAAAAAAAAACAAAGTTAGAGGACTCCCAGTTCCTGATTTCAAAACTCACTACAAAGCTACAGTAATCAAAACAGTATGGTACTGGTATAAAGATAGGCATCTAGACAAATGGAATAGAATAGAGAGCCCAGAAACAAATCCCCACACATATGGTCAAGTGTTTTTTTACTAGGGTGCTAAGACCATTCACTAGAGAAAGGACAGTCTTTTCAACAAATGGTACTGGGAAAACTGGATATCCACATGCAAAGAATAAAGTTGCAAGATAAAAGTTTCAAGACATTGAACGTGCAATGATGTCTTAGATATGACACCAAAGGCACAGCCAATCAAAGAAAAATAGACAAATTAAACTTCATGAAAATTTTAAAAGTTTGTGTATCAAAAGACACTATCAACAATATAAAAAGGCAAACACAGAATGGAAGAAAATATGTGTAGATCATGTATTTAATAAGGAATTAATATCCAGAATATATAGAAAACTCCTAAAACTCAACGATAAAAAAACCCAAACAACTCAATTAAAAAAATGCACAAAGAACTTGAGCTGCCATTTATCTAAAGAAGATATATAAATAACCAATAAGCACACAAAAAGATGCTCAACAAAACTGATCATTAGGGAAATGCAAATCAAAACTACAGTGAAATACCATCTCACATCCATTAGGATGGCTACTATCAAGAAAATAGAAAATAAGTGTTGGAGAGGATGTGAAGAAATTGGTACCCTTGTATACTGTTGGCGGGAATGTAAAATGGTGCAGCCACTGTGGAAAAAATATGATGGGTTCTCAAGAAAATATTACAAATGAATTACCATATGATCCAGTAAATCCACCTCTGGATATATACTAAAAAAAATGAAAGCGGGGTCTGGAAGAGATATTTGCATACCCATGTTCATAGCAGCATTTTTCACAATAGCTAAAACATGGAAGCAACACAAATGTCCATCCACTGATGAATGGATGAGCAAAATGTGATATATACGTATAATGGAATATTGTTTAGCCTTAAAAAGGAAGGAAATTCTGACACATTCTACAATGTGGATGAAACTTGAGGGCATTGTGCTAAGTGAAATAAACCAATTACAAAAGACAAATACTGTATGATTCCACTTATATGAGGTATACTTAGAGGAGTCAAAATCATAGATACAGAAAGTAAAATGGTGGATGCCAGGGACTGGGGAGTGGGAATGGGAAGTTATTGTCCAATAGGTATAAAGTTTCAGTTTTGAAAGATGAGAAGAGTTCTGGAGATGGATAGTGGTGGTGGTTGCATAACTATATAAACATACTTAATATCATTGAACTGTACACTCAAAAAGTGGTTAAGATGGTAAATTTTATATTACATATATTTTACCACAATAAAAAGTGAAGAGAAAAAAAAAGGAAAGGAAGAAAAAGTAGGCAAAGGATCTGAATAGACATTTCTCCAAAGAAGATACACAAATGGCCAATAAGCACATGAAAAGATGCTCAACCTCATTAGTCATCAAGGAAAATGCAAATCAAAACCACAATGGTATACCACTTTACATCCACTAGTATGTCTAGAATCAAAAAATCAGATAATAACAAGTGTTGGTGATGATATAGAGGAATTGGAACCCTTATACACTGCTGGTTGGAATGTAAAATGGTATAGCTGCTTTGGAAAACCGTCTGGCATTTCATCAAGTGACAAATTATATAGTTACCATTTGACGTAGCAATCCCACTCCTAGATATATATCCAAGAGAAACGAAACATATGTCCATGCAAAAACTTGTACGTACCATTTATAGCTGCATTATTTACAATAGCCAAGTGCCCATCAACAGACTAATCATAAAATGTGGTATGTCCAAAAACGGAATATTATTCATCCATAAAAAGGAATGGAGTGCTGACACATATTACAGCATGGATAAGCCTTTAAAACATTATGTTAAGTGAAAGAAGTTAGTCAAAAGTCCACATATTATATAATTCTATTCATACGTATGTCCAGAATTGGATAATCTATAGAGACAGAAAATAGCTGAGTGGTTCCTAGGGCTGCGAGACGGGAGGATAGGGAGGTGATAGCTAAATGGTACAGCATGAAAATATTCCAAAATGGACGGTGATGATGGATGCATGTATCTGCGAATATACTAAAAACCACAGAATTGTACACTTCAAGTGTGTATTATGTAAATTCTGTCCCAACAGAGCTGTTTTTAAAGATCTTTATGTTTACCAGTTCATAAATAATACAAGAGACAAGAAACAAGTTAAATAATGCCACAAGAAAGCAAGGACCCAAATCACAACGTGGGAAATTCTACAGACAAACGTCCAGTTCGTCAAACAAATCAAGGTGTAGAGGGAAACAGAAAGAAAGCTGTTACAGAGTGAGAATCTTAAGAGACATAATGAAATGCATGATGTGGACCATCTATGGATTCTGATTCCAATAAACTTACTATAAAAAGAATATCTTTGAGATAATCAGGAAATTTTGAGTATGTTTAGTAATTAGTTTTGGTTTTTGTTGGCTATAACAATATGTTGTTGTTGTTGTTTTAATGTCCTTATTGGTAGAGATGTGTGCTAAGGTAGTTATAGTAGGAATGATAGGAGGCCCAGGATCTGTTATGAAATACTTTGCAAAGCTCCTCTTCCCCTTCCTTTCCTCTCCTTTTCCTTCCTAAGCGAACAAAAAGTCCAAATGCCAAGAAGACAGGTATCTGTGCTGTGGGGGTCATGTAGCCACAATGGCCCCAAATGGCATCCCGGAGTGCGGGCAGAGTGGGTGTGCCTGAGGGCTGGACGGATGGATGGACTGGCACAGGGTGTCAGAAGCATCCATGCCAAGGAGAAGGTTGGGCAGCCCACTATGGAAGTCACAGCCAAGGAGGGGGAGGGCGTGTATGTAGGAGGATCGAGCAGTGTGGGTGTCAAAACATGTGAGGAGGGAACCCACGTGGGGAACAGTTGGGCAGAGGAGTCGAAATCCAGGCTTGCTGAGGAAGGTTTCCACATACAAGGAAGTTCATCAAATAGGGAAAAACATTAAGAATAATGGGAGTCAGGTTTCTCATTGTTGGAGAAGGGAGTCCCTTATTTGTTACGGCAGCACAGGCTAGACTGACTGGTACAAAGGGAATTTCAAAATAACAACAGGGCTTTATTAAGTGGAGGGATGGGGGGGGGCTTTTTGTTTTCTTAATTACCCTGAGAAGAAAATAAAAACCTAATAAATGTGGATGTTGGATGGTTGTCATGGTTTGGTGAGTTTAGGAATTCAAAAGCCCCTGTACACACTCTCAAACATGCCGTAACCTGAGACCACGTTAACGAAGCCCATGGAATACCCAGCAACGTGCGGCAGTAGCTTGTTCAAATGCAAGCATAAGGCCCACATCACTTTGCTGGCCCTTCAAGGCCAAAGTGATGAATCAATGATAAATGACTCAGGGAATAATTTTAGACACAGAGGGCTGACTAAATGATTCTGAAAGATGTTGAAAAGAAAAAAAGGTGCACCAGACTCCATATCTGAGGCTGTTCCTACAGACCCACTCGCCGGCTTCTTTCCAGCTGCTGTTATCTAGGGTCGGTAGCCTCAGCACCTCTGCAGGAGCTCAGAAGCCCTGCCACAGTGATTCTTGTCACCCACATTTCCAGCACCCCCAGGCGCCCTCGTCTTGAACAATCAGTACACAGTGGGAAGGCACATAGGTTGGTATACTCTGGAGTAAATTTAGACGTAGAACTGTTTTGCATCCTTATTTATCTGAGTAATCTGTTCTGCCAAGTTTCCGCCTTTATAGTCAGGGACCAACCAATTACCATGAAAATCAGATGAATAAATATTGAAGAGAATGTGTTCATCGTCTATTTTGGTGTCCTCACAGCAAGGAAGTGACATTACGTTTTTAATTAAGTCTTTCATTTCCATTTTCTTTTTCAGCTAAAGCTGTCCTCCATAAGATCAATTAAGCTAGATAATCAGATCCAACAAAAAGCCCCCCAAAAGAACAGTTATTAGTAGGTGTGATTTACAGATTTTCCCAACCATACAGCAAATTTCTCCTCCAAAATTAAAGCTGTAGAGACAGCACAGCTTGGGGTGTTTGGGCTTGCTCAGACATCTGGTCTAACTTCATGTCCTCCTTGTCTTCTACATTATCTTGATACTGGTTCATGAATGTATAATATATTAGTAATAGTACGTATCTTTTGTAAATCATCTTTTTGTCTATAAGGACTGAGTGAACAAAAAAATTAATCATCTTTGATCTATAAGAGGGTATAATTTAGCTAAATTTTAACGTTAAAAAAATACCTAAAATTTTCAACTGAAATATTTATATTCTCATAGGATTTCTATTTCCCTCCTATTTTCCTTTAGATAACTACAACTAATTTAATAGGCAGCCAATGCAAATGGAAAGAACTCTGGACTGAGTTTGTGTAGAAAATCTCATTTGTGACCCCAGGTCACCTTCTTCGGTCCTCAACCTCCTAACCTGAAAAAGCCTGAGGTTGATTTATGTATTCAGTTGTCTAATGCTTATGGAACACCAGCTATGTGCCAGGCACTATTCTAGATGGTGGGAAATACTGCAATGAGCAAGACTGCTACCCTCATGGAGATTATAGTCTAGTGGAGGAAACGAAATAATAAACAAATTAGCAAATAAACGAGTACTTGTTTGTGATAAGTGCTTAAGGGTAAAAATAAATCAAGGTAAAGAAATAGGGGGTATCTAGGGGATTCTATTTGAGGTAAAATGGTGGGGGAAGTCTCCTCTGACCTGAGTAAGCCTAGATCATTGTAAGAGGTGTGTATAACCACATAATCTTGACACGCAAACCAGACGAGCACACACAAGCGAAGGAAGCAAAGACAGTGAAGACAGATTTCTCTTATGAACCTTTTTCAGGTGAAAAAATCCCAAAGGAAATATTAGGACTCCAAATCCATGATTACTATGTCAAGACCAAGCAGGGTTTATGCCAGGATGCAACATCAGAAAAATCTACCTGTGTAATTTCCCACATGAATGGACTTTAGGGAAAAAATCATGGTATTATCTCAAAAGCTGCTGAAGAAGCATTTGATAAAGTTCAATACATAGACATGATAAAAGCAGTTGGGCAATTAACATGTATCAATAGGTAATGAGAGCAGAGATTGCCCTTTTAACTGGCTCATGGACATATCCCAGGTGCCAAAAACAATGCCTGGATTAGTAGTCATCCAGCACACATTTGTTGAGTGAATGAATGAATGAAATCTTTTAGGTTGATAAGGACATCTTCCAAAAGCTTACATCATCCTTAAGGGAACAAAACCTCAAACATTCCTTCAGGTTGGAAACTGAACAAGGGCGCCCTCTCCTGGCCAATGCTCAAAGGTGCCCTCTAAGGTCTGGGATTGGAAGGCAGGCGAAAAAACTGTCAGTGTTTGCAATGGCAATGACCGCGGGTCCAGTAAAACGACCACAATCAGCAAAATTTCCAGGCTCAAGATCACACTACTTTCCTCTCCCTGCAACAGCAACTACTGAGAAAAAGTGATCAAAAATAACATACCACTTACAACAGGAACTAAAACTAGACACCCTAGGAAATAACCTAACAATGGAAACAGAAGAACTTTCTGGAGAGAATTTTAAAATTCTAACAAGAGACATCTTAAAACTAAATAAGTGGAGACATGCCGTGTTCATGGAGGTGATGATTTAATATTGAAAAGTGTCAGCTCGCCCCAAATTAATCTGTAAATTCAGTGCAAGTCCTATCGAAACCCCAGCATGTATTTTTGGTGACTTGATAAACTGAATCTAAAATCAGAACAAAGAATAAAGGTCTGAGAATAGCTAAGACAACTTATAAAAAGGAGACTCAAGAGGAAGGATGCACACCACCAGATACTAAGACAGTTTAAAGCCGTAACGACTAAAGCAGTATGGAACTTGCACAAGGAACAGACCGTCAAATCAGTAGAACAAAACTAAGAGTCCAGAAACAGACCCATGACACAGAGACTTAGTGTGTAATAGAAGAAGCATCACTACCACAGAGAAAAGATGAATTATTTGGTAAATAGTGACGGGAGAATTGGCTCACTACGTGGCGATTTTTAAAGTGTTGGGTCCTATCTTATATCATCTTCCAAAGTAATTTCAGTTGGAATTGAAAGGTAAATGTGAAAGATAAACAATAAAGCTAGTAGGAGAAAATATAGAGTATCGTACATCTGTGATTTGTAGGTGAGAAACCTTTTAAAACTCAAAACTATAAATCATAAAGGGGAAAATTGATGGATTCAGCTACATTCCCAAAAAAAAAGACTTTTATCTGATGAAGAATGTCACAGACAAAACTATCTGATAGGTGAAGATGTGGGAGAGTACATATGGAGATTCTATTGCTGGAATAAACTCAAGAAAACCCAATAAGAAGATTAAAAGAGAAACATGGGGGAAAGATAGGAACATAAAATTTATGGAGAAACCTGTTAAAGTGCAATCAAAGAATTGTACAGCAAACGATGAGACATCACCTCACTCCCCACCCGCACCAGATTAGCAAAACTAGATAGAGAAGGGGTGGGTATGGGACCCTCACACTCTGCTGCTGTGCATGTCAGTAGCCCAGCCATTCTGGAAGCAGATGCAACCCCTGATGACATTAAATGTATGTATATCCTGTGATCAAACACTCCTGGGATATGCCCCAGAGAGACCATCCCAGGTGCAGGGGAAACAGGCACGAGGTTTGCAGCACCTTCAGTTTTTCAATCCTTCACAAGAGAGCTCAGGAAGTGATGTGCAGACGGTGTATCCAGTGAGCCCCAGATGGCTCACCCAAGTAACAATTCAGTATACGGAAGGCACCACTGACATCTTAAAAACATGTACCAAAGGGAAAAAGAAAGAAATGATTTGTGGAATAACATCATGTTTGCAAATTTCTGAAACACACAAACACAAAATATGTATTTTCCCTGGTGTGCATATATGTAAAAAAAATCCACACAATGAAAGAAGGTGAATTGGATATATGGGGAATGGTTGCCCAGCTAGAGAGTGGAAGAGAAGAGAAGGTGCAGAGGTCTAGGGAGCTGAGGTGTGCAGGCAACTTAGTCTAGACACCTGAGGCAACAAATCATCTCAGGTAACACCGCCTCTTTCCCCAAACACACACAGTTAAATTGTGTCCAAGTCCAACTGAAGACTGTCTTCATCCCTACCTGTCAATCAAAAAAATGCAATGTCCTTCATAGAGAACAGACTTGTGGTTGCCAAGGGGAAGGGGAGGTTAGGGAGGAAAGGATTAGAAGTTTGGGTTTAGCAGATGCAAGCTATTATATATAGAATGGATAAACAGCAAGGTCCTACTGTATAGCACAGGGAACTATATTCAATATCCTGTGATAAATCATAATGGAAAAGAATATGAAAAAGAATATATATATATATATATGTATAAGTCACTTTGCTGTACAGCAGAAATTAACACAACATTGTAAATCAACTACGCTTCAATAAAATTTTTAAAAAACGCAATGTTCTTAACCACTATTGAGATAACTCTACCTGCTGCTTTGTTTTCACTGGATAAAAAAATTTTAAACAACAATCCTGGAATTTACTCAATGGTTAGGCTAAGGTAACTACATTTATTAAACTTAGTACTTCTTGGACTGTGCCAGGGTGAAGTCAAATTTATTTATTGACTGAAAGATGGTATATTCAGTCAATCCCACAGAATTATTCAGACACAACTGTACTGCCAGGAAGAGCCAAAATTACTGCCATGAGGTATTACTTCTCTGGGTGGGAAAGCAAGAGACTAATTAATAGGAGGCTTACTTACTGCTTCATCACATTTTATAACCTGCAAATAAAAACTGGTGATTCAACTTGCAGAGACACTTGAGGTAAATATTAAAAGCCCAGGAGCCCTGTACTTCTTTGTCCACTATGAACGTATTTGGAAGGAAAACTTTCTCAGTTTTTGTATTTATTTTAAAGAACATGAGAATTAAGGCTTTCAACCTGGGCCCTGGGGATTTCCAAGTTTTATAACTTGCACAGGGGGCCCTGACCATGGGCCCCTGTAGCCTGGCTCTGGCCTGAAAGCATAAGTCCTCTGGGCCTGGTCTCCAGGGCCCTGGAGGAGTGACCGTCAGGACTCAGCAGGCATATGTGAGTAGAGGAGGGAAAGTGGTCCCCAGTGCAGTGGCCCAGGGTAGACTGTCGGAGGGAGGTTGGCCAGTGCAGGCCACACTCCGCCCTGTGCTCACCGTGCCTTCCGGGTCCACGAGCAGCAGGTGCTTGGCCTGGCCGTTGTGCATGCCAGTGAGGACAAAGGAGCCTGGGTTGGTGGTGCTCTTCCTGACCAGGAAGTCTCCATCTCTCTTCAGTAGCCCCTCTGCCTCCTTCCTGCTCATCTCCCCTTGGTACCAAGGCTCTGCTTTCAGCTCTTCCAGCATCTTGGCATCCGGGGCTCTGGGTGAGATGGGGCTGATGCACTCCACGGAGGCTGCCTTGCTCAACACAGGCCCCAAGGACTGGTTCTTGAGAGCATCTTCAAAAGGTTCTGCCAACAACATTTGCCAGCAACACGTCAATCCCAAGGAGAACAAATGATAAACAGTACAATGTGAGGGCTGGAAATGCAAAGGCAACTTCTACCAGAAAAAAAGAAGTAGAGAAAAATGACTGGCTGGTAATACAACAAGACTCATCATAACAAGTATTTGAAAGCAAAGCCCAAATCTTGGCATGACTCGTTCCAATGAGTCTGCTTTCCCAAGACAGCTGGGCATTGCGTCTTGTGCCAAAGACTCAAGCACACCCTTTGCCTCACTAGTTAGAATGACTTCATTTTTGCACGCTGCAAGAGGCCATGCATACTACATGCCATCTACTTTCTCTGGAACATTGGCTAGCCTCTTCAACAAATGTGTTCTCTTCTGAATAAAAACCTGCCAATACCAAAGAAAATACACAAAGGAAAAGACAAGTTGCAAGGTTTTGATTTCATGCAAAACTGAAACCCAGGCCAACAAATGTTTCTTTCAAAATTTTTGTATTAGGTGAATTCTTAAAAGAGAAGAAAACTGACATTTATTGGGTGCCTTTTGTGTGACTTGCCCCAGGCTAGGAGCTCTACCTCCCCTTGACCTTCACTTGTTTCCCTGCAGAAAAAGGCTCTTCTGTGAGTGTTTGAGATTGAGCTTGACTTTATGCCCTTCAGAACATACTTCTCTTCTCACTGCAGGCCACGACTCTAACAGCAACAAATATCAGTGGTAAGAGAAGTCACCAGGCTCATCTAATTAAATCTCAATGTTCGATTTTCAAACAAGGCAATATGTACAACAGCACTCTGAAAAACGCCCACAGTGCCACACAAGTGTAAGGTGTTGTGATGATTATTTAGGACCCCACTGCCAACCTGCTACAATGCAAGCACCACAAGAACAAGAATGGTTCTCTCCTGGGCACAGCTACATCCCTCTAGTCCAGCACTGTTCCTGGGACATAGTTTGTCCCCATAAATATTCAGTGAGTGCTGTAAAATCAGACCAGTTTGCTAAATGTTGGTAGAGAATGGGCAGAAGTGAAGTGAATAAATGAAACCAAAACTAAATCATTTTGACACTTGTTAAATGATTTACAGATATGGGACAAAAAAGAGGTTAAAACTACGGGCTAAAATTATGTTCGTAGATTTTCTCTTTTTATTCTACTTTTTCCCTGATTACCTGGAGTAGTTGAAAATTTGTATTCTGTTTCTGTACCATCACCATCATCACCACCATCACCATCACCACAGCATCCTCATCACCATCATAATCACCGTCACCTCAGCCCCACCACTAGCATCAACATCATCACCATCACTATCAACATCATCATCACCATCACCATCATCACCAACACCACTATCACCATCTTATCATTATTATCACCTTCATTACCACCATTACCATCATCACCATCACCATATCATTACCCTCATCACCATCACCACCATCGCCATCAGCATCACCACCACCATCAGTACCATTACCACCACCATCAGTACCGTTACCATCACTATCAGCACCACTACCACCATCATTATTGAGCTATAGTGGTTCAAGACAAACACAGAGTGCTAGGTCTATTTTTCCATACTTTTCAATAGATACTAGCCTCTCCAGGGCTCTTTATACTTTCGGTTTCCCCTTCTCTAGTTTGGGGAGTAGGAGTAGAAATTGATGGATGAAAAAAGGGAGGTCTGGCTTTCATTTTTTCCATCTCAAACCCCAGCCCAATCTAACTCTCCTCAGGCTCTGGGGCCAGGAGTCACTGGTATATTGACTAAATTAAACAGTGAAAATTGTCTGACCATAAATACAACTACTAAACTGAAGTTGGGAGATATCGTTACAACTGGAGCTACCACTTTCCTCTGCATCTTGAGAAGTTGCTTCATACCTCCTAGGCTATTGCCACATTTTTTTAAATGAAGAGATTGGATTAGATGATTCTACGGTTCTTCTGGCTCTGGTGATTTTTAAAATCAGAATGGGAGTCCAGTGTCCCATTCTGGGGAAAAATAGACTTTTGTTGTCATGGTGCAACCTGTTTATAAAAGCACTCAGCCCTGTCCTCACCCACATGCAATACCAGGTACGTATTGTATGTGGTGAACCAGCAGTGAAGTTACCAAACCTCTAGGGTTCTCTGTTTCCTCCTCTATAAAATGGTAATAATAATAATATCTACCCGCAGGACTATTGCAAAAATTAAATAAAATAATAAGCACCTAGCCACGTGGTAGAAACTCACTAAGTGCTAGTCTCCTCTCCCTCCCTCTTCAGCCTGTAAAATTCTCAAGGAAACTGAAAAAGAAATTTGGGGATGAAAAGCTGTTTGTGAGCTTGGGAAGCTCTTTCAAAATTCCTTAACAACAATTTACACTTTCATTAATCAGTTCACGGATGATTTATTTTTCCCAATCTATATGCCAAACAGAGGTCCGTGGTACACATCATACTACAGTGCAATCAACAGTAGTTTGGGATTATCTTCTTATCCCGTTTTATTTTTCATCAGAGTACCTGTCACTACCTGTAACACATGGTAGTTATTTAAACTTCATGAGAGTAGGGACTTTGTCTATTTTGTTTTCCTGTATATGCCCAGTAAGTAGACTAGTATTTGACACATGGTAGGTGTTCAGTGGAGAGGAAGAAGAGGAGAGAGAAAGAGAAGAAGTGAGAGGGAAAGTGAGTGTGTGTAGGCAAACAAGAGGTTATATTACAATTTCTTGCTTATATGTTAGTCTTGTTCAACAGACTAAGAGCTCTATGAAAACAGTGGCCAAGCCATTTCATCTTGGCATCCTTAAAACTGATATAGTATTTGGCACACAATATCTAATTAATACCTAAGTGAATAAATAAATGAATGCATTTATGTATATCATTTGTCTCAATACGACCTTCAAGAGCAAAGTCAATTATAAAACGGGGGTGGGGGGACTTCCCTGGTGGTCCAGTGGTTAAGAATCCGCCTTCCAATGCAGGAGACGCGGGTTCGATCCCTGGTCGGGGAACTAAGATCCCACATGCCGTGGGGCAACTAAGCCTGCATGCTGCAACTACTGAACCCGTGTGCTCTGGAGCCCGCATGCCACAACTGGAGAGAAATCCGCATGCCACCACAAAGATCCCATGTGCTGCAACTAAGGCCCAACACAGCCAAATTAATTAATTAATTAAATTAAAAAAAAAGAGGGGGAAGCTGCTTTGCCTCTGGACTGCAGAGAAGGTTGTAATTCCAAAGCAGGGGTTGGCCAAGTTCAAAGCCTTGAAAAGCTCAATCATAACCCAGAAAAATACAGCTAATCAGTGTCATTAATCAAAACCCCACTAGAAGAAAATTCAGTAATTGCACAGATTTCAAACAAAAGACAATGTAAAAAAACAGCCTCAAAAGAGAAAAATCCAGTGGCAAATGGAAACCCACTCATGTCAAAGAGGTCTTTCCGTGGGCTGCTTTCTGCACTGCTGCCCGCGGCCAGCCCAGCCTGCAGTGGGATGCACTGGGTGTTGACATAGGTGGGGGCTTCTCCCGTAGGGGCCACCTGCGATTTCCTTTCCGGCATGCTGTAGATGTCCAAAGACCCTGCAACAAGAAAACAGCCCTCTTTTCTCTTCTGATCGTAACGTTATTCATGTTAAGCTACCCAGTGATTCACAGAAAAGTTCCTTTAGCCCATTCATAAGAAGATCCTTCTTTCAGATGCCCATCTGTTAAATCTCCTCTCTGACCCTCTCACACCCTGTTGTACTCTGCTAGGATGCTCTCCACTCCTTCCTGTCAAAATGGGACCTACTGGCCCAGGATGATGGACACCGTGAAGGTTAGGAGCCTTACCAAGACCCTAGGCACCTCTGACCCGGGCTGGGGGGAGCGGGGGGGGGGGCCACACCTGCTGCAGAAGCTGCCTCAGCCTCCTCATCCCCTTTACAAAGCCCTGAGATCAAAATAACTGAGCAGAAGAAAACCGGCCTTATTTTCATTGCTCTTTTTTTAAGTGTAGGGGAATGCTTCATATCTTAACTCCATTAGAAATGCAATGCAAGTGCTGTGACCCCATTTTATTAGAAAGTTACTTCCTAATGAATGAGGCACCTTCCTTATAAAACAAGAGTCAGGCTTGTGCCTTCATGGGACTTCCCAACTGGACCAAGACTCTGTCAAGGCAGGGTCAGGCTGTCCCTGCTCTTGTTGCCTGAGGCGAATGAAGGGTGTTGCCCTGCTTGAGCCACTATCCGATTTTTTGTATGGGATCGCTGTTTCTAACAGGCTTCCACAGACACTCTCAAGATCGCCTTGGGCCTGGAGAGAGGTCACAGAAAAACTCAAAAAAATCTCGTGGTCTGTGGAAGTCGGCTCAATCCAGCTGGCAAGAGTGGGTTCAGGGCTTTTGAAGAAGCTTTCCCAAGAGCCCACTGAAGGCCTTTTGGCAGCACCACTGTCTCTGGCCTGTAAGCGTGAGAATGCAGGTGTCCTGCGAAAACCCCTTCTCTGGGGAGCATCTCCACAAATTCCTGAGCTCTGTCTACTCCTCTCCCTGGATGTGGTTTCTATGCGTCACTGGTCGTTCCTGCGCTATGAGTCCTGGCTTAGTGATGACTATCTGCCATTCAGACGTCTGTATGAACTGCAGACAACTCAGTCTGTAAAAAGAACTTTACAAACTAATCTTTAAAAAGATCAAAAGCCCAGTGAATAAGTTGCTGACGACGGCCCTTTCCCACTTCAGACATTGGCAGGTGCTGAGTCGGGGGCAGGGAGACACACCCTCCCTGGTGTTGGTACCCAGAGTTCAGTTTCATTTAGGGGAAATGGCTGCTAGCAGATCAATAAGGAACATTTGTATTTGTTCTATGGAAAAGATATTTATTGCTTACAAATAAGAACTTGAAATTTATTTATTCTCTTTACACAAAAACTTGTGTAAGGCTCATTTTTGCCCTGGTGAACTTCTTATATTGTCTGTTCTTGATCTGGCTGGAATAACTTGAATATAAAAAAAGACCTCATTTTCAAATAAACCTGATGAATTTTCAATAGAGTAAATATCTCATGTAAGTAATGTGTCTCCTTTAGTCTTTAGCAGTTGTATGTCTATGTACACAATTGCTGTATAATACTTTTTAAATGTATATAGAACAAAGATGAAAAATGTTAAAAAAAAAAAAAGTGCCTCTGGCAAAGTTATAACTTTAATGTGCTATTTGCATCCTATTCTGAGATAGAGCCATGTGGTGTACTGACTGGGTTTTATGGATTATTGGCTAGGCAGTATGGATGGGTCATCTTTCAGCTGGGGCAGGCAAGACATGAAATTCTTTCATCAGGGGGAGATTTTAAAAATATATTGTCAATTACTCACCAGAACAAATGGCAATAATGAATGGAAAAGCCTTAATGTTAAACCAACAAATGTAAATTTCTATACCCAGAAGTGTACATTGGATCTTAGCTCATTTGTCACTCCATCGCCTTCAGGCCCTGAACAGTTAGTAGTCAGGGCCCCAGAGCTATTGAAAGTTATAGAAATGTTTGAGGTGGGAAAAAGTTTAAAATTAAAAGAGACTTTAAAAATGTATGTATACATACACACACATATATGTATGTGTAGAAATAACTGTCTAGAGAATAGAGACATGTTAGCGGTTAGCTTAAACTAAATAGTCCTTAAATAGCCATATAATTTTTAATGTGGGATGTAGGTGCGTGCTAAGAGGTTGGATAAGAGGTGGAAGTGTCCTCTGACAGGACCCAGGGCTTGTGAGGGATTTGTATCTCTGGTACTATCTCTGCCAAGGGCCGGCATTGCTCCGCTCTTCCTGAAGCTGACCCTGGAGAGGGAAGGCAGGGGTGAGGCAAGGAAGGGAAAGCTACAAGCTACTGCTGGGATCCACCGGGGTTCAGCCCTGCCGGTGAGCTGAGGGACAACACAAAGCACGCCCCACAGTCTCCCAAACCAGCCCCGTTTGAAATGGGTGCAGGTGCCCCTGGGGAGGTGAATTCCTCAGCCCCTGGGCAGGCAAGCCCTCCTGCCAGAGAAAGGCCTTAGGAGGAAAGTCTCAGGGTGCAGGAAGCACTGGGGTGGGTGGGGGCAGTGAGCTGGTCCTGGTGCCAGGGGCGGCATCATCTGATGTGTGCCCTCAGACATGCTCGACAGCCATTATTTCTATTTCTATTATCTGGCTGGGAACCTGCAGTCACACCCACAGCAGTTATTTCCAGTGGGTCACTCTGCCACTCCACAGGAGAGGAACTACCCACTAGGGAGCACGTCACTTTCGAAAAGTATTTTCTATGTTTCTTGTCCACCTCACCTTGCCTCTCACCTTGCCTGACAGGTGTTTGCTGCCAGTCTTCGCCAAGCGGGTCTCCTAAGTGTCTCCCCTGGTAGTAAGTTTGCTCTTTTCCTGCAAACTATAGACATATGTAAATACACAGAGTGAGAAAGTCATCCTCTTCTTGTTTCTGCATCTTTAAAAGCCATAGTACAGTAGAAGGGCCTTCAATGGCCAACAGATTGCATGCCTATTACACCCAATTTTCCCTTCATGCCTCTCGGTTGGCATTAAGATTTGGGGAATAAGTTTGTGTGGGTGTGAGAAAGAGGCTGTATCTCATCAAAACTACAAATGCCCCCTGTTTTCATTAACCCCCTCATCCCTTCCCTAAGTGTGACCATAAATTGAGCTCTTTACATGTAGCCACATCACTCAACATGACCTAAAATAGATTTCAGTTAAAGATTATCTGTGTGTCAGAACATACTTCCCACCCAGCACATACACCCATAACCATTCATGCCTTGGCAAGTCCACCTTGCTGATTCCTTCTCAGTGTTAGAGCTACTGACACTTGGTTTCAATGTTATTTGCCACTTTCATTGGTGTCATTGTCATTCACATAAGGTAGGTGACATCAAAAAATTCCCTACAACGAAGAGATATCATGGAGATACCATAACTCTGGAAAACGAATGCCTTACTAGAATTTCAAGTTAGAGGGAAAATCAGGGAAATAAGCAAAACAGAAAAACTCAAAAAAATCTCATGTTACATCCACTCTCCTTTCAGAGAACCCAAAGCACCCCAGGCCTTTTAGAAGTCTTGAACTCTCTCTTTTCCTCATTAAGTTCACAGTAGAATGGGATTTGTGCTAGGATGAAGAGGGAACTCCCAGAATCAGGAATCACAATATAGCTCCAAGGCTTTTGACGTTAAAACAAAAGCTTCCTCTACTTGTCTGCTTTGTGAAATGCATGGGGAAAAAGTTTGTGAGTTTTTCTGTCTGGACCTGAAAATAAAGTTGAAGAAAGCAAAAGGAAATAAAGTTCAGTCAGCCACCATCCAAGGAAAAAGGTATAAGCCTCACCTGGGCTGTGTCAGGACCGTGGGGTCTGGCTTTCAGTCGAGCATCTACAAACCCCCCTGGAGGAGGCATCTTGCTTGGAATGCTGTTGTAGTACGGGTGGTCTGAGCCATCACCCTCCTCTTCAGTCCATGGCTCATCTAGACTCTGCATTCTGTTAAAAGAGGATTTTCAGGGACTTTAGCCAAAAGTTGAGCTTGCAGTCAAAACCAAAAAAATCTAATGTTAGTAATTGTTGCCCCAGAAAGCAGAGTTTAGTCACTGCCCCTTTAACCATCTAGGTCTCAGGCATATATATAAAGCAGATGAGTGGTTTGGCCAAATATCCCTGACTTATTCACAGTTCTACCCTTTAGAAAATTCTGGTCATATTTGAAACAGGAAAGAACTCCTTTTTTAAAATTACACTTTAATAAGGAAAGATATAATTTATATGTAAGGATAACCAGTTTCTCAAGGCATAGACACACATTTTAGTACATTATGAAATTTACCCAAAACAAAATTAACTTTAAAATGGAGATTTAGTGACATCAGGGAAAATGACAGAGTAAGGACCTCTGAAAATTCTCTCCTCTGTAATAGCAACAAGAAAGCTAGCAAAGAAAGTTTCATAATCAACTTTTTCATAACTCTGGAAATTAACCAGAAGCTTGTAGCAACCTAGAGCGTGTTTATTAAACAAACAAAAAAACACAAACAGCTGTCAGAACAACAGCTTTGTTGCATTGTAACTTGCTTTATTGTCATCTCCATGGTAGCCTTAAAAACCCAAATCCCACAGTCACAGTGAAAACCAGCAGCCTAATAGCCATGGGAGGGGGCAAAAGAGCATTGAGGCTCCTTCAAAGCCCTATTCCCAGAAAACAGTCATTATGATGTTTCTGGTCATTCTCTAGAATCCTCCACTCCAAAGGTTGTCTTTATTTGACCTGATTCAGAGCTTGTCCAGGGAACATAGCTTCTTCCCCAGGGTCATTTGTCAAAAACAATTAGAGGCACTTCTTTAACATTGTGGCTCCCTGAAACAGTAGATAACATTTGGGGTAAAGAGTAAGCTAATCAGAAAGCTTAAAAGAAAAGCTGGGAAATAATAAGCTTTGACATAATTCTGGCAATCTGGAAGGCTGCATGTATACGAGGGTTGTTTTCATGGCCGGGGTTCTGTGCCTGCTCAGAAAAGATGTAAAAAAGCTCTAGTTCTCACCTGTGACTGACTTTGAAGCTTTGCACAAGCAGGAAGTAAAAGCTAACGCAGAGTTGTCAGCTGCCTAACTGAGTGTTGAAGGAGTGCCCCAACACACACACAGAACCCCTCAGCAAAAACTGTGGGACTTAGTGGTTTCAGACATTCAAGGAAATCTCTTTTCAGTCATTAGCTGTCTAATAAATGAACTGAGCTGAGTTGTCAGTGGCCATATGTGACAAAAAATACAGACTTTACTAAGTTAGTTTAGAAAAGTCATTACAACAAACAACCACAACAAACAGCAACAACAAAACCTGAGGAGGGGAGAAATCTGACTTCCAGAGTTGTCACACTATATTATTTAAAATTTCCAATTTCAACAAAAAATTATGGGATGCAAAGAAACAAAAAAAATTGGCTCATACACAAGAAAAAAAAGCAATCAACAGAAACTGTCCCTGAGGAAACTCAGGTTTTGGACTAACTAGACAAAGACTTTAAATTAGCTACTTTCAATATGTTCTGAGAACTAAAGGAAACAAAAAATCAAACATGACAATGCTGTCTGACCAAATGGGGAATAACAAAGAGATTCAAACCTAGACACCTCATAATCAAACTGATTAAAGCCAAAGAGAAAGAATCATGAAAGTAGCAAGAGAGAAGCAGCTCTTCGTATACAAAGGATCCTCAATAATATTAACAGTGGATTTCTTATCAGAACCAATGGAGGTCAGAAGGCAGTGAGATGTCACATTCCAAGTACCAAAAGAAAAAGACTATCTACCAAGATCTCTATATAGGCATAGTTCGTTTTACTGTGCTTCACTTCATTGCATTTCACAGATTTCACAATTTGCATGTTTCACAAATTGAAGGTTTGTAACGACACTGCACTGAGCAAGTTTTCAGTGCCATTTTTCCAACAGCATTTGCTCACTTCCTGTGTCTGTGTCACGTTTTGGTAATTTTCACAATATTTCAAACTTTTTCATTATTCTTATATTTGTTACGGTCATCTGTGATCAGTCATGTCTGACGTTACTATTGTAATTGTTTTGGGGTGCCACAAACTTCATCCATATAAGATGGCAAACTTAATCAATAAATGTGTGTTCTGACTGCTCCACCAACTGACTGTTCCCCCATCTTTATCCCTCTTCTCTGGCCTCCTTATTCCCTGAGACACAACAGTATTGAAATTAGGCCCATTAATAACCCTGCAATGGCCCCTAAGTGTTCAAATGAAAGGAAGAGTCATATGTCTCTCACTTTAAATCAAAAGCTAGAAAAGATTAAACTTTGTGAGGAAGGCATGTCAAAAGCTGAGACCGTCCAAAAGCTAGGCTTCTTGTGCCAAACAGTTAGCCAAGTTGTGAATGCAAAGGAAACATTCTTGAAGGAAATTTAAAGTGCTACTCTAGTGAACACATGAATGATAAGAAAGTGAAACAGCCTTATTGCTAATATGGAGAAAGTTTTAATGGTCTGGATAGAATATAAAACCAACCACGACATTACCTTAAGCCAAAGCCTAATGCAGAGCAAGGCTCTAACTCTCTTCAATTCTATGAAGGCTAAGACAGATGAGGAAGCTGCAGAAGGAAACTTGAATCTAGCACAGGTTGGTTCACGAGGCTGAAGGAAAGAAGCCATTTACATAACATCAAAGAGCAAGGTAAAGCAGCAAGTGCTGATGTAGAAGCTGCAGCAGGTTATCCAGAGGATCTAGCTAAGATAATTAATGAAGGTGGCTACACTAAACAACAGATTTTCAGTGCAGATAAAATAGCCTCATATTGGAAGGAGATGCCATCTAGGAATTTCATAGCTAGAGAGAAGTCAATGCCTGGCTTTAAAACTTCAAAGGAGAGGGGTGGGTTAGGGAGGGTGGGAGGGAGGGAGATGCAAGAGGGAAAAGATATGGGAACATATGTATATGTATAACTGATTCACTTTGTTACAAAGCAGAAATTAACACACCATTGTAAAGCAATTATACTCCAATAAAGATGTTAAAAAAAAAAAAAACTTCAAAGGACAGACTGACTCTCTTGTTAGGGGCTAATGCAGCTGGTGACTTTAAGTTGAAGCCAATGCTCATTTACCATTCTGAAAATCCTAGGGCCCTTGAGAATTATGCTAAATCTGCTCTGCTTATGCTCTATAAATGCAACAACAAAGCCTGGATGACAGCACATCTGTTTACAGCACGGTTAACTGAATATTTCAAGCCCACTATTGAGGCCTACTGCTAGGAAAAAAGATTCCTTTCAAAATATTACTACTCATTGACAATGCACCTGGTCACCCAAGAGCTCCGATTGAGATACCAATGAGATTAATGTTGTTTTCACGCCTGCTAACACAACATCTATTCTGCAGCCCATGGATCAAGGAGTAACTTCAATTTCAAGTCTTATTATTTAAGAAATGCATTTCATAAGGCTGTAGCTGCCATACGTAGTTATTCCTCTGATCGATCTGAGCAAAGTCAATTGAAAACTTCTGGAAAGGATTGACCATTCTAGATGCCATCAAAAACACTCATGATTCATGAAAAGAGGTAAAATCATCACCATTAACAGGAGTTTGGAAGAAGTTAATTCCAACCCTCATGGATGACTTTGAGGGGTTCAAGACATCAGTTGAGGAAGTAACTGCAGGTGTGGTGGAAATAGCAAGAGAACTGGAATTAGAAATGGAGCCTGAAGATGTGACTGAATTGCTGGAATGTTATGATAAAAATTTAATGGATGAGGAGCTGCGTCTTAGGGATGAGCAAAGAGAGTGGGTTCTTGAGATGGAATCTACTCCTGGTGAAGATGCTGTGAAGATTGTTGAAATGACAACAAAGGGTTAGAATGTTATATAAACTTAGTTGATAAGCAGTGGCAGGGTTTGAGAGGAGTGACTCCAATTTTGAAGGTAATTCTGTGAGGGAAATGCTATCAAACAGCATCGCATGCTACAGAGAAATCATTCATGAAAGGAAGAGTCAATCAGTGTGGCAAAATTCATCGTTGTCTTGTTTTAAGAATATGTCACAGTCACCCTAACCTTCAGCAACCATCACCCCTGATCAGTAAGCGGCCATCAACACTGAGGCAAGACCCTCTACCAGCAAAAAGGTTGCAACTCGCTCAGATGATGGTTAGCAATAAAGTTTTTAGCAATAAAGTATTGATAATTAAGGTGTGTACATTATTTTTTAGACATAATACTATTGCACACTTAATAGACTACAGTATATTGTAAACATAACTTCTAAATGCACTAGGAAACCAAAAAATTTGTGTGACTTGCTTTATTGTGATATTCACTTTATTGCAGTGGTCTGGAACCAAACCCTCAATATCTCTGAGGTATGCCTATACCCAGCAAAACTATCCTCCAAAATGAATCAAAAGTTAAAACAGTGCCAGATAAATAAAAACCTAGAAAATTCATCACTAACAAATCTGCACTACGAAAAAATACTAAAGGAAGTACTTCAGGCTAAAATGAAAGCCACTAAACAATAATTCATGTCACATGAAAAAATAGAGGATAATGGTAAAGTTAAAAACATAGGCAAATATTAAAACAGTATAAATGTAGTTTTTGTCCATAACTCTTTTCCTCTCCTCTCTGATTTAAAAGACAACTGAATAAAGCAATAATTATAAACCTGTGTTGATAAGCATTCAATGTATAAATATGGAATCTTCATAACATAACAGCACAATGGAAGGTGGAGAAATAGAGCCACATAGGAGCAAAATTTTTGTATACTATTGCAATTAAATTGGTGTTAATCTGAACTAAATTGTTACAAATTAAGATGTTAGTTGTAATCTCCAGGGCAACAACTAAGAAAATAACTTTTAAAAGACAGTTTAAAAAAAAGAAAAGAAAAGAAGGTAATGAAAAGAGTTCACTCATAAAATATTTATTTGACACCAAAGAAAGCAGTTATGGAGAAACAAAGGGACAAAAAAATGACATAACACATATAGAAAAAAATAGCAAAATGTCAGGTAAAATCCTAATGTATCAGTAATTATATTTAATGTAAATACATTAAACACTCCAATTAAAAAACAAAGATTGGCAGAATGGATTTTTAAGATAACGTGGTCTGACTATATGCTTTCTACAAGAGACACATTTTAGATTGAAAGACATTTTAGATTTAAAGATTTAGGTTGAAAGTAAAAGGATGTAAAAAGGTATTTCATGCAAACAGTAACCAAAAGAGAGCTGTGGTAACTCTACTAATATCAGACAAGATAGACTTCAAGACAAAATTTTTACTAGAGACAAAGATAAAACAGCAACCAGTCAAGAAGATACAATAATTATAAAGCTATATGTACCTCACAACAGACCCTAAACTATATGCAGCAAAATCTGACAGAATCAAAGGGAGAAATAGTGCAGTACTAATATTTGAAGACATCAATACCCACTTTCAATAATGGATAGAAAACCAGAGAGAAGATTGGGAAATAGAAAATTGAACACTATACATCAACTAGACCTAACAGACATCTATAGAACACTCCGTTCAATAACAGAATATAAATTTTTCTCGAGTCCACATGTAACATTCTCCAGGATAGACCATATGTTAAGTCACAAAACAAGACTCAAAATTTTTAAAAGATTAAAATCATACAACATATGTTTTCAGACCATAATGGAATTAAAGCAGAAATCAATACTAGAAAGAAACTTGGGAAATTCACAGATATGTAGAAATTAAACAACACATGCCTAAATAACAAATGGATCAGAAAATAAATCACAGGGAAATTGGAAGAAACTTTCAGGTGAATAAAAACAAAAACAACATACTAATACTTATGGGCTGAATGTAAAGCAATGCTTAGAGGGAAATTTATGAACGGTAAATGTCTATATGATAACAGACAATCTCAAATCAATAACCTGACCTTCTACTTTAATACACTAGAAAGTAAGAGCTAAACCCAAAGCAAGCAGAAAGAAGAAGAATAAATATTAGGGTGGAAATAAATAAAATAGTTAGTAGAAAATCAATAGAGAAAAGCAATGAAACCAAGAGTTGGTTCTTAGAAAGATCAACAATATTGACAAAGCTATAGCTAGACTGACCAAGAAAAAAGAGAGAAGACTCAAATTACCAAAACTAGGAAGGAAAGAGGAAAGACTGCTACCAACCACACAGAAATTAAAAGGATT
This sequence comes from Eubalaena glacialis, assembly GCF_028564815.1. Classification (NCBI taxonomy): domain Eukaryota; kingdom Metazoa; phylum Chordata; class Mammalia; order Artiodactyla; family Balaenidae; genus Eubalaena; species Eubalaena glacialis. The sequence continues at coordinate 105,794,415 of NC_083724.1, read as the reverse complement.
ATAAGAGAAACTATTAAAAATCATATGCCAACAAATTAGATAACCTAGATGAAATGGAAAAATTCCTACAAAGACTCAATCCACCAAAAATGACTCAAGAAGAAATAGAAAATCTAAACAGAACTGTAACAGATAAAGAGATTAAATTAGTAATCAAAATCTTGCATCCCAAGAAAAGCCCAGAATCATATGGCTTCTTGGTGATTTCTATCTAACATCTAAAGGAGAATTAACAGCAATTCTTCATAACTCTTCCAAAAAAATAGAAGAGGACAGAAGTTTCCAAACTCAGTCTATGATGCCAGTATTACCCTGATATGAAAACCAGACAAAGATATCACAAGAAAAAAATAACAAAACTGCAGACCAATATCTCTTATGAATATGGATGGAAAACAAAATACTAGCAAACCAAGTCCAGCAACATACAAAAAGAATCATACACCATGACTGAGTGGGATTTCTTCCAGCAATGTAAGATTGGTTCAACGTTCAAAAATCAACTAATGTAATATGTCATACCATTAGAATAAAAACAAATACCAAATACTCATCTCCATAGACACAGAAAAATCATTTGACAAAATCCAACACTTCTCCATGATAAAAACCCTCAAAAAACTTGGAATAGAAGGGCATTTTCTCAACCTGAAAAAGCATCTATGAAAAGCCCACAGCTAAGAACACAATTAATGGTGAAAGTCTGAATGCTTTCCTCCTAGAATCAGGAACATGACAAGGTTGTCCAGTCTTTCCACCTCTATTCATTGTACTAGAGATTCTAGCCAGGACAATTAGAGAATAAAAAGAAATAAAAGAATTCAGATTAGGAAGTAAGAAGTAATAAAACTATATTTATTTGCCCAGGACATGATCTTGTATATAAAAAATACTAAGGAATACACACACACACACACAAATGATTAGAGCTAATAAATGAATTCTGTAAGTTTGCAGGATACATAATGAATATTCAAAGATCAATTGTATTTTTATACATTAACAATGAAAAAATAAAATTAACAAGCAATTCCTTTTATTATAGTATCAAAAAGAACAAAAGATTTATTCTTTTGGTAGTAAAAATTATCAAAGCAAGTGCAAGACTTGCACACTGAAAATTACAAAACACTGTTGAAAGAAAATAAAGAAACTCTAAATAAATGGAAATACATCCTGCATTCAGGGATTGGAAGACTAAATATTGCTAAGATGGAAGTACTCCTCAAATTGGTCTACGGATTCAAGACAATCTCTATAAACATCCCAATTGCCTTTTTTGTAAAAGTAGACCATAAAATTTATCTGAAATTGCAAGGGGCCCCGAATAGTGAAAACAGTCTTGACAAAGAAGAATGTAGTTGGAGGACTTATACTTCCTGATTTCAAACTAACAATAAAGCTATACTATTCAAGGCTATGTGGTACTGGCATAACGATAGACATATAAATCAATGGAATAGAATTAAGAGTCCATAAATAAACCCATACATTTATGGTCAATTGATTTCAACATGGATGCCCAGACAATTCAATGTGTGAAATAGTGTGAAATAGTCTTTTCAACAAATGGTGCTGTGACAACTGGATAGCCACTTGTGAAAGAATGAAGTTGGACCCTTACCTCACACCATATACAAAAATTAAGTCAAATGGATTAAAGACCTGAAAGTAAGAGCTAAAACTTAGAAGAAAACATAGATGTAAATCTTCATGACCTTGGATTAGGCAATGCTTTCTTACATATGACACCAAAAACAAAAGCAACCAAAGAAAAAATAAGTACATTAACTGGACTTCATCAAAATTAAAAACTATTGTGCTTCAAAGGACATTATCAAAAAAATGCGAAGACAACACAAAAAATAGGAGAAAATATTTGCTAATCATATAATCTGAAAAGAGACTTGTATCTACAATATATAAAGAACTTCTATACAAGTCAACAATAAAAAGACAAATACCTCAATCTTAAAAATGAGCTAAGGATTTGAGCAGACCTTTCTCCAAAGAAGATATACAAATAGCCAATAAGCACATGAAAAGATGCTTGACATCATTAGTCAACAAGAAAATGCAAATCAAAAGCACCATCAGAGACCACTTTGTACTCACTAGGATAGCTAGGACAATAACAAACGTCGGTGAAATTGGAACTTTCATACATTGCTGGTGAAAATATAAAATGGTACAGCCACTTCAGAAAACAGTTTGGTAGCTTCTCAAAATTTTAGCATAGAGTTACCATATGAGTGAGCAATTCACCTCCTAGTTATATACCCAAGAGTATTGAAACATCTGTCCACACAGGAACTTGTACACATCTTCATAGCAGCGTTATTCATAAGAACAAAAGGGTGAAAATAACCCAAAGGTCCATAAACTGATGAATGACTACACAAAAGTTAACATATGCATACAAAGGAATATTATTCAGCCCTAAAAAATAAAATGCCATACTGATACATGCTACTATATGGATTAACCTTGAAAACATTCCAATAAGTGAAAGAAGTCAGGCACATATTGTATGATAACATTTATATAAAATGTCCAGAATTGGCAAATCAATAAAGACAGAAAGTAGAGTAGTGGTTGTCTGGGGAAAGGGGGTTGGAAAATGGAGAGTAACTGCTAATGAGTATGGGGTCTCTTTCTGGGGTGATGAAAAATGTTCTGGAATTAGATAGTGGTGATGATTGTACTCGTGCTATCTTTGACAATACTAAATACCACAGAACCGTATATTCTTAAAGGGTAATTTTATCATAAATAAACTATATATCAAATTTTTAAAAAATAATAAATGGAGCTTTGGCTACATTTGAATTCTTTTTCATTGTCTTCTCTGGTTTTGTGTTGAAAATAACTTTAGATTTCTGCAAGAAAAATCAGAGGAAAAAATCTTCTAAGGAAATTCATACCATACCAAAAAACCCATTCATTTAAAAGTATTATTTTTTATTTCCAGTTGGAGATGGGCGATGAATCCAGATCACAGAGTCTCTCCCCCAATAATTAATACAATGAACAAAAAATACCTCACGAATAAGTAAAGCCATCCACTCACTAGCAGCAAGAGAAGAAGGAAAGAGGAAGTCATGTGCCACCAACATGAAACTTTGAGATGCTGGGGCAGCTTGCTGGGACCTAATGCCGCCCCACTCACTCCACGCTCACCTGTCCCCAGCTCTACTCCGAGGAATGTGGACAAAGAAGCTGACTGTGCCAATTCTCATACCTCCAGCTCATGCCCAATTTGAAGAGAAATGGCCTGAGCAAGTGAGCAGAAAACCCAAGGAGAACTGCTCACAAATAGAACCTCCTGTTTTGCTGGCCCCTGGGAAATCTAGAAGGAAAATGGGCCAGTGCCCTCCACAGTCCAGGGTCCCCATAACAGGGCAGGGAGGGGAAGAGGGACATGGCAGCTGGAAGCAAAGTGCATTCTCTCATGGCCCAGGATGTCCCCAGCTGGGACAGAAGGTGGTGCATTCCCACCTGCTCCCTGGATCTCAGACCTGCTCAGTGGACACAACAAGCAGCTTGTCAGACAAGATGAGACTGATGTCAGGGAACACAGGTCCCCTTGTTCCTGCTCTGCTTTAGAAATGTTATACCATTACTTGCATATTGGGTTGAAAGTTTTCTCGGTAGATAAGATCTCTCTACTTCATTCTCTTTCCCCAAAACTTCTTCAAACTTTATTATATAGAAACATATACAGGACTTCATACCTTAAGTATATTCCTGGAGAAGCATGGTAGTTCAATTAACTCCCCCCACTCATTTTTTGACATATTATTTTAATAGGATTTATTTGACTTCTTTGCAACATTTCAAAAGTACAGAAAAGCCTAAATTAATATAAAAGCCACCTACACATCCACCACCGAGATTAAACAAGTGTGAACATTTTGCTATATTTGATACCTTTTTTTAAAGAAATAAAACTTGTCAAACTTGCTTTAGATGAAAAAATACATGATATTAACTGTAAAATGCTAATGGTAGAATCTAGACGGTGGGTATACAGGTGTTCCTTGCAAATTCTTTTTGTATATTGGAACACTGTTGTTATAAAATGTTAGGGAGGAAATACACTTAACAAAATCAGTTAAAGCCCACCCATGTCCCTGTCATCCTCAGATGTCCTAGAGTTGGTATGTAATATTCTTGCATGTTTTTATACTCTTTATACACATGCACTTATCCATAAACTATATATACAATTGTTTATGTGTTTTTAGAATTTCCATAGATGGTTCATATCCTTTTTCACTCCATTTAAAGTATTTGAGATTAATTCTGGTAATACACATATACTGATGAATTCTGTTTAATGACTATGTCCCATTATAATATAAAATTTAGAACTTTTTGTTCACCCACTCTCCTGCCAAGGGCTATTGGGTTCCCTCCACTTTCCAACTCTTTTTTCACACAACTTGTATGAGTTTTCAGAAGTCTTTATCAACCGGGAAAAAATGGGGCCTTCACAGGCACCTCCAGAATGAATGTCTTAACAGAAATTTTCCAGTGGATAAAGGGAAAAAAAATTAAAAGTCTCTTTCAAGAAAGGTGAAGACTTCAGAGAGATGAAAGGAGACTTCATAATAATGAAGGTAGAGGTAGGCACTGCCTTCACAACTAAGTCCTGGAATGTGGCTGCAGAAGTTGGAGAAAACATAAAAAGTAAATTCAGGAGAAATAAAGTTTTATTGACAGCAAACACACCATTGTAATAGGCTTTCAGTAGGACAGGTGACTGAATAACCAACATGCCCTATATTATTTTTTTTTAATGCTGCATGGAATATTCTTATCTCCTAAGGAAACTCAAGGGTAGACTCTGAACATTTTTTATAATAAACTAAACATCTCACAATTCCTGTTTACATGTACTATTTCAGTTAACTCTTTAAATACTGCCAAGCCACTATTATTCCTATTTTACAGAGAAAACTGCTGAGACCCAGATTGGTTAAAGAACTTGCCCAGGGCCACACAGGCCATCAAGTCTGAAAGCTACGAAAGCCAATAAAGCAGAATCAATGCTCGTCATTCCAAGCAGAGGGCCTCACGAAGGGAGCCTGTGAATCAGGACTTTGGCTAACCCTGAGGACAAGGACCATGGGACAGGTGGAACCTGTGGTGACACCAACCCAAGGAGGCGACATAAGGAAACATCACGTGCTTGCAGAGGAAACAGAACAAAAACATATTACAATGTGTTTTTTTGTAACCTTGGCTACTGTCACTATAGTTTCAAGAAAATGTTTTTCTAAACATTGGGAGCATCGCCCATATGTCGGCTTCCATCTGTCAGTTTCCTGAGCCATGGCCAAGCACCAGCCAGGTGTCTCCGGGCCCAGGAAGCCCTGTGATTAACTGTGTCTGTTCAGAGCACTCCTCGGGGAGGTGGTTTTGTGGTTTCCTCCTTTCAAGTGTTTTTAAGGGGAAAGGTCAGAAAATGAAGAGAGGCCACTGCAAACGGTGTCACAGCGCTACTCACCGGTCGTGGAGAGTGGGGATCTTGGAAGGACACTGCAAATATTGCTTAAACCGGAGCTCAAAGGCTTGTCCGATGGAGCCGATGACCTCCTGGGCCAGCCCGTCACAACATTCCAGAATGTGACAAGCTGTAGGAGCAAGGGACACAGGTTCATTAGAGATAGACACTGGAGCTACCCAGGCTCCTCCTTCCTGAGGGTGAAAGCCCGCAGCCTAGGGAAGAAGAGAGGGACAAGGAGGTGCCTTTCATGACATGTCCTGTCAGCTCTGCGTGCAGCTTAATCCCTGAGAGCCCCCAGCGGTACCGTTTCACCGCAGAGATCCATTTCTTAATAGCCTATTCTCTCCAAAAGTAAAGGTTCTATTTGTAAGTACGTTTTAACATTTTAAAGTTCAACTTGATTGCTGTTCTATTGCTTTAGAGTCTATAAAATATCAAGTCAGAACTTAGTAGGGAAACAGGGTTTGGAAGGAAACCTTAACAAGACAAAGAACCTGATAGTAACAAGAAATGAATCCCTTTAAGACCCCGTGAGGCTTAACAAATGGACTTAAACCGGCTCTTATTGAATGAGTCCTGAGGTATCCGATGGACTTAGAGCAAGCTGTTTGCTTACTTCCTAGTGAGAGTAAAGTGTCACCACCAGATGTGGCAACTCAAAGCAATAAGATCAACAACCTTTTAAGATGAGTTTAAAGGGATATTAATTAATCACTATGACCATCCCACCACATGCCACCTGCATCTACACTGGACGAGACTGGATATTCATGCCAGCTCTCAGAAAAGGGGAGTTGGCAGCCGGACGAGAGCCCCTTAGTGACCTGTAGCAACCTTTAACCCCTTTGGGGTGCCCGTTGTCTTGGTGGCCAGGCTGTGGTGTAATCCATGCAGAACCTTCGGAGAAAAGAGGGTTGAGTGGGGGAAGGCACTGAAGAAGGTCCCGTCTCTGCTCTACAAGAAAGTAGAATGTCTTCTCCCCAGACACACGTCCATGGCATCCCACAGAAGAGTCCCAGCCCCTTCACGTTGTCCCGTGACCAGCATGACATGCTCTGTTACTAACGGGATAAAGGCATCTCCCTGGAGAAAATGACAGACGCATGTGTCACACTCCATCTTTCTCTTGCCACCAGTTAGGATACAATTGTGTTTCAAGGAGGTTCCTCCAGGAGCACAGCGGGTGCCCAGCAGTGAGGAGAGGCATTGCTACAGGGGTGGCCATTCCCCAGCAGTGATTAGGGAGATGCAGAAGCATCCCTCTGCTGCAGGAGAAGCGAGCACAGAAAGAGGACTCATTAAGGTGGGAACTGCGAGGGAAGGAACAGAGACATCACCACCTCCACAGTCTGGCCGCTCTTCCATCACGATGCCGCCTTCTACACGCACAAAGACAGCCAGGCGCCACAGAGCTCACCCTGATGGTGGCTGCTAGGGTGGGGGGCCTCAGGCTTCTTCCCTCGCCAGGCTCGAGGAGGGAGCATGCTCCTGAGGACCCGGGGACAAGCATTTCCTGGGAAGAGCAAGTGTAACTGGATTGCCGCTTCAGACTGCAATGCAATCCCTTGGATACATTAGCCCTACCTCAGATATGGCCAAGGGATTTGTCCAAGGAGACAGGTGTCCCGGCTGTATTTTATTATTGAGTGTTGATATTGTTTTATGTTATTATTGATATTAGTATTTATTATCAACCCGGTTAGGCACAAAGCAAGGCCATATTAAGCAGCTGTTGGAGTCATGGGGTTGTTCGTTAACGGATAGCAGTGGAGGTGTCTTTCCAGCCAATGAGGAAGTAGGAGTCTAAGACAGAGTGAGAGAAAGACACCTGGCTCCCCCACCTGCCCTGTGTTTCCAGCCACACCTGACCCCTCCACGCAGCATCAGCACCAGCCAAGAGAACTGGCTGGCCAGTACTTTGGAGAAACAGAATAACAGCTGGGGACGGGCCAAGAAAGTGAAGCTTATTTTTCTTCTAAGGAGGAAAGCAGTGCCCTAGCCTTAGTGAATGAAGAGCAAGGTTTCTGCAGAGGGGGCCATATGATCAATCCACACGGCCCCCTCATCTTCTACACACTAGAGAACACAAGGTTGGAAGTGGGTCTTCTTTACATCAGTTCCTGGGACATTTGGAAGATGCAGGGCTCTGGGTGGAAGCACCCTCACTTGGTGAGGGTGGAGCCCTGGTATCTGGTCTAGATACCAGAGGGTGACAGGAACTGCAGATGCAGAATTAAATCACGACTCCAGGCTCTGGGGCCTGGCTCATTCCTCGGTGGACCGTGAAAACGTCATCTGTTGGCTAGGTCTGAGGATCCTTCTGTAGAACGGCCTCTCTGTGTTCCAGAAACCCACTCCAAATCCAGAACTAACCCTGGGCTGACGGTCTCTCTGGACCTGTATTTTCTCTGACTGTTGCAACAGTCTTTAGCTAAAAGCCACTGTCTTCTAACCTCACCTGTGTGACTCAGTGTGTGTGAGGAATGATGAGTTTCTCGCCACAGGTAACCATCGGGGCTGCTTGTTTTACATCCCATGAGGAAAGGATGGAGCTGGAGGTGTCATTCATGAGCAAGAAGGAGAAGAACTGGATGAGAGGCAGGTACAGAGTGGTGGGACCCAGAATCAAGACTCAGAATGATGTTGTAAAACCTAAAACGTGGCCCAAAACAAACATAGGACCAGCAAAATGGGATCACTCCTCATTCTATCCCTTCCGAAGGGGGCGGGCTCTTTGGCAGCGGTGAAGTAGTGGGGGGGGGGGTCTCCGGGGTGGGGGTGGGGGGTGCTTGTCTGCCCATGCTGGTCTCTCTCTCTGACCAATAAGCAAGGCTGATGTCGCTTTCCAGGAGAGCCAGCTCAGACCCCACAGCAGCCAGCTCAGTCCTGACACTAGTGAGGGGACTTCATCAGGCCTCACCACAAAGGCCACTCCCCACATGGGATGAGCCACTTGAGAGCAGGATGTGCTGTGGCCCTTGTAATCATACCAGATAGAACTGGGACACAGCGTCTTTCCTCACACAGCAGCCTCCTAATAGGTCAACCACACATCTTCCCCGCACAGTAGACACTGGCAGGTCAGAAGTCCCTCCGCAAGTTTCCCAATGGCTCCAAATAAGTCCAGAGGCCAGTGGCTGCACCTGTCCATCGGTGTTCAAGGCTGCCCTGGCCATCTGACTGATAAATGGACTGCAGGCCAACTGGGGCCTCCATTCATCTGAGCTAGCTCTCTGAGCCCTGCCTGGGATGGCTGCTCCGTTAGTCAGCACAGGCAAGTGACGCCACAATAACAAACAGCCCCAGCATCTTAGTGGCTGAAAACAATCCCATTCTTTCTTGTTCATTTCTGGGCAACTCTCCAGGTGGTGACCCCATGAACCAAGCTGCTTTGATCTTTCAATCCTGAATTTCAACACAAGGCCTCTTCCCAAGCCAGGGAAGAAAGAGACAGCAGGGCCTTGCGCCAGCACTAACTGCCTCATCCATTCTGCTCTCACACAGAACTGTCGCCTGGCTCCTCCTCCACCCAGGAGAGGCTGGTGGTACAGTCTCCTGGGAGCTTGGAAGGAGTGAGGTCAGGACATCAGTGAGCACTAGTAATGCCTATCACATGCACCAAACACCAAAAAAGGCTTTACTTCTGTAAATAAGAAATTGTCAAGATTTTCTCATGCTTACCAGTGAAGAACTCTTTACTATACTGAGCATGTGTCTCAAATATGTATCTACTTATTTATAAACTATGAACATATATTCCCGTGTCAATATAATAGTATGCATATTATAAAAATATCTTTTAAAAGATGTTAAAAATGATACAATAAAGATAAAATAAAGTTTAAGATGTCTTGTTGGCCCTGAAAGCATCACACTGTCATTTATTATCTCAAAGCAAGATAAATATTTTGGGTGAGGTTCATCACTAATGATGATGGATAGAAATTCATCCTTCCATCTTTGAAATATTTTTCTTAATCATTTTGAGTCTGGAGGGGTTGATTCCTTATCTTAGCTGATTAGATTATTGTTGGTTTTTTTTTTTTTTTTTTTTTTTTTTTTTGCTTTGTAAAAGTAAGATCCCACTTCCCCACCCCCTCTGTGGTCAGGAGCAGCTGACATACAGAAAGGGTGTCACTGGCTCACTGCACAATTTATGTATGACTATAGGGTAATACCCGCTCTATCTCAGATCAGTGACTATAGACAGAGGCTCCAGCATGTGTTTCCCACCACAGTGGCTGCTTCCACACCCTGTGGGATGGGCCACCCCACCTCAGTGGGCATTGTTTCCATGGGGCGACTCTGCAAGTATGAGCAGAAAACCTCTCAGGATCTGTGCTGCTCTTTTAAGAAGTCACGACCCCTCCCACCCACGCCCACACCAACCCAACTCACACTTCACAGCCATCTGGCCTCCACAAGGCAGCCCAGCCCTTGAAGGGGTCCCATCTCAGACTGTCCCACTGTCCTCTTATCTAGACTCACAGACTCTCCAAGAGTTCCAATTCATAGCCAAGTTCTCTACCAACTGGTGACTGACATAGGGAACCTCAGAGACACCTGGAGTCATTACCTAATCAGAAAAAAATCCTACCAAACAATGACTGCTGTCTCTTCCTCTTAGTGGGCTGACAACTCTCACCCCTTAAAAGGAACACTGAACACCAGTGGATTCTTACCAGAGAACTGGAGACTCCAAACTCAAGCATAGTTTTCAGCCAACCCTAGTCTGTTCACTTAATATATCCACATGTTCCTCATTGTTCCAGATTTTTTTGATCTGAGACAGGTAAGAACTCCAAGATTCAGCTCCCATGCTCTTAATTAAGAGTTGTTTAATATCTGTTCTAGCCTCAGAGTGGAAAACTAAAACTTTATGAGGAGATAATTTTGCACCCATCAGACTGGCAGGGATTTAAAAGTCTGAAATTCCAAGTGTTGAACAAGAGCTGAAGCCAAGGAGCCCTCCTGTGCCACTTGTGGAATTATAAAGTGAAATAACCATTTCTAAAAAAACTGAAGATGTCCCAAAACACAGTGATTTGTCCCAGAGGTATAAACCCTAAGAAAATTCTTGCACATGAGCACAAGGCAAATGTACAAAATATTTACTGCAGACTTCACTCAATAGACACTTATTGAGCACCAACTCTGTACCAGGCTCTGCCCCAGGATCTCCAGATACAACAAGTAACAAAACAGAGTCCTGCTTTCACCGGTCTTATAGTCTAGAAGGTGGACACTGAAAATAAAGAAGGAAAAATATACCATTAGAATGGGTTGAATGGTGCCCCCCAGCAGACAAAGCCCTCTCTACATCCTGACCCCCTGAACCTGTGAAAAAGGGTCTTTGCAGATGTAATTAAGGACTCAAAATGAGATCATTCTGGATTAGGGTGGGCCCTAAATCCAATGACAAGTGTCTTATAAGGGTCAGAAGAGGAGGTGACACAGACACAGAGGAGGAGGTGATGTGAAGATGGAGGCCGAGACTAGAGTGATGCAGCCACAAGCCAAGGACTCCTGGAGCCACCAGATGCTGGAAGAAGCAGGAAGCCTCCTCCCCTGGAATGTTTGGAGGGAGCATGACCCTGCTGACACCTTGATTTCAGACCCTTAGCCTCCAGAATTGTGAGAAAGCAAACTTTTGTTGTCTTGAGCCACAAAGTTTGCAGTAATTTGTTACAGCAGTCACAGGAAACTAATACAACCATAAAGACAATAATGTGAAATAAAGGGGGTGATGAGGATGATGTTGTAGGGTGACATGTAGGATGACCAGGGAAAGCCATGTAGGAGGTGGCATCGCAGAAGAAGCCTGAAGGAAGTCAGGGAGTGAGCCATGGGAAGGTCTAGTCTAAGAATGTTGCAGGCATAGGGCTCAACAGGTACAAAGGCCCTGAGGCAGGTGCTTGCTTGACATGTTCAAGGAAGAGCCAGAAGATCAGTGGAGCTGGAGTGGAGGTGAGGGGAGATCACAGGAAACGAGACAGGGGATAGAACAGGAGTGAGCTCACGTCGTGATGAGTGAGACAAGCAGATACTTTGTGGTGGAAAGACTTAGCTCTGTGGCTTGTCAAGGTGAGGGGGCTAGGAGGCTTCTGAGCAGAGATGTGCAGCAGGCTGGTAATTACACAAGTCTGACTTTCATCCAGAAGCTTGGGCTACGCAGGAACATTCACAGTCTTTGGCACAGGGTATTTAGAACCCAGGGACTGGCTTGTTTATTTAAAAAAAAAAACAAAAAACCATGGTTGACAATAGCCAGATATGGGAAACAACCTAATCATTCAGTCACAGGAAAATTAACCTCCCACCACAGTGTTATGAGATGGAATTTAACCTCCTGGCTTAAAAAAATAAATCACTGCTTTCACTTATTATACAGAAGAGGTTTTACTCCTAGGGGAAAGAAAAGCCAGAGAAGGTGCTGTATTATTTAAGGAGTTCATACTCTTTAAGTTTCTCCCGGAAAGTCACCTCCTGCGGCCTACAACTGTCTGAGGCCAGAGGAACCCTAAATTCAGTGTTGAAATGACCGTGAGCTAGTAGAGAAGCCTGGAGAAGGAAGCGCAGCCATGCGAGGCAGTAGTCCACGGGGGGCTTCCCTCTCAAGCCCAGTCACCACATTTCCTCCTTATTCAGGAAATCCTGGGGAAAGGGCAGCAGGATGTGTTAGAAGCTATACGGGCTGAACACTCAGGCCTCTCTACCATCAGGTCAGCACCATAGGATATGACTTTCCATGCAAGTTCAGGAGTTCCAGAAGGCGCCTGAACAGGGATGCTATTGTGGTTATAAATTATAGGAAGTACATGCCACCTGCAGGCAGCCATATGTCTAATTAGGACATTATTTTTTATGTACTTTTGTGACCCAAACAGTCCATTCTGAACCAAGAGACATTAGGTTGCAGGGAATGGGAGTCCTTGGGTAGTAATACAAATTCCAATGTGAAAAGAAAATGGTATATTAGGATCCAGCAAAGCCTGATTTGTTGGGCGTTTTATCCTACATATATCAGTAGTCACCTTCCAGGTCTCCTGTCAGCCCTGCCTTTCAGCTATAAGGTGCCAACCTCATGAAACTTCACTCATTTGCAATCCCTATCTCCTCAAGATGGTGGTGGTTACCATAGAGCTTAATGACATGGGTCAGAGATCCTTTGCCCTCTACCAGATTAATTATATAAGCCATGGATTCTTGATACTAGAGAGAAAAATATAATTTTTTTCTCACTGTAAATACTGCTAGATTACCCAAAAACACACACCAGAATGTATAAGCAGGAATCAGTGTGGAAAGGATAAATGATAACAGTGAGGGACTTTGACCCATCTCTGAAGGATTTTGACAGGAGACTTTCTGGGCTCCAAATGTGCCTTGATGCCTGCCTGCCTTGAGGAGCTCTGCTTGCAGCCAGGGAACCACAATGGGGTCAGCACATCAACTGGGGCCTCTGCGTGGGGAGTTGGATATTTAAGAGTCCAAATAAGAACATTCACTCCCAGAATTTCTTGCTAATCTGACTCCTGCATGGCAGAGGCCATTCTTATTCAATTAAACTCTCTTCCTGGCCTAGGGCAGGAGGAAAGAGAAGAGAGCAGCCAGGGGAGCCCTCCCCCAGCTCCTTGAGGAAGGAGGCAACGGTGGGTGGACACATATCGGATGGAGGCAAAGCGTGCTCTGAGATACTGTTCATGGCCAGATCTATGACTCCCCTCCCTTCCCACACTGCCTCCCAGGAGGCTGGGGCTGCCTGTGTACGTGTGGGAACAGAGACGTGATGGATAAGGAAGGCTGCAAATTCCTGTCGGAGGGCAGGTCTGGTTCCCCTCCCCTGAATCTGAGCTGCCTGGGACAGCTTTGACTAGTCAACTATGACAGAGATGAAGCAGTGCCTGGTCTTTGGCATCCACTTTGGCATCATGGAGCCCAGAGTTGCTATGTGGGAAGTCCTACTGCCCTGACTCAGGGGCCACTTGGAGGGGCCCTGAGACTCCTTGCAGAGGGAGAAGGACCCTGCTGGCTTTGACTTCTAGTCCTCCCTGCCAAGGTCCAAGGCGTGGAAGTGAAGTCAGCTTGGACCCTCTAGATCAGGCCAGCCACCAGCCAAAGACCACCCAATACCCCATTGATGCCACAGAGAGCAGAAGAATTGGCCAACTGAGCCCCGCCTGGACGCTTGATACTTCATCATATCAAAAGATATTTTTAAATGATGGCTGTTAGGCCATTAAGATTTGTTACGGGCAACAGATAACTGGAAGGAGGGAGTGATCATCTCCTATCAAGCCTCTCAAAGGACCCCTATGCTGCTGGTGCCCCCAAAGCACCAGCAACAGCGCAGAGGTCTGGCGTTTGTCTTCACACTAGCACTGCATGCGGGTCCCAAAGGGAGCTGGTCCAGCAACCACCGAGCACATAGAGTAGATCCTGATTTCCATGACTTTGAAAAGGTACTGTGGCAGGTACTGTGGTACTTTGACAAGGGCAGAAGGTGCTGCTGGTTTACAGCCGTGAAACAAGGTATCAGCTTGGATGCTTCCATGGCCCTAAGTCAAACTGCACAGGGTTAAACTCCTTCAGGGTCTGGACCTAGAGCCTGATTCCTCAGCCCTGGCTGTACATGGGAATCATCTGGAGAGCTTTTAAAAAATACAGTTGCCTGGGTACCCCTCTCTGAGGCCTGAGCGTTGAGATTTTTTTAAAGCTCCCCAGGTATAAAGTATGGTTCATTTTCAGAACCATTGACCTAGGAGCCATTAAGGATGTGAAGAAAAAGTCTAGGATTACTTGAAGTTAACTTAGAACAAACAAAAATAAAGGAAGAACTTCAACAAGTGTTAACTCTGGGATGAGTGCAGCCTGCCACCTCCCCCTCCCCCAAGGTTGGTGGGAAAACAGAATGCTAAAATCTCACCTGAGGTGAAATTTTAAAAGAAGAAGAGTATATATATATATATATGTATATCGACAGATATAAAACTTCTGCAAAGCCAACTAGGAAATCTTAACAATGGGTACCTGGGGTAGAGGGTGGGAGGAGGAGGGGAAGCAATGGGTGGTAGAGGGAAGTGCCATTTGTAGTGTTACAAACCCCACAGGTGACCTTCGTCAGTGAGTTCTAAATTGGAGTTGTGCAGCACCTGGTGGCTGCCCGGGATTCAAGGGTAGCGCCCCCTAATCAGCCCACCTGCCCAGGCTAGTTAACATTGGAGGGGGGGACCCTTCGGTATTGTAAATGATGAAAGAAATGGGGTGGTGGGTATGTAGGGAGGGTCTGGGAATAAAGGTTCCATGAAGATGGGAAGTAATTGGATGTTTCAAATCCCCTACCCGGCCTGTGTCTGAGGCCCTAGCACCTTTGCGGGGTGTAAGTGGGCAGCACCTGAGCTTGGACACTGGCTTCCAGGGCCATGCAGAGCAGCATGAGGCTTCTCGGGGAGACTTAGTTGGCAGTGGACGCACAGGAGCTGGAGCTGGGCAGGAGGCCAGCGGTTTGCAAAGTCTTCAGGTGTAACTGAGGGCACCTTCAGAGTATGAGTGGGAGCTGCCATGCGCAGGTCAGGTGTACCAAGCTCTAGCCATCTGGATACAGGTGTGTGTTTAAAGCTCTCAGACATCCAGCACCTCCTAACCCAGCCGGGTGTGCCGCCACGCTTCACTGCCTGCAAACCTCAATTATCGCTAACAGTACGATGTGACACTGTTCGTTTGGATGAAGAGGGCTGAGATCATGAGGACCATCTGGTATCCATTGTTAAGCCTGGCTGCACATGAGTGAGAGATGACGAAAGTCACACATCGCTTACCTCTGCGATTAACAGGGTCCTTAGCTACGTACGCAACGTAGTCTGTTGTATCCTGTGAAAGAAAAATGAGATGTCACATCACTAATCGCAGGTTAAGACAGGACAGCAGACACACCATGCGTACAGCAGCTCAGTAACCAAGAGTAGCCCTGATGACAGCCCGGCATTTCTCAGACTGTACAGTGGGCAGGAATCATCGGGGACCTTGTGAAATGCAGATTCTGACTCGGCAGGCCGGGAGCTGGGCCCGAGGTTCTGCATCTGCAGACTGCTCTCACAAGACACTGACGCAGCTTCGCCACACCCACACTTTGAGCAGCAAGGGTGTGAAGGGCATCCATTCTCAGCATGTCGGATCACCCGAGGAGCTATAAAAACACTAATACCTGAGTCCCAACTCCCAGATAACCTGATTTAACTGGAGTGGAAGTGAGGCCCAGGCATCAAGGATTTTTAAAAGCTCCCCAGATGATTCTATTATGAACCAAGGCTGAGAGCCACCGCTGTCAGCTGTCTCCAACAACGATCCTCAAATCTGAGCTGGGGTCAGAATCCCCGGCAGGGCTTGTTACAGCACAGATTGCTGAGCTGCACCCCAGGGTATCCGATTCGGCAGGTCTGAGGTGAGGCCCCGAAATGTACATTTCTGACAAGCAGCCAGGTGCTGCCGCTGATCTGGGGGCCACACTGAGAAAATTAGAAGTGATGTTCAAAGGTTGGTTGCAAACATCCCTCATGGGTGGATGAGATATGGATACGATGACATAAGTAGTAATTTTAATCCTTTTAAGATGTTTCAAAAGCATGAGCTCTATTTAGAAGTCTCACCCTTACACATGAAATATAAGTCCCCTTGCCTGCCTCATCTACTTGGCCCGCAGAGGAAACGATGACCTCGGAAGTGAGCCGAGGTGACCATGTGAATTTTAGTTTCTAAACAGAGAAAACAATAATTCTCTTAATTCTTGAAAGCAAAAGAAAGACTTTCCTGCAAAGTTGACATTTTCAACATTCAAAAAGTCTTGGGGGGGCAACTGGTAAAGGTCTCCCCATTGTTGTGGATATTTCCCCCATGTGATGGTTTTGGAGGACTCCAAGGTTATTGATTAGCTCCCAATGTTTTCAGCATCTGCAAGATTCTCTGTCATGAGTTCCTTCTTTGTGATACTCTATGGGCAGGAGAAACGACCCCTTCTTTCTCCACAGTGCTCCAGAAAACCATCCAATGTGAGAGGGGAAGAGGGAAAGTGAGTGTGGAGGCAGGGGGGAGGATGCCGTGCTTATGAGCACCCACTGCAGGGTGCAAGTCGCTTTTCCAAACATCACTGCCCTGGAACTCAAAAACACCCACTAAGACTAAGAAGGGAGAGAGCTCTTCCGGCAGCTCTTGACGTATTGGACTGCTACCCTGAGGTCATTCTCCAGCATGTAGCCTATCTGTTTCCCCTTCCTGCTCCGGCCACTGTCCTTTGGTGTATTCACAGACTGACCTGGGAAAGGGAGTGGGAGACCATCAAACCAGTCGACCTGACTTCCTGCCATTTCATCAAGGAAGATCGGGTCAGAATCTGAAGTTACTGGCAAAAATAAGGATTGTAGCTTGTAATCATAGACACTCTTCCCGGATTCAGGAGATGTGAATGTCAGAAGTGGACTTAGGGAGCACTAGTTTCTCAGTCTGAGATCCATGGAACCCTAGGGTTGGGCAGGTATATTCTCCAGTGTTTGAGATGTCACCAGAATCTCTTTTTATGCTTTCATTTCTATGATAATCTTAAAAGTTAATACAGTAATATGTGGGATCATCTGAATGACACCTGTGCCATCAAGCTCTGCACGCAATTTCAGTGCCAAGATTTTCAGTGGGGTTTCCAACATTATGGGTGCCAGGTTTTTAAAGAATCAGAGAGAAAAGAACAGTCAGATGGCTTTGTCACACCTGAAGCAAATTAACGTCACATTTGTACACAATGATGTACGACTGAAGTGTTTACTTGAATAGAAGAAATCAGTGGAAGGAGTGAGTCATCTGGCGCCTGTGGTAGTAGAGAGATGCTGACCTCAAAGGCTTCTGCACCATGGTAGCCAGTTCTAGAGTCACATTGGGAGCAGAGATTTAGTTTCAACAAAACTTTACTGATCACAGTAAATTAATTTTACTTTGAGTGTTATTGACTTTACTGTGTTTATTTGTACTTAATTTCCAAGTTTGAATGGGAGTTACAGTTTAATAAAAGGAATAAACATAAGGAGTCTATACATAATTTATTTTTGTACATATTTGTGTAACAAAATTAATTTGAGTCCACATTAGTAGTATATACAAGGAAATTCTTCTTTTTAAATTCTTACTCCAGTCTGAGAAATGCTCTTCTGGCTCCAAGCTAGGGAAGGAAGACTAGGCAAGAGATGTGATGTGTCCCTGTCACTCAGATGATCAATGGCCAAGCCAAGGACACAGCTTTTCCAATGCCAATAGTGATGCATTCCCGGCAGAGTGGGGGAGTGTATTGCTGTTAAAACAATGTTCTTGACATCACCCAGTCACACAGTGAGCACTCTAAGTTCCAAAGATGGGGCTGCCAAGTGCTTGTTCTGTATTTACCCATGTCTGTTCTCACTCCCCAAGTTTTTCTGAGCCTGACCATTATTCTTGCATTCTTTTGGTGATCTCTTAGAACTGCTAATAATAGTAGATTATAACTGTAGTATTCCTTTTTTAATTGCAGGGATTAACTGTGTTTTCCAGTCTGTCTTATTTGACATTTCAAAATACCATTTTCTTTCCCAGTAAACTGAGGCACAAAGCAAAAAGTAGATATATACTTAGCAGCAGAACAAGGAATAGGACCTAGAATTGTTGGTTTTATTTAAAACGTATACTAATTGTAATGGTTATAAATAAATTTGGAATGAGAACTCATGCACAATGTGATGTGCATTTGAATTGCTTAAAATAAAAAGTAACCAGGCTTCCTGTCCCCTGGAATCATGACATTTTCTGTATTAGAAAAAAAAAATATTAAAAGTTATGAATTACTTTAAGGGTCACTGAATGTTTCCTTTTTTTAAGAAGAGGTGATGATAGGGAAAATTGAAAATATTTCACAGGTCTTTGTGCATAGTGGAGAATAAAATAATTTTAACACAGGACAATGTATTTGGCTTTCCATTTTCTAGATCTCTGCATCTCTACTCAATGTCAACATGAAGATGAGGTTTGAGACAAGTTCTTGAAAGGAGATATTGATGCAGGTGTGCAACGTTTCTGCCTCTTATTTTTCAAACTGGGTTACCTTCCAAATTTAAGAAACTATGGTTCTAAGCATCGCATTAGGCAAGCAAGTAGACAGCCACTGCAAATTAACTAGATCCGGTTACAGATATAAGTACAGATATGTGTATATGTGTAGTACAGGTAGAGAATGAGTGTATATACATGTCTAGATGTAATCTTCAGAAATGCTCCTTAGATGGGCTTTATTATGGAACACTTCCACTTTCTAAACATACATCTCAGTGAGATATTTCATTTTGCAGTGGATCATAAGAAATTAAAGGATTGGAAAGAAAGTAAAGGAAGGGAAGGGAAGGACAAAAGAAGAGGAAAGCATCCTGGAAGACTTCTGAAAATTAGACCCTAAGTATGAAATAGGGCCAAAGCCAGTGGAACCCACTGAATGAGATGTTTAAATAATGCTCTGGTCATCCTGTGACACTTTAGCAGAGGTTTAAGGGCAAAGAACCATCTGCAGGGTGGCCAAATCCCTCTCCTGCCAGTGTCCTTGGCTCAAGGGTCTGAGACAGGGAGACGCCTGGGGCCTCTCCCTGAAGCCTGCATCTCCCCAGCAGGAGCTCAGTGCTGGGGAGACAGGAGTGATGCCTCCCTGGAGGCTGTAGCAGGTGGGAGAGGGAAGGGCAGGCCCAGGCTTTCCTGTAGCTGAGACACTCAGTGTCATGATTATACTGTCCTTTGGGAACATCGAGATTGGAGCCAGCAGTGGAGATCACTCCCTCGATTTGGGTTTCAATGTGCCAACAGCAGTTCTGCAATCAGGTTACCCAGGTGGGAGTATGGGAGGAAAGATATATGAGTTAAATACAGGGCATGGGAAAAATCCCCTTCCCGGGCTAGAAATAGACAAGGTTCCTGGCCTTGGGATAAGGAGTAATATAATGCACTAATCACTCAGGCTACCTTGGACCAGTAAACTCTTACATAAAATCTGAGCATTACCTACCGATAATTTGACAAAATAATACAAACAACAATAATGATAACAGAAACACTGCCCTGTCTGAGGAGGAAGTGGTTTTCTGAGTCCTGCCTTTCCTGACACTGAAACTGAATGCTGGCATTGTATCGCAGAATTCCTGACCGAATGTGGGGAGCAAATTCCCTTGTTATTCCACCTTGTTAATAAAAGAAGCAATGAAAACTAGAACATTCTCGTATTCTCTAGCCTCTCTCTTTTTCTCTCTCTATCTCTGAAACTCCTTCCCTGTTGGCAAAACAAAGCATTAAAAGACTACAGTGTTAAATTTGGAGAGAAAAATACCAATTTCAAATATTTATGAATAAACCAGACTAAGTAAATTCACAGCCTTTGAATAGACTTAAAATCCAAAAACGGAAGACTCCAAGGGAGAGCCAATAGAAAAACAGGAACAAAGCAGGATTAGCAGAGTCACGAGTGCACTCCAGGAACTTGAGAAACCAGGGAGCTATGTCATTCCCCCTTAAGAAAGCCAGTGCTTCAAGGATTTTTGACAGCTTTTTACTAATGAAATGAAATTTAATGGTAGGTCCTTGTCATGGGTTGGTTACCCCTAAAAAAAATGAGAGTCAGGAAGAGCTTATGAAAGGGAAGTGGAAATAGTTGGTATCACAGTTAACTTTCTTTATAGGGTCCTAAGAGGCATGCTTTTGAAGCAGGGCCCCTTCGCAGCAATTCTGACAAGAGCAAGAGGAAACAACTCCAAGGGCACTTACCGGGTCTCCCCCAGAGGCGAAGGAGATGGACTGCATATGATGATTCGCTATAATCTGCCAGGTCCAAAACAAGAAAAGAGATGTGCCGTTATTACCTTTCCCATGTCTTGGAAAACTTACTGTTTGTTGGCAGGCAATACAAATCCACAAGGATTCCTGAAAATTGGTAAAATTCATACCCAATGAAAATAACAATTATAAAAGTAATAACAATAGATAACCCTGAATGAACTTTCACAACGTCAGCCGCTCATCTAGCTGCTTTGCCAGAATTATCTCATTTAAGTCTCACAGCAGCCCTATGAGGTAGGAACTATTGCAATCCCATTTTACAGATGAAGAGCCTGAGGCCCAGAGGGGCTAAGCTGCTGGCTCAAAGCCCTACAGCTAGTTAAAGGCAGAGCTGTGACCGAACACAGGGGATCTTAACAACCATGCCTCTTTGAGAAGGAAAACGTCTCAACCACACACCAAAACATGTCAACTGTGCAGTTTCTGTTTCCAAAGACACATGGGGTCTTTGGTACAGACCCCATAGCTGGAGTGGAGGGAAGTGTGGCTGTCCCCTACTTCATCCCATTTGTATCATGAGCACATGAATTAGAAAGCCTGCATCCAAGATCAAAATTGGTGTCCTCTCAGGCACTCTTGTAATTTATCAATTTAAAAACCAGCGAGGATGTTCCAAGTTAATTTTAAATTGGGAAATTTCCATTAGCATTATAAACTGCAGCATACGGTGGGATTTAGTAGACACTGAGTAAATTAGGAGCTGCCCTAAATTTAAAAGGCTACATAAGTCTTCCACGCTATTTTTATCTTTTTAAAGACAACGTAGTGACATTGAAGTAAATTTCCGGGGGTGGGAACAGCAATCTCGTCTCCATCCCAGCATAACCAGGTTTCTTTCTGCACAGCCCCCTCAGGTCCTCGCCGGCAGGCAGGCAGAATTTACAGAGCTGTAATCCTACCATCCAAGGGATTTTTCCAACCATGCTCCAGTAAAACTCAAAGCAAAACTATAACTGAATTACAAGATAAAATGAGATATTTTTAAATGCTTACTTCACTTGTTGGCACTTGCAAAACTACTCAGGATCTAGAAAAACCTGAGTATATAGATGAATAAAAACAATGAGTCCAGCTCTGTAGCCTGTACCCAAAACCAGCTGGATCAGACTAATAGTTGCCCTTTGCAGCTTTCTGAATTCTGCCTCTAGTCCAGGGGCAGAGGGCTCCCAGGAGAGCAATGAGGACATAGCAGTCCCCGGATGATGACAAACTATGACTTCTGTTCATCTTTTGCTTATTGAATTTTTTGTTTATTTAATTTTTGATTCTAAAGCAGCTCTACAACTAGGGTTTGGAAATCAACGTGAACACAAAGATTTAAGAAAAAAATAGAAATCATATTTGGTCAACGTGACCATTACTGAGTGATTGTATGTTGTCCCTTTGGGTAAGATAGAAATTGAAAAGGAGAGTAAGAAAATTAGAGCTAATTAACTAAAGGATGTGTTTTGCTCTGAGGGTGTTTCATCTTGCTTCTTCTCCTTGAGCGCTCTGAAAAGGAGAGCTAGCTTTGCCTTTCTGCTGGCTCTCTGGTTTGGGAAGGGTCTGCCCACTCGGACTCCTTCTGTTTGCTACAGCCCGGCCCTTAACTCGGGAGAGGCAGAGGGATGTGAACTCTGGGTCCTGCCAAACCTTCCTCAGACTGTGCTCATGTCATCCGAGCTGCTGTTCCCCAGGCATCCCCCCAGCCCCGCACTCCCTCCCATCCACATAAACTAAGGGCAGGACAATGAGACCTGGACACACCCAACCAGCCCCCAACCCGAGGATGGGAAGGCCAACCATGGTGACCTCATCGTTTCTGCTCTGAGAGTGTGCCTCTCTCTCCCTTTTTTTATTTTTTGAGATGCGACTGAGGTAGAAGGGGGAATTAGGACATAAGATCTCACAGAATTGAGGACTGTGGTCTGAGGATTCCTAGAAACAAAAGATGCAGCAGCCACATGAATAAGAATGGAAGAGAACAGACTTGTGGTCGCCCAGGCAGAGGGGGCGGAGGGAAGGACTGGGAGTTTGGGGTTGGCAAGTGCAAACCATTACATATAGAATAGATAAACAACAAGTCCGACTGCATAGCACAGGGAACTGGATTCAATATCCTGTGATAAACCATAACGGAAAAGGATTTTCAAAAGAATGTATATAAATGTATAACGGAATCACTTGGCTGTACAGCAGAATTAACACAACATTGTAAATAAACTATACTTCAGTTAAAAACAAAAAGAATGGAAGTGAGCATGTGAGGGCAGCGCCGAGCGAGGTGCGCCCGGAGCCACCACGGCGCTCAGCAGGAGGCAGCTCCAGAGAAACGCTGAGCCTCTTGCACGTTCTTTATCTGCCACCTAACGACTGGTTACCCATCCCTCGGAAGGGCCGATGAGAAAAGACAAGGGATTATCCATCAGTTGAGTGAGGACAAAGGAATGGAGTGAGAAGTGGCACCCACTATGTCAAAACACAGCCGAGGTGTTGCCTCTCATTTCTATGCTAGATCTAGAATTTATTTCAACATCTTGGGTTGGGGCAGGGGTGCGGTGGTGTCCCATTCATCCTAAATGAAGCTGGGGATGCTGCTTGCCTACCTGGGGAATACGGAAATCAATAAATATGAATATGTATAGCAACATGATGGTACTCCTAGGCATCCCTGGTAACACACTGCCAGAGTCAGGAAGTGTGTCATTCAGAGGTCTGTGGATTGCCCATCCCTCTCCATGTAGGCACATCCGAATCCCAGCTCACACTGCCAGCAACAGAGGCCCAGACTGGGCAGAGCAAGTGAGGGATGGCTTCGCTCCACCTCCCACCTTTATGGTTTATGAGCATTTTCACCTCCTTTGCCTCCTTTGGCCTTCAGAACTCCCCTGTTGGTTCCAGGACAGCTACTCATACACCCATTTTCCCAGCTAAAGGAAATAACAATCAGAGAAACTTAAGATATAGACACTGAAGAAAAACCCAACTATCTTAACAGAGTTTGCCTCAGTAAGCATCGTCGTCCCCACCTCAGTCAGTAAGGACCCCGTCCACAGCGGACATGCCATAGATGCGCCATACTGCATCAACCCATGACACTGCCAACTAAGAGAGGCTCCACAATAACAACCCGCGAAGAAATAAAAAATACTGTCAATTAAACCATGACATGCCACCATCTCAAAGATGATAAATGTGAAAATAAAATGTGGACTGTAGAACCAACAAAATACAATATTAAAGAAAGCTAAATAGGCCAAGGACATTGAGAGGAGACTTCTGCGCATACACACACCTCTTTTTACACTGTAAGTAAACCGATGAGTTCATGCATTATCCTCAAAAAAAAAGGTAATTTATAGCAGAATTCAAGAGACCCAATTCCATCTATCATTCTGTTGGCGACCTTTGGAAGTGGCCAGAGTTTGTGGACTGGTGAAGATTTTACACAAATGTGCTCCACAGGGACCCGGTAAAGCTGGAAATGGGAAGCCCTGCGCAACAGCCACGGTTTGGGGGCTATGGGCAGGGCAGGGCCTGAGCACCTACAGACCTGTTTCGAGTCTGGGGTCCGCAGGTTCAGGCTGGCGGTGGATATGGTCAGGGAGATGCTCATCCCCGCAAACTGGAGGTTGCTCTTGCCCAGGATGCTGGACAACATTTTGCTCGGAGGCTGTGAAATCAAGCAGCATTATTTTAGATTTCCGTTCACAGGAGGCCACATTGTCAAGGCCTCTACGCTGTTATCTTCCACACCTTCAACCTCCACCGTCCCCTCTCATCGGGCACGTGAAGGCAACATTCCAGGAATGAGCTGGGAGTGTGGGATCTGACACTAACACACAAACTCTAGAGTACGCAATAGGCAAACTGTAAAGCATCTAATATACACACACTGAGATGAGGACTCTGCTGGAAGGTCAGAGGTGTCAGTACACCAGGGAGCTCCTGTTGGGATGTGTCTCATGGGGTCACTCATAAGCCCTAGGAAGGAGCCACAGGCCAGGGCCTGAAGCTTTGCAGCCTCAGAAACCAGTTTCATCCTACCAGGAGTCAAACTACTCAGGACCAGACTGAAATGGAGCAGCTCATGGGCTGATGAGCAAATAAATGGTCCAATTAAAACCCAGGGGTCTGGAGCCAGCACAAGGATGGACAGACCCAGTTCTGCTCTAACTGGTGCATCAACCAGCCCTTCAGAACTGTCCTTGGCACAGGGACCCACTAGCTGTCCCTTCCTTCCTTTTCAGAGTAGAATATGCCCTCTTTTGAGATGCCAATTAAAAATAGTTCTTAACCAAGTGGGCATCGCTTTTGAATCCCCTACCAGAGCTATTTAAAAATAGAGATGCCTGGGCCCCACCGCAGAGATTCTGATTAAGCATAGCAGGGGTGAAGCCCAGAAATCGACATTGTTTCCACCACTTTCACCAAGAGGCCTGAGAGGGAACCCCGAGACTTGCTGGTAGTGTACCAAGTGGCTGTGAAAGACGAGGTTCCTTATTTCAGTTCTCAGATGCCCTCCTAGTTCCTGTATTCAAGATTCAAGATTCTGGAGCCTTGCCTGGCTTCTATGTCCACTGGAACACAGGCTGGCACATCTAGATGAGTCTTCATCCAAAGTTCTCTGCCTGAAACCCAGTTGATCTGACGGCTCACAAATGTCTCCAGGCTACGAAGACAGAGCTGACCCTCAGCCCTGGGAGCAGCAGAGGCAATCACACAACCTGCCCCAGAGCCTCAGCCTCAGGACAGACTCGGAGATACTCACAGGGATGCGCTCCCCACCATTCAGTCCAGGCATGGAAAAGTCTGGATGGTGGATATTTAACTTTGTATTCACTACACACTTAAGAAAAGAGTTTTTCTGAGCTTTGTCTTAATCCAGTTTTTTTCTTCTGGTCCAACCACCTCCAGGATGAAAAGGTCGAGTCCAGGGGTTGAACGTGCAGCCCGTGGAGCCAGGTGGCCTGAGCTTGAGCTCAGCTCCACCACCTTCTCGCATTGTGGGTTCTCATACCTGTGCCTCAGTTTTTATCATCTGTAAAATGGGGATATTCAACGGTGTTCTAGAGCTGTCTTGTTCCAGCTAATGAGAGACAATTATTAAATTTTTAGGAATTTTATGAGCTGGCCATTAAAAAGAGCTGCTATTAAAAATTAATTTATGTAAACTTACAATTAAATCAATTACACTTTTTAAAAAACAAACAATAAATACTCAAAACTCATCACTTCCTAATTGTTTCTACATTAGCTATTACCTATGCTGTTCAGGTTATTTAGTGTGGACAATGTCCTTGTCCACTACATGTAGTGGGGACACTGTGTAACGGTGACCTACCGCACATCTCTTCCCAACTCCACTTTAGAGATGTCAGGTTAGAGCTTGAAATCGGCCATTGTGGAAGCATTTATGCCACAGAAACTGGCAAACACAGCAAATTTAGTGCTTCTCAGTCTCCACCTCCAGCCCCAAGAGCCTGTTGTTAAACTATTACCAGCACACCACTGAGGGCATCAACCACAGAGTTGTTCTAATTAAATGAACTAATGTACATAAAGGCTGAGAAGAATGCCTGGCCCTGGTTTACGTGTCTTTCGGTGTAGACCTGGGGTGTTTATTTTGACAACCCTATCAGTTAGCCTTGATAGCTAACTTTCTTCGTCAACCATGTGGCAAAGAGGGAATATAAGCTCTTTTTGTTTTTAGAAGTGACAAGAGTCACTGTGAGCTACCCCCTTTAAATCAACAGATGTCTCTTTGTTCCCCACTGCCCGGCAAAAAAAAAAAAGTGACAAGAGCCGGGCCATGGAAAAGAGAAACGGAACAATTGTGTGTGATTAAAGATGCTGAGTGGTGACAGAAGAGAGAAAAAGTAAAGGAGACACAGGTAGACACGGAGCTGAGAGAACAGTACCTTTCTTTTCCTGAAGGCTCCCTTGGCGCCAGGGACGGCTTCGCAAACCCGGCTGATGGCTTCCCTTAAGAGAACAGGAAGAGAGAGGTCCATTTTATCCCATCCTTCAGGATTACATAACCCAGATGTTCTACACATGCAAAAAACAAAACTAAGCAAACCACATCTTAGAGCCTCTGGCTGGCAGTATCCTAATTCTTTCTGTTGCTGTGGTTGTATCCTAAGGGTGGGATATGAATCGATGCCACACTTTCTTTTTTCTTTTTTTAATGTTTGGTTAAGATTATATGTTAGAAAATCAGTACCCTGAAGTGCTGAAGTGTACTCTCCTGGATGTTCTCTCCATGGCCATAGTCATGGCACAAGGCCCAAACCTAATCAAGCATTGCTATTGATTAAGATCTTTCTGAAGTGAGTCAGAATGTAATTAAAAGAAATTTGGTCCTCTGAGTTTTATTCCCAGCTTGTGCAGTTACTAAATATCATAAAATCAAGAGGATTTTGAAGGAGAACAGGAACTCCAGGGGTACACAAATGAGCCAGAAATGAGGCTCTGCGTAGGCATTTCTAAAGCATATACAGTGTGCTGGGCACTGTCTTGAGGAAGGAGGCAAGGAGCATCCTAGGTACCAAGGGGGCCTGACAGAAGGACCAGCTGCAGAGGGTCTGACCCACAGGTCTGCCCAGGGCAGGAGGGCATGGGAGCAGTGGGAAGGTGAAAAAGTAAGACTAGACAGAGGCTGCTACAGTCCAGAAGCTGGAGGCTGGGGGGGACGTGGCTTGGGCAGGTGCTTGAAAGCAAGCATAGCTCAACTTCGTGACTCAGCCTCAGTGAGAAATAATGGGTGATATGCCAAAGACAGCTCCAAAGTCCGGAGCCGAGAAAGGAGCTGGGTGAACTTCTCAACTCCCACATGGGGAAGGACAAAACAGTAAAAGAACACAGAAAAAAAAAAAAATAGGAATATGGAGAAACACTGAATGATAAAGAAGACAATAGGTCCTTAGAAACATTCCACAAACTTTCTCAGCTGAATACTTCTTGAAATTATTTTCTATCATCTAGAAAAATAATTACTGTCACAATACCATGCTTTTAAGAGAAATATGACCTTGTCAAATTAGGTGAGAGACTATTAAGATAAGCTTCACATTTGCCATTCAATTCATTGTACAGAGAGAAGAAAGAAATACTATTCTAAAAGTTCAGATGCCATAAAAACTGTAGATTATGAATCACCATGACTCAGAAAAAGTTTGTTTGAAAGAAACAAATGTTTTTTTGATGTTTATCCTTAGTCATTTATTTTATAATAATATTCTAAAAGTGGTTCTATCAAAATAATCATCCAAAGTATTTTCTAAAGGTAAATTCCTTATTGAAGAGAGTCAAGTTGTTTCTCTAGAGAAACATGTACAAAAAGTATCTATATTTTATCTGTTTAACTTTTAAAGCTTGATGTGTGTCTGCACTGTGCTTATTATATTAAATGATACATTTAGCTAAACAAAGCAGCTCAGTCCCTGATAGTCCCAATAGGCTGGAAAGACATTATTTGGTGGAAAGTTTCCAGTAAGTCATTCCTTAAATACCCCTAGTAAGCATCGTATTTCTTTTCCCATCCACTGACGTAGAGGATAAGAGAAAATATCAGTCTTGGATGACAGTTTTCAAAAAGGAAATGTCAAATGTCTAATTTATTATATAGGTTACACATCATCAAACGTCTAATCTAGTCAGGCTATGAAGACTGGGCAGCAAGCCTTGCTACTTATGTGCCACTTTGGGAGACGGAGGTGGAAACAACCAGTGAGCATTAAGAGTGGGATTGTGGAGAAAATGTTGCAAATAATAAACATGGTCTATCAAACAAATCCTCCCACAGAGAGGCAAGCAAGCATCTCAGAGAACATTCAGAGACTCAATATTTTGGCCTTAAATTTTGCAAATGTAAGACATTCCAGAAATTTCTCAGAGCTCATGGACTCAAGAAAGTCCTAGGGATCCCCCCTGTGGGCCAACCTTTAGAATCCCCAAAGAGATTTGCAAACCAAGCTGCTTTTCAGAAGAATGCTCTCCTTTCATCACTGGCAAAAATTTGTTTCTGATGCTCAGATAAATTGTGTGTGTGTGAATTCTCACTTCAACCAGGTTGATGGAATCTATTTCTGTTTGTTTGAAATAGAAATGTGACATAACTATTGGTAATTGCAATAGTTAGATGACTGAAATTAGTAACTTGAACTCCAAAGTCTAATTTAAATATAACCATTCTTATCGTCTCTCCTTATTGCCTAGCAGAGTGCCTTTTGGTGAGTAGAGCTATTTTAATTGGTTCTTTTAGCAATAATTATTTAGCTTTGTGTAAATCCATTTAATCCCAGTTTGAGCCTCAGGTAGTGACTTTGCCCTGTTTTTAGTAATGGAGAGTGCTTCCTAACATTCTGTCCAGTAAGACCCCATTTTAGTAAGCCAACCCATGACCTTGGGGTTCAGTTAATATGAAAATGGAATATTTGGCACCTCCAGAGTCATCTGAAAGTAACTGAAGCCAGCCCCAAATGCTAATCCTTACTTTCTCATGACTTCACCATCTTCCCCTTTTGTCTAAAATTCTCATCATTAGAGCCAGTACCTTTGACATTTTAATAGCTTTTTCATTAGAATGTAGTATTGGATCCTTTGAAATCATGCAGCACCATCTTACTCCCTACTCACCCATCTCATTGCTACCCACCCAGCCTCCCCAAACACACATACACACACACACACTTGTATTTTACAGACTAAAAAATAAAAAAAAAAAGGACATCTGGGTTATTTCTACTCATTCACTCCTATTCTAGTAGGGGGGTGCAACAAATGAACACATATAATGGTAAATTGCAGTCAATTTCATGAAGAAACAAGAAGGAGAGATATGTAGAACATGTAGATAAATAGTACATGCCACCCCCAAATATGTCTCTCTGGTATAAGGATCATTTTGAGCTGAAGGCAATTGAGAAGAAGCAGATACAAGAAAAGTCCCCTGCACTTCCCCTATTGGCCTAAAAGCAGGACATACATTTGTAAAGGCATCCCCTTCCCCTCTCTACCAAGAAGGACAGACATTAATCACTGGAGACAACTCTAGACCCTGATCAACTAAGAGATGCACCAAAGGAATCTGCATAACAAACCTTGCTACTAGCTCTTACCTTCCATAAGTTTCCTCATACATTTACCTTCCCACAGCTTGTCACCCCCAGAAACTCAAAGTCTTTTTTTCTGTGTCTTGTCAATTCTGTACAGATTTTTCATCTTCGATT
Organism: Eubalaena glacialis; assembly: GCF_028564815.1. NCBI lineage: Eukaryota > Metazoa > Chordata > Mammalia > Artiodactyla > Balaenidae > Eubalaena > Eubalaena glacialis. The sequence continues at coordinate 105,764,808 of NC_083724.1, read as the reverse complement.
AAGATATAAGCCCAAGTTCTAACCACTTCTTTGAGTTACTCATCACTGAATTTCACTGCGAGCATGTGCACTTCATGCTTTAATCAAGTTTGTTTTTCTCTTGTTAATCCGTCTTCTGTTAGTCTAATTTGCAGGGTCCCAGCCAAAGAACATAGAAGGGCAGAGCACAGAAGTTTTTTTCCTTCCCTACAGGATAAATGCTGTAATGCATGTCAGTAGCGGGGAAGAGTTACCCAGTGAGTGGCATTTGAGTGCCTGGGCAACTATCCAGGAAAAAGGTAGTTGAGTTCCTATCTTATGCCTTACATGCAAATAAATCCTAGATGGATTGCAAATTTAATTTGTGATGAAACCATAAAAGTACTAAAAGAAAATTGGGAAGACATTTTTAATCTCTGAATCTTAGAATGATACAGAAACCATAAAAGAAAATATTGTCACAATACCATAAAAATAAAACTTTATGCACAAGAAAAAAAATGGTAACATTTCACAGCCAAAGAGATAATTGTCCTAATATAAGTCAATAAGGAAAACATCAAAAACCCAATAGAAAATGAGTAAAAGATATGAACAAAGAGTTCACACAGGAGATAAATGGCACTTGAAAATATGAGACGATTCTCAGCTTTACTCATAATAAGAATACAAATTAAAGCCTATACTAAAAGTCAATTTTCACAGCTGAAGATTTAAGCTTGATAAGAACTTGTAGGTAAAGTATCCCACATCAGTGAGAATGTAGCTTGGTGCAGCCTCCGTGGGGGCAGATTGGTCATATCCCTAACAAAACCCTTTCATCCAGCAGTTCTACTTCTGGGAACAGAAAAGGCCAGAAGACTCACATACACACTACTGATTGCAGCAATGTTTTAATAGAATGATAGGAAACAATCAATATCTATCAGGGGCCAGTTCAATAAATTATGGTACCTCCATAAAATGCACCGTCAACAGCATTGTTGATGGTGCCCTCTCCACTCTCACCTCCCTTTTCTCCTCAGCTCCCCCTAGGCCACACTTGTTCCTACTAACTGTTCTGCAAAGTCGCCAACACCCTCCCTGGCACCAAATCGACAGGCAATCTGCTGTCCTCACTTCCTTGACACACTTCTTTTCCTTGACTTCTTGATCCCACAGTCCTCTGACGTCCTCCACCATCCTGGGTGCTCCTGGCCAGTTTCTCGCCTTCTCCGTGACTCTACCTCTAAATCACGGAGAGCCCCAAGGATCCGTTCCACCCACCTCCTCTCTGTCCTCTGTGTGACCTGCATGAGTGGATGGTACAATCTGAGAACGAGTTTACTGCCCCAACGTCTTCTGCCTAAATCCACTCGGGGCCAGCTCCTTCCTGGCCCCGGACGAAGCCCCGGGCATGCCCCGTAGCTAGTCCACTCACTTCCAGAGAAGAAGATATCCTCAATAACTTACAACTTACTCCATTTTCCTATTTTTAGAGGTATAAATTCTCAGTCCCAGCATAATAATAAAAACGCAGAACATCATTTAAAGTTAGAGCTCTCCTCCTTCCCTTAGCACTGTCTGGGGCCCAAAACCTCCCAGTGGCCAAAGAAGGAGGTGCCTCCCAACCTTCTGGCTGCAGTTTCTGACCCCTTGGCTGGGATGGTGGTCTGGGGGTGCCTATGAAGAAGTCAGGGAGCGCTGAGTGACACTGACAGCCCCGGCTGGGCCCTCTGGCCAGGGCTGAGGTTTGCAGCCGACTCTCCTCCCACAGCCACTTACCTTGTTTTTTTAAGTCTCCTCCCCCAACCCCGGGAATGTTAGGGTGCCCGTGCTGTGAAATGGACAGTGTCTGTTCTTCATCTGCCCACACACCTTCCCCCTCCTGGCCCCAGCACCCATGTGGCAGGTCCAGCCTCTTGCCGCTGACACGGCCCCAATCTTTAGCAGTAAACTTTCCAGGGTGGGTCCAGTGGGCTCATGGCCCCATTAAGGTGCCTCCTGCCCACAGCACCTTCCATCAGCGGGAGGTAGTTTCTCCCCAAACACACTCACTCCTGCTTCAGGTCTCAGTGGTGTGGTCCAATGGGCTCCCCAGGCTCTGGGTGACACATTCCAAAGTCAGCGTCATCTGCTGAAAGCCCCTCAGTCTATCTGAAGCAAGGGGGAACCACCTGGCCCCTCCCACATTATCAGGGTAGGGATCACAGGACACAGGACTCTAGCCAAAGAAATCCTCTCTGTAATTCCCAACCTCATTCATTATACTTTCCAGGTGAGTGTTGAACAAATAACAGCAAAATAGATTCCCACACCCATCTTGTCTTCCCAAACCCTGCCTGGGTGGTCCCACACCATAGCCCTTCAGGACTGCTGGAGCCATGCCTTGACTTGGATCTCAGCTAAACAAAGACAGAGTCTAATTTTACTCTGCGGTTACCTCCATCCACTCCTGTTCTAAGGTGTCTTATTGTCTCTAGCTCCAAAGGCCTCATTTGTCTTTATCTCCAGCCTCATTTGTCTTCATCTCCCAGGATGTTGGTACCAAGATTTTATAGACAATTACCACATCCAATTGATATCTCCAGCTCATTGTCTAAAGTCTCCTCAGACTTAATCTTTTCAAACAAAGCCTTGACTGTCCCCACCAAAAGCATTCCTACCCTGGTCTTCCCATGGTGGAAAATGGGACCATGGTCCTCTAGAGAGCTGCCCTCACCCCCACCCAGGAACTGTCCTTGATCCTCCTGTGCCACGCCCACACCAAACCCATCACAGCCCTGACCACCGTGGAGAAGGCAAGACATTTTGTGTTCTCAAGAAACCTACAGGGCAGCAGAGGAGACTAACAACTCATGGAATAGCCTAGAGAAAAAAGTAGCCACAGCATGGGCACTATCAACTACTAGAGGGCAATTCTGTCTTTCAGAGAAATGAGAGGGCATGTACACCCAGTCCACAGAGAAGTCTCATCACTAAAGGAGCTGGAAACCAGGGGCGGTAGAAGATCTCTGGAGAAAGTACAGATTGGAACTGGGACCAGAGGAGCGTGACCCGATGGAAGTGTGAGGGGCAGTGGCTGTGCCCGGAAATGGCAGACTGGGTCAGATTTGCAGAATGATGGCAAAAAGAGGCAGAGGAATTTAGAATTCAGACTCAGGTCCAAGAAGCATCCAGGGATGCGCTGAGGGGTGATAAACAGCAGAGGCTTTTTAAATAGAGCTGATATGATAGAAAGAGGATTGAATGCACATTAACCTAGCAGCAGTGTGCAAGACACAGAAAGGGCTGAGAAACAGCAGGCAGGGGGACCAGCCCAGACTTCTGTGGTGAAAATGACAATGAAAAAGGGCCCATTTGGAGAAGAAAACTCACAGGCCTGCCTGATCATGGAGAGTAGAGCTGAGGGTAGGGCCATAGACAGCTCACTCTCACCGTGGGGACAGCCTCTCTCCCTCCCCAAGGACGCATGAAAGCAGCCGATTATCTCCATCGTGAAGCCATGAGACAGGCAGGCAATGTATGAGAGCCAGCACACAGCAAGGATGGGGCCAGGAGGCTGCCAGCCAGGGTGAGAGGGCATGCAGGGACCCAGAGTGCTAAGAGGGGCACTTAGAGCAAATGGCTTCTTCCCAGCTTCGTCCACACAAATGAATCGAAACTTCCCAGCACCTACAACCTAAAGCATCATACAGAGTTAAACACAATTTTAGGCATCAAAAATACCTCAACCTTAATTTGTCAAAAGTAATTTCACCAGAACAGGTTGAAACCACTTAAATCTTCCAACAATAGGTATGTTGCAAGCATAAGTAGAGCCATGAATTTTGAAATCTGTGTACCACTTGAAAAATCAGTGAGATACCAAAGCAAGTTCCCTAATTGTCATAATTTTACAGAGTCACCCCTGCCATTTTTATCCCAACATTACCAATGTTTGTGATTTGCCCCAGGCACACATACATAGTAGGTGTCAATAACTACTGACTGATGATTATTAAACAGATGCAAAAAAAACCAGTATCCTATAATTTCTCTTTTTGAAAAAAAGCCCAATAGGAAACTAGAAAAGAGATTCCTTAACCTTGCTGTACAATATCTCACAAAATGAAAGATAAACCCTTAGGATTGCTTAAAATGTAGAACCAAAGAATAAAGCCCTCCCGAGACAATATTGAAGCTAATATTCCTAATGGTTTAAATAACTAAGTTCGCTCAAGGTCACAGGTGGTGTCACAGACATCCTTGTTTGAGAGATCAGGGACTTGTTTCATTCTTATGAACACTTTCAATGAATTTTCTTTTCCCTTTTAAAATTCTAACCATTGGGTTAGAAAAAGTTCTCTACTCCCAATTCAGCTGCTTCAAGATGCTGATAAGCCAATCAAAAAGAAAGTTACACCTCATAACTGCTGTTTATGGCAGGTGCAATTTTATAAAAAGCCAAGTTCTCAGATAATCGGGATGTGTCCACCCAACCGCACTGCGCTCCAGGCAAGATGGTGCCACTTGCCTTCAGAGCGCAAGCCACGAAGGGGCGGAAAGGGGCTGCCCAAAGCAGCGTGGAATCCACAGACCTTGGAAACCTTGCATGTATCTGTCTTTACTGCCAGCTTTTTGGAGAGATGCATCTTCTGAGATCAACTACCACAAGTTTTAAAGAGCCCAACTCTGCTGAAATCTGCTTCCTAATAGCAAAGCGGAAATACAGGAGAAGCAAGCAAACCTGACCCCAAAGTCTCTGACCCTTTGGATACACATACCAAAAACACAAGGGGACCTGACATTTGCCAGGCTCTGTTCTATGTGCTTTCAAGGGATGGCCTCATTTAATCCTCACACATCCTTGGAAGGTAGGAGCATTGATGCTGGTTTTATAGTCGAGGAGATGGAGGCACAGAGTAGTTAAGCAACGTGCCTGAGATCACACAGCCAGCAAGCACCTAAGCCTGCTCAGAGCCCAGGAAGTGAACCCACAGCTTTAAGAACAGGCCACATGGGAGGTCCACAGAGATGGCACGTTTTCTGAACTCCAGTCTCTCTCTGGACCTAGGGAGAGCCCATCCGCTTGTTCCTCAGCAAGGTCACCCACAACCAGGACTCAGAATCTTAGAGTCCTAACAATCACAGAACCACGTAAGGCCTCGGAAATCCTCAACGCCAATTCTAACCCACCAGAAGTGGTGTGCAAGACGGGAACCGTGGGAACCAGAAACCAGGTGCCATATGTACAAAATCTACCTTGAGTGGATAAGCAAACCACATTCAGAGGGCTCAAGTGAAACTGTGCTGGGAGTGAAAAAGAGCAAGGACACACACATCAACGAGCCTGAACAAAATTATGTGGCATGAAGGAGATCAGACAAAAAAGAGTATGTGCTGCATGATCCCATGCATATAAAAACTCCAGGAAATGCACACTAATTAGGTGTCGATGCTGTGTGGGTGTCTGGGAGGAGGCAGGAGGCAGGAAGGGGCCTGTTCCCATCCTCCCTGGGAGAAGCCTAGGTCCAGGATTTCCCATCACGTCCCTCGAAGGTCAGGGCAGGCCTCCATCACCAAGTCTCTCTGTGGCTCTAGTCTTGACTGAACCGCCTGAACCTGGACCAAACAAACACCTGGTCTCCGTCCTCTGTGTTCACTTTTCTTTGTAAAATGGCAGCTACATCATTGTGGGTGTCCCTTTGGCCAGGCAGCTCAGACACCTGGGCCATGCCTGCTCCTGTGCTGTGCTCTCTACAGCACTGCAGACTGAGAACCCATTTCCCAACGAGATCTTTCCTTTTAGGATCCTGCGGGTGGATGGATGCAGGGCTTGGAGGAGGCAGCTAAAAATAGGCTCAGCCAACAGGAGGATCTCGAATGCAGCCCTGTTAACAGCCCTGTGTCACACACAGGCACGTCCTCTGTCATTATTTTCTGTATATCATGACATTTTGACATCTTCAAGAACTTTTCTAGCTGGGGAGACACCACCCCTCTGGGGTTAGTCAAGTCTTAGAGACAGCAAAGGGCCCAGTCGGATCACCTATGACATGCAGATTAACCAGTGCAGGGCCAGGCCTCCTCTCTTGGCCCCTGCACCCCCAGAGGCAACATTCCTCTGCCTTACTCAGCTCAGGACCAGGTGCCAGGCAACTGCGACCAGCCCTCTAGCTCAGAGCCCACAGGAGTTGCCTGAACTAGCCATCCTGAGCTGTCCACCCTGCCCTGCCTTGCCTTTCCCATGGAAACCCCAGTAAAGGCTCTGGCCTAAACTTCCTCTCTCCTGTCCTCTGCCTCCTGCCCACCCTGGCGCTTCGCCCTGTGGCTCCCGGTATCAAGGTGCACTGGGGAGCGGGGCGCTCATGCCAGCCTCACAGCAACTCAGGAGGCCGTCTCAGTCAGGCAGCTCCTCCCCTCCACTCTTAGTGAGCTCCCCCTTTCGGGGCAGCTGCTGAGGGTCAGCAGGCGGGGGAGGAGCCCTGGGGAGGCAGAGGAGGGGATGGGAGGGGAGGGAGAGCCAGGTGACTCCCCCCACCCACGCTCCACGCCCACCTCTTTCGGCGGTCTACTTCACTGGTCCCAAAATGTCCTCCCTGTCACCATTTTATTAATAATAAGACAACGACAGATTATTATTTAACTCTAGAAGACGAGCAGCATGGAATTCAGGAAGCCAAAGTACAAATTCCTAGAAATAAATGCTCCATAGACACAATGGGTTGTTTTTTCAGAAATATGTTTAATATCAGGCAAGAGCTACAAGGCAATCAGTCAAAAGGACGATCGCTGGGCCCCGTGGGAAAGGACGGGGAGGCCCCCAAAGAGGTGGGAGAGTGCAAGACAGGGGGCAGGGGAGGGGCCGCAGGAGGGACATGAGCAGGACGGCTGGCGGAGGGTTGGAGAATTCGGAGCTCGGGAGTCAGCACCCGCCCTCCCCCCGTGGGCCACAGAGGTGGCAAGGGGTGCTCCAGGGGCATGGGGCCCCCCTCCGCGGATCCTCAGAAAGTGCCTTTCAGTGAGAGAGTACATCTGCAAGGTAAGAGAAAACATGCTGGTTTTATTCGTCCTCAGGTATAAATGGTGTTAATCCCACCCCTTCCTGGGGGAGGCACGGCCTCATGCTGGTTTTTATCTAGACAAGCTCTATTTCCCTTCTCTGATCATTCAACAAGCTCCATTCGAACCTAGTGGCAAGACAGGAATAAAGACACAGACCTACCAGAGAATGGACTTGAGGATACGGGGAGGGGGAAGGGTAAGATGTGACAAAGTGAGAGAGTGGCATGGACATATATACACTACCAAACGTAAAATAGCTAGCTAGTGGGAAGCAGCCGCATAGCACAGGGAGATCAGCTCCGTGCTTTGTGACCACCTAGAGGGGTGGGATAGGGAGGGTGGGAGGGAGGGAGACGCAAGAGGGAAGAGATATGGGAACATATGTATATGTATAACTGATTCACTTTGTTATAAAGCAGAAACTAACACACCATTGTAAAGCAATTATACCCCAATAAAGATGTTTAAAAAAAAAAAAAAAAACAAGCTCCATTCATCATAGGCTGCTCTATTTGGAGAGAGTTCCCTTCTTAGTCCTCTTGTCTGGCTTTCTGTCCGTATTTGCCCGTTTCTATGTAGATGTGAAAACAAAGCCCCTCTGGTTGAATTTGTGGAGGAGAAAGGACAAGAGGGCACAAGACAGGGGCCTGAGGGAAACATTAGGAATAAACTTTCAAAGAAATATACTTGGGCAGTTGCTGTGTGGAGGTAATTCTCAATTTAAGGGGCAGAGCAAGAGGGGACTGGGGGTCTGGGACCTGGAGGGTGGGTTTTCAGGCTCCCTGCAAATGAGGACTCTAAGCTGTAAGAAGGGGGCTCGCACGCAAACACACACACACACACACACGCCATGCTAAGTCAGCACCCCAAGAGTGAGGGAGCTAGCCTCTGCTGTGTGCCTTCACGCCCCTCATCTCCCTGAGCTGCCACCCCTGAGATGTAGGCACCATCCTTCCCCTTTGGTAAAAATAAACTAAGATAAAAGGAATTAAGCTCAGAGAAGGTACTTAATTCTTCTCAGAATCACATCGTATTAGAAGAGGCAAAATCTGAATTAGATCCTCGAGGCTCCACAGCCGGGCCTTTCCCAGCCCTGAGTCTCCTTAGAGGCTGTGGTGGGGAGGCCCTGGCCACCTTAACTCATCAGATGCACCCAGTGACCCAGGGGCCATCATGCCATCAGCCCCGGTGAGCGAAGAAGCGGGAACCCCCATGGTCACACAGGAAGAAGGGGTGAGCCCTGTGAGGCTGGGACATCCGGCCGTGGGTTGTGATCTTGCCCCGTTGTCACAACCACCAGGGGCAGCACTGCTGGGCACGGCTCCAGAGCCCCGAGACTTCGTCTCTCGGGAGGATGCTCAACACTCCCGAGCTGCCTTCCAAAGCTACCCAAGCACATCATCGGGTCCACACAGAATCCCGTGAACACACACGATGGATGGGCGCCCAGCATTGACGAGCCGGGTCAGGAGAGGGCCTTCAGATGCAGCATCTCACTTAGACGACAAGACACGGGGGGCAGATATCCAACCCCTGTCCATTTCCCTCTGCTGGGGAGGCCAGCAGGTCAGCTGAGACCACGAGGCCAGCACTGGCACTGGGGTGGGCCTGGGCCAGCCCCTCCCTCATGGGGCTCGAGCTTGTACAGAGCAGCCAGACCCTGTGGGCAGCGGGGACGGGCAAGAAGAGCCGTCCGCACAGGGTGGGCTCAGAACTGACATGAGAAGGGAAACCAAATGCACAAAATGAGGAGGAGGAAGGACCACATCCAGCCCCACACTATGTGACATGGCCTCAGAGAAAGGAAAGACCACGGGCCTCCAAGTGCAGGATCAGAGCAGGGAAATCCTTGGCCCTCTGGGCACAGGCTGACCCCCCCGGGGGTTTTGGCAGGCTCTCTGTGGAGAAGAGTGCCAAGCCCAGTGCAGGAAAGGGGAGGGCAAGCAAAGACACAGAAATGAAGAGAAGGGAGGTTGGGCCCGGAAGGCAGCTACAGAGCACAGAGGATGCCCAGGAGCAGGACCTTGAACGGAAACCAAGTATACAGGCAAGTAAGCCACCAGGGTGGTGTCATGAACACTGGGAGAAATTGTGTTGTTAAAGAGACATAAGGAAAAAAACTACTGGGAAGTAATATGAAGGCTTGGTAATGTAAAGACAAACAAGAAAGACTCTTTTCCTTCCAACAGCAGTGAGCACATAGAAAGGGGAATGGTGGGGCGAAGGGTGGGGAGCCCCATGCACATCGAGGCCAAAACTGTGCAAGACACAGGATGGAGTGTAACACGTGGGGCACGGCCTGCATGAAGACAAGCTAAAACGTTACCACAGGACACAACAAGATCTGAATAAACGTCCCCAGATATAAAGCCATACTAGTATTAAATGTAAATTCTCTCCAAAGCAATAAATTAATTTGATTATACTTGTAATCCTAATGAGATCTTTTTGCACTGAGCAGTATGATGTTAGACTGCATAAGAAAGTTCAAAAATTGTGAAGAAATGTTTTTAAACAAAAAGAAAGCCTAGCAAGGGGCAATACCTCCTACGAGATCAGAAATATGACACCATCACCACAAAGATCAGAACCGTATGTTATTGGTACACGGAAGAAAAATCCATCAGTGGACTGAAATAGGGCCCAGAAACAGAGCCAAAGAGATAAGGGAATTTAGTAGATGATAAGGTGGAATTTCAACTCAGTGGGAGATTCCAGTTTGGGCACCTGTATCTTATTACAGGTGAAAAAAAGACCCAAATATAAAAAGTAAAGTGAAATATTAAAAAATTATTAGTATAATCTCACAGTGAGGGAGATATTGTGTTGCAAAATATTTCCAGCACATATAAAATGTGCAAAAAGCTCCCCCAAATTGATAAGAAAATGAAAAAGAACCCAATAGAAAAATGGGCAAGTGATATAAAAGTGATTCATTAAAAAGGAAATGAAACCAGCCAGCAAATATGTGTGAGAAGATGCCACATTTCTGGAACACAAAAACCTCAAAGGAAAACAATAGCAACATTGTTTTAACCATAAAACTGGTAAATTAACAACATTAAGACCCTGCTACAGATTTGTGAAGAAAGGACTGCGTTCATAAATTGCTTGAGATGGTGTGAACTTGAGAAGCGACCCAGTATAGCAGCCGCACATCGAAGAAGCCTATGGAAATCAGATCTCCAGCGCAAAGGACAGAGACCCGTGTGACCTTGCAGCGCGGCTTTGTCCAGCAAAACAACAAAAATGGGAGGAGTTGACTAAATTGTCATGTAGCCATAATGACTTGCAACTATAAAAAAATGATTTAGACCCTGTTTAGATTTAGATCTGTTCCTGAGGAAGGCAATTTGTGGAGAAATGAGTGTGGTACCAATCCGTTTTTAACAAAAAGATGGGGAGTTCCTGTGTGTGTGTTTGTGTGTATGTGTGTGCTATATGTGTGTGGTGTGTGATATGTGGTGCATCTGTGTGTGTGTAGTGTGTGAATGCAAAAAAATGTGGTTACCTGTTACCTTACCTCAAGTAGGTATGATTGGAACAGAGAAAAACTTTATCTTTTCTTTCTGTACTTCTATACTATTTGACATGTTACAATAAGCATCTATTGTTTTAATTAAATTTTTAAAAGAAAAAAAGTTTAATAGAACAAGAAATTAGTCCCTGTGGTCACATGCATCAGTAATTCATTCTTTTTTATCACTGAGTGGTATTTATAGCAGGTACATACCAGAATTTGTTTATTTATTCACTGGTTGATTGATGGTTAGGTTGTTTCTAGCTTGGGTCTATTATGAATTACAATGCTATGAACATTGACCTACTGTGGACATATGTTTTGCTGGGTTGTATGGTAAATTTATATTAACTTATTAAAAAAACTGTCCAACTGTTTTCCAAAGTGTTGTGCCATTTTGCATCCCTACCAGCAATGACACACAACAACATGGGGGCCCTCAAAGCATTGTGCTGAATGAAAGAAGGCAGACACAGAAGACCTCACTTGGTATGAATCTATTTATGTGAAATTCTAGAAAAGGCAAAATTATAGGCCCAGAAAGTACTATGGTTGCCTGGGGCAGACTTGGGGATGGCTATTGACTACAAAAAGCATAAGGGAATTTGGAAGGGGAGATAAAAATGTTCTGTATCTTCTTTGTGGTGGTAATTAAATGACTATACAATTGCCGACATTAATCAAACTGTACACTTAAAATGGGTGGATTTTATTTATGTAAGTCAGACCTCAATGAATCAAGGGAAACATTTATAGTCACAAAAAAAGTTTTTTAATAAAATAAGAAACATAGCCTACACTTTGACCACCACTGCACACTAAGGTACATATCCCAGAGGAATGATGCACATGTTCCCTGGAAGACACGCACAAGAATATGCATAGCAGCTGTGTGGTATCACACTCCCTGGGTACCACTCATCAGTAGAAAAGAACAGACAACAGCAGGAATTAAGGTCAAAGAGAATATGATGAGGGAAAGGAAAAAGGCAGGCACAAGGACAGCCTATATCCCCCCATTTATGGGAAGTTCAAGAACAGGGTGGGGTTTTACCAGCTTGGGAAGGCACAGAGGGCATTCTGGGGTCTGGGAATGTTCTAAGTCTTGATCTGGGTGTCAGCTATTCCGCGTGTGCACGTGTAAAATTCCAATGAGTTTTACACTGAATATTTGTGCACTCTACTGGAGGCATGTTATACCTCAACAAATTCATTGTTAAACACAAAACAAGAATGAGAAGTCAAAAGGAAAACCAGCCAGCATGATTGGAATGTATTCTGCTCTGTCATTAGGACCCAATGTAGCTTTTGAAGCTAGAGAAAAAGGGGATGAAAATAGTTTTGGAACAGGAATATGATCTTTTTTAAGGAGAAACTGGAGGAGGAAGTGTTGCTGTGCAAATACTTAGGGGTCTAATGTGAAAGTGAGTCTCTGTGGTGAAGAATCCTGGGAAGAGCTGAGGTGGGATGGAAGGAAGGTGGGAACCCGAGAAGCATTTTCAAGAAGAGCACACACAATTTGAAGACACTGACTCTGAGGCTGGTGACGGGGTGATGTTATTGCCAAGGTAGGAAGATTGTAAAAGTAATAATAATAGCCCCAACTAACATTTCTGGAGTGTTTGCTAAGCGTCTGGCCCTGTTCTATGATTTTGAGCATATTAATATTTTAATATGGTAGGAATCATTATGATTCCCATTTTACAGATGAAAAACCTAAGACCAGAGAGGTTAAGTGGCCTGTCCGAGGTCACACAGCTGGGAGGTGGCTGTGGGGAGTGGATCTAGTTTGTAGCATAAGCCCTGGATGCTGGAAGAAATTGGACGAATTCAGACTGGGGCACCTGGCATTAGAGTCACAACGAACACCCATCACCTATGAGGGGATCAAATGTAAACTCACATGCGAAAGGAATTTGAAATAAAAAAGCAAAACACTATACAAGTATAAATGATCATTCCTGTTGAAGCCACAATGAGATGCCATGTCATACCTATCAGGATGACTATTACTAAAATAAAATTTTAAAGTAAGCCTAAAATAGTAAGTGTTGGCAAGGACGTGGAGAAACTGGAACACTTGTGCATTGCTGGCAGGAACGTAAAATGATGCTGCTGTGGGAATTGGTTTGAAGGTCCCTCAAAAAATTAAACATAGACTGACCATATGATCCAGCAATTCCACTTCTGGGTATATATCCAAAAAAATTATATATATATATATATTTATATATATATATATATATATATATATGTATATATATATATATATCCAAAAAAGCAGGGACTTGGGTATTTGTACACCCATGTTCATAGCAGCACTATTCACAATAGCCAAAATGTGGTAGCAACCCGTGTCCATTGACCAGATGAATGGATAAACCAAATGTGGAATATACATACAGTGGAATATTATTTGGCCTTAAAAAAGGAGCAAATTGACACATGCCACATGGATGAACTTTGAGGACATTCTGCTAAGTGAAATCAGCCAGTTATAGAAAGATAAATACTGTATGATTCCTCCTATATGAGGTCCCTAGAGGAGTCAAATTCACAGAGACATAAAGTAGAATGGAGGTTGCCAGGGGCTGAGGGGAGCAAAGAATGGGAAATGATTATCTAAGGGGGACAGAATTCTAGTTTGGGAAGATGAAAAAGTCCTAGCGATGGATGACGGTGATGGCTGCACAACAATGTGAATGCACTTAACGCCACTAAGCTTAGCTGTACAGTTAAAAATGGTTAAATGGTTAAAATGGTAAATTTTATGTTTAGCCAAAATAAAAACAACAACAACAATCATTGCTGTCAGAGCCAGACACCAAGGGCCGTGTGTACAACCACGAGCACCCTGGCAGCAGCCTGGCATAAAAGTGTAGTGTGTCTCCCACCTACAGGCTGACCCACTGGGTCATAGGTGACTGACTGAGATTCATGGATTTTAATCTTGTCCTTCATTCTGGGTATAATTAAACCTTCAGTATTTCCTGTCAAGTGTATCATCATTTTTTAATACATTTTTATGCCCAGAATGACAGAATTTCTGCCTGAGTCTATAAATAATTGAGCTAAGGCCCTTTCAAACCTAAATGATAACATGCTTCTCGTGGGACATCCTTCAGCACATCCTGTGCTCTGCAGCTATTGAAAGGCTTTGTGGGCGTCTGCCCACATGTCAGAAAGTACTGCCTCAGATGTAAACAAACCACAGATAAGAAATAATGAATAACATATATATAGGCACATACATTTCAGAGGATCAGGGTCTACTCTACTACACGCACTAATGTTGAATACGGACGGATGAGAAAGTTGTATTCAGATGAAAACAAGAATTTTGTCAAACATACAAAATGTTACCAGCTAATAACTGGGCATGAGATGATTCTCAATTCCCCAAGAACAGGAGCATCATTACTTGCTTGTGTCCTGGATTCAAGGAGCCAGGTGGAGACTGTAAGGCAGCCCCCATCCACCCCCAAGTGAGGTCTGTGCTCAGACTTGGCTCCCACCAGATGTGAAGGGCTGAGTTAATTTCCATTAAGACCCAGTGAATAGACTGGAGGGAGTGACCTGGAGATAATATATGCACATAACATAAAATTAAAGTAATAATATGAACCTGATTACTTAATATTACATTTAAGAAAAAAATGAAGGCACAAAACTTTGCATAAAGTGTGATTGCAAAATTGTGAAAGATTAAGGGAAAACTTTCCCTTCCTTTTTTGTGTACTTTGCTTTCTAAAATTTCTCTGGTGGGCGTGTACGTATGACTTTTATGATGAACTCAAATTTAGTTTTAAGGTGTGGAGGTTAGTGTAAAGCAGCAGTTTTAATCCAGGGGACACTGGGCAAAGTCTGAAGACAGTTTGAGCCGTTGCAATGTTGAGGAAGGGGGTATCTAGTAGGTAGAGCTCAGAGGGGCTTCTAAACATCCTGAAATGCACAGAACAGTCCCCACAGCAAAGCATGATCTGGCCCCAAATGTCAATGATGTCGAGGCCGAGAAACCCTGGCGTAGAGCCTATTTTTTGTTTCCCATATGGGACCGCAGGGCCGGGACTCCCACTCCCCAGGCCACCAGCAGTGCCAGGGGTGTGTGTGTGTGTGTGTTTTCCCAGGAGGAGCCCATGGGTGTGCTCTTTACACCAGAGAAAGATGTCCAAGGAAGGTAGGCTTGGTGTGAAAATCGCTGAAGTGGCTGCCCCCACTCTCCCAGTGCACACTCAGGAAGCGCCCGGTGTGCAGGCTGCAGGGATGGCCTGACCCCACCTTCACCGTCACCTGCCTGTCCTGCAGGTCTCAAGAGGTCAAGGGGGAACAGGAGTGAGGACAGGCTGGGCCTCTGATGGTCACAGGCAGCAGGGAGCATTTGCTGGTACTTCAGATGCTCCTCGAAGGGTCTGAAAACCAGAACCCCAGGATCTGCCGCCGGCTGCCCTCCCCAGGAAGAGGGGTCCTGGGTTCTAGACAGAGTGGAGGTGGACAAGGGGTCCAGCAGCCACCTATGTGAGGCTGGTGCTGCTAAACTCAGGGCCTGAGGAAGTGAGGATTGTTTTGTTAAAATAGAAGAGAGCATAACAAGGAGTGACCAGGGCCGCACAAGAGTGTGGAAGAAACTGCATGATGCAGCTGGGAGCCAGTCGCCCCAGCCCTGCAAGGGGAGACTTCTGGCACAGGTGCTCCCAACCCAGGCGACAGGCAGAGTTATAAGTTCCACCAGAGGGGGCGCTGCAGAGACCCTGGGTCCTGAGGCGGATGCCGCAGAGCAAGGATACCAGCCAGGCCAGGTACCAGCAGGCAGGATGAAGAGAAGGAGTTCATTCTTTTAAAAGAACACCAGCCACAAACAATGTCCCCCAGAGCAGGCAGGATCAGACTCACCACTCAACAATATGTCTCTCTCTCTGATATTTTAGGTATTAAAGTACATTAAACTAAATTACAGATTAGCTAATTGAATTTACTTTCCAGTGCTTAAAGGCTTTACTTCAGAAGGAGTTATAAGTTGCTAATCTGGAAATTATCCAACAAGTCTTCATTTTTCCAGGTTATAAGTAGAAAATTAAAATATGAAGAGAAAGGACACTATCCCACAATATTATATTCCAACAAAGGAAGCCAGGTCTTCTAAAACAAGTGCCTTCCATTTTGCTCAGCAGATGTAACTGCACTAATTTTCATAGACAAGGCCCAGGGGGCCAAAAGGAAGGAGAAATTTAATATCATTTTTTCCACTCAGAGTTTGTCGTATTCATCACATCTTCGGGCTGCCACTATTAGCAATTTGCTTTTTCTGATGCTTCATTTTTAGTCATTTCCCTAGATTCATGAAACTTTAAGATTTCAAAAAACATTGATTGAGCACCTACTATGTGCTGGCCCAGGGCCTAGGTCTCTTCTAGGGACAGCCTGTCGCCTTTGTGGGCTGTGAGAATGCCTCCCTGAGAGCTCATCAAGGAAACTCAAACCCAACTTTCAAGATAACTTGGCTCAGTCCCCACTGCATTCAGACATTTTAGACTTTATTCTTTTTAAATAATAAACAATAAATACTGAAAGCTTTTAATGATGAGAAATGTTTATGATTCTAAAGGAGGAAAGATGAACATAAACTTTTATATACAGTCTGAACACTATTATATGAACAATGTATATGAAAAATACCCCATCTTAACTCATCAAAGATGACGTCATCAATATGGAGACAAAGTGACACCGTGTACCTCCTAATGTCATGCACTGAGAAGGACACAACAATTTCTATTGTTTACTGCCAGAAATACATAACCTGAAATGAATCATGGGAAAGCAACAGGAAAATTAAAAGTGACGGAAATTCTACAAAATAACTGACTTGTACTCTTAATAAATGTCAATGTCAAGAAAGACAAAGAAAGGCTGGGGAACTGTTCCAGATTAAAGGACTCCAAAAAGACACAACAACTAAATGCCATGTGCGAGCCTGGATGGAATCCTGGACTGGACAAAAACAGCTATGGAGGACATTACTGGGAGAACTGATGAAATGCGGAGATGGGCTGTAGATTCAATAATAGTGTTCTATCAGTGTTATAGTTCCAGATTTGATCATTGTGCTCTGGATATGTAAGAAAATGTCATTGTCCTTAGGAAAGACACTCTTACATAGTTAAGGTCTAAGAAGCACAATATCTCCAACTTACTCTGAAATGGTTCAGAAAAAAAGAGATTTGCAGGAATCCTTTGTCCTATTCTTACACCTTTTCTGTTAGTTTAAAATCACATAAATGTTTTAAAATGCATAAAAAACATGAAGGAAATGCTACATTTAGTCAAATTGAAGATGCAACTGACTAAAAAATGGATCATATTTTATGTCCCAGAAATAAAGAAAAAATGCATATTGTATGTCCCACAACTAAAGAAAAAACTATAACACAATACTTCATCACTTAAAACTTTTCTTTTATACTTTCAGAGAACTTTTTTAGACTTGTTAATGCATAGATTTATATATATATATATATATATATATTATATATATATATATATATATCACTCTTCTGTATATGTAAAAAGAAATAGGTAAGTGAAATAAATAGACTAAAATATTCCTCCAACCTCTTTGCATTGTGGTTCAACACTTCTGAATCACATTCTGATTCAGTTGTTCTTATCTGTGCATTTCTATGTAAAATCATCCTCTGAGCCATCAAGAATGTAGGTGAGACAGCAGTTTTTAAAAGAACACTCCATGACTATTTCGGTATTTTCTTCCAAGCCACTGAAGCCTATTATGCAAGAGTTAACCCTTGGCCTTTCCAAAAGGCTTAGGGGAAGGATTTTGACCAACTCTGAAGACTCATGTTCCCCTAAATGGTTGGTGGACTGACCATTGAGGGTCAAAGTTGTCTACTTGAGCTGACATGAACAACAATCAGATGGTCAGGTGCTCAGCAATAACAGCAGACATACAACTGTAGTCCACTGGGCAGGAAGAGGTTAAGATACGACTGAATATAGATGCATCCAGATTTCAGAGATGTTAAAATGTGAAAAGAGTGCATCTGAAAGTTGGAATGTGGTGCTGGGTTTGTGGGTAGGAGGTTACACTGCTTCTATACAGTCCAATTTTGTACCAATATGCACACATTAATTTCTTGGTGTCATTTTTATACCGAGAAAAAAAAAAGAATACATCTTGATCCACAGAATAGAGTTATTTCATGAAAATTTTATGCCTGATTATTGTCTGTGCATTCCCTATGTTTCCCAAGGCACAAAATTCTCCACCTTCTAGTTCAGGTCTAAGAAGCTTCTCTGATGTAAAATGCATTAACTGACCCAATAATTTAATCAAAGTCTGTGAAGTGTAAGGAAAAGCCCGTCTCTGATGATGCTATCAAAGGTCTTAGAAGTTTAGAGGGTTCTCTTCCCTAGGGAAGAGAAGGAAGCACAATGAATTGATTCTAAGAGGCACATTTTTTTCATATTTTAACATTTCTGAAACCTCTGTGGGCCAGGCAGCAGTCATTATGTAGTTACCATTTCCTGCATATACACATCACAATTTACAGAATGAGTATTATTAGTTTGAAAAAAAATTTCAGAGACAATAGTGGAAAGACAGGTTTCTTGAGATATTTTATATAAGGTAAAATTCACTCTTTTAGATGTTCAGTTCTATGAGTTTGGAAAAGCATGTACAGTCATGTAACCACCACAAAATCAAAAGATAGAATATTTCCATTATCCCTGAAAGGTTTCCGCATGCCCTTTTTGTGGTCAATCCTCTCCCCCCGACCTCCAGACCTTGGCCACTGGTGATCTGAGCCTCTAGCTTTACATTTTCCAGAATGTCATATAAATGGAATCATATAGCATGCAGCCTTTTGTGTCTGGATTCTTTCACTCAGCACAGTGCTTCTGAGATTTATCTATATTATTGCATGTATAAAGATTTTGTTGAACAGACCATTAGTAAGATAGAATCAGTAATCAAAAACTGCCCAACACAGAAAACCCCAGGACCAGATGGCTTCACTGGTGAATTCTACAAAAGTATAGGCCAATATCCCTGATGAACATAGATGCAAAAATCCTCAATAAAATATTAGTAAACTAAATTCAACAACCATTAAAGCATACCCCATGATCCAGTAGGATTTATTTCAGAGATGGAAGGATGGTTCAACATCTGCAAATCAATAAATGTGATACACCACATTAACAAAAGGAATGGTAAAAATTATAACAATCATATCAGTAGATGCAGAGAAAGCATTTGACAAAATTCAATATCCAATCATGATAAAAACTCTCAACAAACTGTGTATAGAGGGAACATACCTCAATATAATAAAGGACGTATGTAACAAACCCACAGCCAACATCATTCTCAATGTTGAAAGCCTGAAAGCTGCTCCAAGATCAGGAACAAGACAAGGATGCCCATTCTTGCCACTTGTATACCACATAGTACTGGAAGTTCTAACCGGAGCAATTAGGCAAGAAAAATATATGAAAGGCATCCAAACTGGAAAGGAAGAAGTAAGACCGTCTTTATTTGCAAATGACATATTATGTATAGAAAACCCTAAAGACTCCACCAAAAAAAACTGTTAAAACTAATAAACAAATTCAGTAAAGTTGTAGGAAACAAAATCAATACACAAAAATCATTTGTGTTTCTATACACTAACAATGAACTATCAGAAAGAAATTAAGAAAACAATCCCATTTACAATTGCATCAAAAAGAATAAAACACCTATGAATAAAATTTAACCAAGAAGGTGAAAGATCTGTACACTGAAAACTGTAAGATACTGATGAAAGGAATTGAAGAAGGCACAAATAAATGGAAAGATATTCCATGCTCATGGATTGACAGAATTAATACTGTTAAAATATCCATACCATATACAGCAATATACAGATTCAGTGCAATCCCTATCAAAATTCCAATAGCATTTCTCACAGAAATGGGCATGACACAGCCAAAAAATAAAAATAAATAAATAATTTTTTTAAAAAAACAAAACAACTAACAAACAAACCTTTCACAGAGAAAACTCTAGGGGCACATGGTTCCATTGGTGAATTCTACCAAACATTTAAAGAAGAAATAACACCAATTTTTCACAGTCTCTTCCAGAAAATAAGAGGGAACAATTCCCAGTTCAGTTTTTGAGGCCAACATTACCCTGATACCAAAATCAGACAAAGGCATTATAAAACAAAAACAAAAACAAAACAACTTGTGAACTTACATACAAAACCCTGACTACATAGTAGCAAATTGAATCTAGCAATATATCAAAAAGATAATAATACATCGTACACTGGAGGGGTTATCCATGGCTTGAGAGGTTGGTTCAACATTAAAAAAATCAATCAATGTAATTACCCGTATCAGCAGACTAAGAAAGAAAAAATATATGAAAATCTCAATAGATGCAGAAAAGCCTTTGATAAAATTCAACACACATTCATGATAAAAACTCTCAGCGCACCACCAATAGAAGGAAACTTCCTTAATCTGATAACAAGAAAACCACAATAACCCTATAGCCCATATTACAGTTAATGGTGGAAAACTAAATACTTTCCCTCTAATATCAGGAACAAGGCAGGAATGTATACTTTCACAACTCATTTAACATTGTACTAGAGATCTTAGTCTGTGCAGTAAGACAAGAAAAAAAGAAAAGTAAAAGCCATACAAATTAGATAGGAAGAAATAAAACTGCCTTTATTTGTAGATGACATAATCATCTGTATAGAAACTCCTGAAGACTCTACATAAAAGCTACTAGAACTAATAAGTGAGTTTAGCAAACTGTGGGAAGGTTTGTTTGTTGTTTTGTTTTGTTTTTTAATTTATTTTTATTTTTTGGCCGCATCGCATGGCATGTGGGATTTTAGTTCCTCGACCAGGGATCGAACCCATGCCGCCTGCACTGGAAGCGCAGAGTCTTAACCACTGGCCTACCAGGGAAGTTCCCTGTTTGTTGTTTTTACCATGAATTTAATTTCTTTAATAGATACAGACCTATTATCTATTTTTTCTTTAAGCCACTTTGGTAGTTGTACCTTTAAGGGAATTTGTCTATTTTATCTATGTTATTCAATTTGTTGATATAAAATTGTTGATAATATTCCCTTCTTATTCTAGCAGTGTCTGTAGTATTTGTAGTAATGTGTCCTTGCTGTTACTTGTAATCTGAATTTTCTCTCTCTTTCCTTGACCAGTCTAAGTAGTAGTTTATCAATTTTAGTGCTTTTTAAAAAACACTTTTCAGGTTCAAATATCTTTTCTATTCTTTTTCTGATTCCAATTTTATTGATTTCTAATGCTCTTGAACTAGCCTAAAGGACAATAAAGCTTAGAAAAAAACATAGATAGCAAGATTCTAAGTCAAAAAAAAAGAAGATTCACTATATTCAGACTCTGAATTAGAAGAAATTTTTAGGAATACCTTTTTCATATTACTTATATTTTCCTTCTAACAAACGTAGAAGTATTATAATGATATAAATCTGTGTCTGCAAAATTCCAAAATAGCTTTTTCAATATATGTAAATTGAATCTAAGTGATGTGAAAGCATTGTGTCATATTTTAATAGGCAGTGCTTTCTTTTTTTTTTAGTGGTTATAAAAAAATGAAGTGTTTTGTATAGGAGATGGTATTTTAGAGTAGATGAAATATGGCCTGTGTCTTTAAAAGTCTAATACAATGTGCAAGAAGGTAAAAGCCTGTAGAGCAATTCAGGCAAAGTGGTCTTATAGCTCAGGGCAAAAGCAAATACTCCTTGTGGCTGAATATTGCCCTTGAGGTGTGACAGTGGACCAGCAGAATGGGGCAGTGTGTAGGTCAGTGTGGTTGTGCAAAGGAAGCATAATGGGGAGTTATAAGAAATATATTTGGAAAGTTATGCTGGGGCAGGTGAAATAGAACATTGAATAACAAGTTAAAATTTTTTTCATTGTATTCTGCAGGTAGTGGATAAAACAATGAAACTTAAGAGGAAGTAATATGTTTCAGGCACATTCAGGATTAGCAAGTAGAAAGAGAATTGAAGGAGAGAGAGACTAGAAGAAAGGAGAGAAATTATTCAGGAGGCTTCCAAGGGAGAATCAACAGCATTGGTAATTGAACAGGGAGGAGAGATGATATAAGACTGACTCCCTGGTTTCTACTTCGGGAGAATGTGTGGGTTGTAGTTATGACAAGCATTCAAGGAGACGTGAGCTGGACCTAACTATGGTAATAGAGTGAGAATGGAGGGATGTAAACAGAACAGAGAGGCAGAGATAGGTTGCTTAGGACTTGGCAACTGACCGAGCATCTCCAAGAAGACACAGGTCCAGTCAGCTGCTAAAAATACAGGGCTGGACTTAAGAGAAGATCCAGAGGTACAGATACAGATTTGTGGCTTATATACCTAGAAGTGGTATTTAAAGCAATGAGATTACCAACAAGGAGAGGATATAATAAAAATGAAAATATCAGTATTAGTTAACATGCCTTGAGCCCTTCTATGTACTAGACAGCGTGTTAAGTGCTTTTCAGATACTAACACAATTTCTTCTCAACCCAATGAAGAAGGTACCATTATGATTCCCATTTTAAAGATGGGGAAAGTGAGACACAGAGAACTTAAGTTCTTTGCACAAGATCACACAGCTGGAATGTTGTTCAGCCTAGTAGAAGCCCAGATAATCTGACTCCAGAACCTGCAACACTAGCCGCCCTCGGCAAGGGCAAAGGGTTCCTTATGGAAAGATATATTTGGGGTAAGTGAACTCAGAGAAAGAGTCAGAAAAGGAGCAATCAGAGGGGTACATTCTTACACAAATGTGCTTCTGGCATGAGGATTATAAATATACATCACACCAGATGGTCCTTAAGGAGAGTATGGAATGAACGCCACATATTCATCTTATGGATTCTATTTAAACCATTCTAAGCCACCAAGCCATGTACGCTCTCCATTTTTAAAATTTTTGGATGAGTGGGATCACTTGAAAAAAATAATAAATGGACTTATTTTCAAAGCTGTGGCTTCATAGATGGTAGTTGCAAATGGTTCAGAAGTTAAAAATAGAACTCTGGAACATTGCTTCTCAAAGTGTGGTACCTGATCTGGCAGCATCAGCACCCCCTGAAAACCTGACAGAAAGTCCCACCCTAGTCCTACTGAATCAAAAACTCGGGGGGTGGGGCCCAGCCATCTGTTGTAACAAGGTCTCCAGGTGATTTTGATTTATGTCCAAGTTTGAGAACCACTGCTCTAGAAAATGAGATGATATGTGTATGTGTGTTAAATCTTTGGGGACCCTGTCCCAGGTCAGAACATATCTGTGTGGCCCCTCTATGCCCAGCCTGCTGGATTCTTCAAGAAATCCATAGTACAGTGGAGCCCAGGTTAGGTGAGAATTCCTTTCCATGTGGTGTAATATGGTAGAGAAGAGACAAAGATCTTCTGTTCCTATTGCCGTCATCCAGACATATTAGCAGGCCACCTTGGGGATCACCCAAGGCCTTGCCCCAACCCAGTGCAGCAGAATCTCCATGGCAGGGCATCATGGTAACTGACAAGTTTCTTGTTTCCTCTGCCTTCATGTAAAGAGCGACATGTCTTTACCAACCAAAGGTTTCACCAGGAGACACAGACAGCTGCTAAAGAAGTAAATAAATAACCAAATAAACAAACAAACAAACAAATCTTGAGGCTTTGCACATGAGGCTCTGCAAAGTCCTCGACTTGCTCAGCTTAAACTCTTAGACACTGTATCTAACCCCTTTCTCTGTATTTCAATGACAACATTTCAATGAACTTATCCTAGCCACTTGCCCTTCCTAGCCACACATCCTGTGAGATCCTGGCTCATCTGTACAGTCAACTGGAGGTCCAAGCCCATGCCAAGCCCTGAGCAGCCTGTGCATGCATGCCCAGTTGACCTTGACACTCCCAGCCAGCAGACTGTCAGTAGAAAGATATCTCCACCCAGGTTCATAAGAACAGGTCCCATGGTTGGAAGTTTTCATGCCCTTGGGCACTATGCCCTCACTGGGAGAGACAGCTACATAACTTGCACCTGATCTCCATAACCAGCTTGCCAGAAAATTATGATGATGGGGTCATCCTGACAAAGTGTTAACCAGTGTTTGAAATGAAAGGAGAAACAAGGAAGTAGAATAATGTCTGTATTTTCCAGTTTGGGAAAAAGACAAGAATCAGACTGGTTTATTACAATGGTCAAGGCGAGAAAAGGAATATGACTCGCCCGGACCCTCTGGGACAGAAAGATGGCACCTCGTCCTTTCCACCCAGCCCCCTCCACCTTACCCAGCCCACCCCGTCTCACCCAAATCCTACGCAGCCTTTCCCATTTCGCAGCCCCTCACCCAGCCCACCCTTCCTCATCTCATCTATCCTCTCACCCCCCAGTCACCCCCTTCCCACTCCCCCTCTCCCTGTTCTAACCCACCCTGCTCACTTCGAGCTAGTTAAGGTGGCAAGGGCCTCATCCTTTCTACAAACTTTTCATATGAAAAGTTTTTAAAGACACTTTTATTATATTTCTTTCCATTATTTAGTGAAATTCAATGAAGTGTTGCTGAAGCACAGGACAAACATTCCCAGGATGAATAAAGCAAGTAGAATGGGTGTAGCACAGTCTTTGCAGAGCCCACTCTGCCCCCCAACTGACCCTTTTCCTTATGTATATTTGCCCCATTCATCCCAACTGGACTGCAAGTGCCTCATTTTCTTTGTGCCCTGCTCAAGGCCATCATGTCATTGTGGTCAGGAAAGGAGTTTTATAATTAACATCGAATTTCCATCTTCCAAGTGTGCCCCCCTGCCCAGTGTGTCTGGTGTTTGCCAGCACTTGTGGCTTCCTGAAGGATGCAACCCTCTTGATCAAGCAGCAATAGGAGACTCTTGATTCTAGATTCCGACTTGCTCTGGCTCCAATCTCAAGTTTGCCACTTCCTGGCTCTGTGATCTTAGACAGTTTTTGTAAACTTTCTGATCCTCAGCGTCCTCATCTCCAAAATGCACACAACCCGCCTCCCAGGGATCCTGAGAGAAGACTCCACACGCTCTCACCACTCTCTGAAATTATTATGCCCAACGACATGAAATGGCTGACATTTGATGATTTTCAACTACAAAAGCGACAAGTTCATGTGGTTCACCTTAACATCCTTCTTTTGTATATGTCTGCGTGTTTATTTTCTCTCTCTACTGTAAAAGGTTTGCTTTGATTTAGTGCTCTGTTCCTAATATCTAAACAGTGACTAGACATGGTACGTGATCAATAAAAATTTGTTGAATGAATGAATAACATGCTTAGAGCAATATAGTAAGTATTCAGTACTAGTGCTATTATTATGATTAGCAGCAGCAGCAATTGGCAAAGCAGGAAGATAGAATGAAATACTAGATAATATTGGCTCAAGTGAAAATTAATGCCACATTACCAAATATTTTATCCTTTTCAGTAACTTCAGTTTGTTGCATCAAACCAAAGTTTCTTTTCAGCTAGAAAACCTACCCTGAATGGAATTGATTGATATTGATAATTAGAGTAATATCAATCTGCAGTTGATATTATCATATACAGAAATTTGGAAAGAGTGAACTGCAAAATTAAATCCATGGTAAAAACCCTCTCCAGATTTGTTGAATACCTACTATGTGCCAGGTGCAGTCCCAGAGTTGTGTAGGTCTCATTTCTAAGACTCTCAACAAGTCTGCTTGTATGGGTTCCATCCCTGTTCCATGGGTGAGAAGCCAACGCTGAGAGGTAATGAGAAGCTGGAATGCACCTGTCTGGTGAGAGGTAATTCTGGGCCAGTATGCAAGGATCCCTTTACTCACCTGCTAGGTGAGGAACCCCAAGCATGTAAATACAGCTCTGCTATGTGGGTCAGCAGACTGCTGTCCAAAGATCAGGCTGGGACAGCTGCTCAGAGAGGAGGTCCCAAGAGAAAACTCCAATTCAGAGAGGCCCAGGAGCTGAGTGATTGGAGCCGCGAGCCTTCAGCCAGAGCTGTCATCTCGCAGCCCCCAGCCTACTCTGGGTTCCAGGGACGTCCGCATAAGCATGGCCACGCTGCCTCCAGGGCCAGGGTCTGGCCTCCGCTGCTCTGATGGAGGCTTTGCCAGCACCCTCAGCCCACCCTCTGCTCCCTACAACACCCTCCCTAGTACGCTCCCCACACCAAGTCTCAGGGTCTGCTCAGGGGACAGATTAAGGCACATGTACGTGTGGCTCTGGTCAAGGGAATGGCCTTGAGATCTTTCCTGTACATAGCCTGTGCCAGGTGTTTCCAGAAGTAATGTCTCATTTAATCCTCACAAAGCGGGTGAATGCCTCAACATGTATTAGCATGAAGAGACAGAACATGAAATTGAGGCCTATCGGAAAGCAGACACCCGTGTCCCTTTGCCCCAGGGCCCTCTTGGTGTCCTAAAGGCAGCCGGGCTCGGGGCGGGACCTCAGATGGGTGCAGACTGTGCCTGTGTTTCTTCGCTGCATCCGACTCAGGCCCCACCCTTTGGCAGGCATTAGAATTACTGCACAGGGGCAGACAGGCAGAACCCCTTGTAGGGCCCAAGTGGAAGCAATTGCCTCAGTTTTATGCTTCCTTCTGGTGTGACATGTGGTCGGGGGAGAAATTCACCAGGGGTTAAATGCTCCCTTCCCCAGGAAGTCCTCCCAGACTTGTCCAGGCCCCAGGGACCTTCTTTCATGTTTCTGTGGTACTTTTCCCACGCTTCCTGTTGCCTGTCCCACTGCCTTGTGACTCTGGGCCTCTTTCCCCAGTCGTGGTTTCTTGGGCACCTGTGATCCATGCCCCCCTGTCTAACACATTCTCGCACGCAAATGATGACGAAGGAGGCACAGGGGCACAAAACTATTCTGGTTGGTGTTAAGCCCTGAGTAACGATGTAGAAGTAAAGCGGAAGGACTCAGCCTGCTTCATCCAAAGCCCGGATGCGCTTGCACGCAGGCAAGCTGGTGTTTTCAAAAAGAATTCTAAACTGAGAAAACACTAACTCCCCCCCTTGCCAGGCCTCGCCCCCCTGGGGGTGGAAGGCTTCGAGAGACTCAGTCTGAAAAACGTGTTCAGAAAAAGTAAATTTAGAACGAGCCAGTAAGGCTAAAATCACAAGTTAACCAACCTGCACTAGTCGAGTACACAGGGATGCGTGCGCAGGCTGTTCACACCTGCTGCTCTCCTTTCTAATCCTGAGAGTCAACCAGCCTCAGGGAAGATTTTTACAGATTTGCTCCTTTTCCGGGCATGTTGAACTTAAATCGACATTAGAGGTGTTTATTTTGTAGTGAAAAAGGAATTCTCCAATATCATGAGCGAGGAGTCTAATTGGAGAGATCAGATCCATGGAGCACCAAGGCACCTAAGCAAAAGTCAGCCTTGTTTTCCATGTCACCTGCCAGGTGTCAAGCACACATCTTAACATCACTGATACGATGGGTTTACAAATAAGGGACCTTCCAAATTCTTCCTCTCAGCCTGCAAAGTGAGAAAGCCACAGAACTAAAGTCCTGCTGGTTTGGTGCAGCGTGTGGAGTCCATGCCACAGTCCAAGAGGGAACGATCACCCCAAACCTGAAAAGAAGACGTTCAGAGCCCCCCCCCCCACCCTTCCTGGGTGCTTCCACCTTTCTACTGTTCAGGGTAGTGCAACCAGACCCCGTGTCATTCCCTGGACTGTGTGCCGTTCTCCCAGAGGCAGACGTGTCCAACGCCTTACCTGCCCTTCTTCCTCTGCACCCATCTTCTGCCCCCACAGCTCCTCACAGGCTGAATGCAGCCCTGAGGATGGGAAAGCCTCCACAAACAACACAAATATCTTGTTAGTAAATATGGCCTTTTCCCAAACCACACCCTGTGCACGGCTCCAATCCCCACGAACTGGTGATGAAATGGCCACACGACACAAATGTTTGAAGCGAGACGGTGAAGGGCTGCAGTGGATACGGTGTTGGGGGAGGGGGCCAGGGCACCCGGCCCGCAGCCTGGTTGGCCCCTCTCTTGCAGGAAGTCCAACGAGGGCGCACGGTGCCGGGGGGCCTTCAAGTACACGAGGGGAGATGCACTGCGGCTGGGACGGATGCACACGAATGAGGATGTGCGGGGACTCGATGGAGTTGAAGGACTGCATGGTGACAGGTTTTACCTGGGCCTTTGTCTCTTTTTTTTGAGAGCACTGAACCAGAAGTGACTGGAGGAGTGAGTGTTTACCAAGCCTGCCAGGTCAACTCGGGGAAGGGAGGGTGGACAGAGTGGAGACGCTGCACCGAGGCCGTCTGACTTGCCTTCCTTCAGGCTGAGGATGGACCCCTCCATGCACCCGACTGGCGAGAAACACCCCTGCAAGCCAGGCCGCCATTCTCACTGCAGCAGGAGCATCCGTGATTCTGAACACCTCGTCTCCGGGCTCCCTTCTCCCTCCCGCCTCCAGGCCGTGCCGGCTATTTTGTTCAAACTCACAGCCCTGCAGCTATCACAGTGCCCAGTACTGTCAGACCAATTCCACGTGGTCACACATCTACCTTCTAACCAAAGTCCCTGCATGAAACATCAGACGGAGAAGATCCCAATGTCACAGCGTTCAGTCCCACTCACCAGCTCACAGCTGATTCGGTGTCCATTACACTCTGCCTCCTCGGGCTGTGGTAACATGAGAAGGTCGTGGCCAGGTGACTCTGAACTTCAACACATGTGCTAGCATCCGTGATAAAAGTCTCCGGAGACCCCATCAATAGGTTGAATAAGAACAGAAGGAAATACTTTCCCCAAAGAAGAATGCTCTCCTTTTACAAATTTTGAGTTTGGTTTCAAACCAGAAGGATTTTATGCATGTTCCTGGGGAATTTTTGAAAAGCCCCAATTCCAAAGCAGAGCCCTCCAGCGTGTGGATGCAAAGCAGAATGCTAGGGAGTGGTCACATCCACGGGCAGTGCTGGCCAAGGTCTGGGCCAAACCAGTATCTTCAGGGCCCATTGAAAATATGACAACTTTAAAATGAGGGAAACGAAAACCGTTAACTAGATCCAACTGTATACTCTCTACAATTTGGAAAAGCAGGTTTGTCTTGGGCCCTGGACAACATTTTATTAACAGGAGCTCATCCAGGAAGTGTAGCAAAACCACGCACACTGAGCCCACGTGTCTACGTGGGCCTGAGTAGAAAGCAAACTCAGCAGTTATCGGAAGAGTCCAAGCGGTGCAGGAGGTCAGCTGGGGTCGTTTAGAACCAAAAATACACGTCAGATGTTCACACTTACTGTTGGAGAAGGACCACCTTGCTGAGTGCTCTGGGTTTAACTGCGTATATATTTATAGCCTTCCATGCCCTAAAAACGGCTTAAGGTGATTTCCAATAATAGATAAAATTTAACACGATAAATCAAATAAAGATTAGCAGATGGGATGGGGGAAGGAAAGTAAGGCCATGCTATTCCCGTGACCACAGCATGTGGGAGCTTCCTGTCGCCCTGCAGGGCGGCCCAACAGGCTCCAAGTGTCAGACCGAGAGCACGATCTCCCCAGAGCGGGCCCCATCCGATGAGGCACATCTCGCTCCGACAGGAAGTACAGTAACTCAGTTCAACCCCTCCCCCAAGGCAAGGTGAGAGAAGTCGCAGGAGTGGACTTCTCAGGGAAGCACAGGGTGTGGTTCCCGTGGGCAGAAGAGTGGCCAGTCGCTGGAGCAGTGGCCGTCAGCGTTGTGCCACAGTCACCTCGTGTGGAGACCCAGTGGCTAAACTCAGATGAAAGCCGAGGTCTCTGATTGACCTCTGGCTGGGGAGCTGGGTCCTCCCTGCTTGGGACCCCCACCTTCCCCAGGGTGACACCAAGCTGAGACCCTCCCCCAAGGCCCTCAGGGGCTGCGCAGCACGGTGTGAAATCCATGCGGGGAGAACAGTCCCTCGTGGGTTTCAAGGACTGTGAGGTGCTCCTGGTGGTGGGGCAGGGAGCAGAGGGCAGTTGCCACAGGCTCTGGAGTGGCCCACCTTCGGCAGCGGGATTCCTGTATGGCCTTAATAGTGCCTCGTCATAAGGGAGTAGGAAGTCTTCCCGGACAGAGGGCGCATTGCGGGGAAGGAGCTCAAGAGATTCGTCCTCTGCGAGGCCATGCCGGGTGTGTGACCAGGGGCACGTTGGGAAGCTAGTTCTTCTCCAGAAGCTATTTCTTCTTCTGGTGTGCATCTGTCCCCTGGGCAGACTTTCACAAATACCGAGTCTCTCAACTCCTCCATGTACCCCACCGGCAGGCTGACCCGGGGAAGCAGAGGCTGTCGAGGCCACGATCTATATGCCCTCAAATGCCCCCATGCTTGCCAACACTCACTTCTTTGGACACTGGGGTCTTGTGTCCCAGTACGTGTTGAATACAAGCTCAGGCAAGAGGACGGAGCAAACACTTAAACAAGGCTGCCCTTTTGCCAGGGCCTGTCCTGTGGGCATCAGATATAGAAATTGTTCTATTTCCCACAACAACGATTGGGGTAGAAATTAGCAGAGCTGGGCTCCACATACAGGCCGTCTCCTCCACACGGCGGGCACTGATTACTGTGAACGAGTCACCAAGCGCCTCTGCCCAGAGCGCTAGAAGGGCAAGGCCATTAACCGTCACCATCAATGGCAGCTCCCGGGTAGTTTTTAAAGTGACCTATTAGTAAGAGATCAGTAATCCAATGCTGGTGTGATTGCAAGCACCGCAATCGATCTGAACCCCGACTCAGGAACAGCATAAAACTAAACTGACCCCAACAAAAGGACACCTGGTTTGGCTGTCAGAACCTCTAAAAGACACATCCAAACCTTGAAATAGTGGAACAGCTGAGTAGGGATTGGTTGTTTCCTTATAAAAGATATATATATATATATATGTATTTTTATGAAAGGCATGGCTAAGAAGCTTTGGAAACAGGTTTTACTAGGGCCTAATATAACAATTACATTAGATTTCCCTACAACCTTTCAAGAATGACTTTAGTATATAAAGTAAACCTCGGTGGTAGAGTTTAATCATAAGGTGTTTAACACTCAGCTACCACGTAGGCTTTAAAATATGCCACGTCTACAGGACATCATTGGGCATTCCTGTCCTGGGTGCAAAGGCTTCTTTCTGATGCTGACTTGTCAAATTGTTTCCTACAAGTGGTCTCTGGCTATTAACTAAAATAAGAAACATGTCACATGATAAAAATGAGGCAAACAATAGAAAGCACCATAAAGAAAAGCAAACAGTTTTCAAAAATCTAATAAACCCAAAAGAATGTATATATATGTATAACTGAATCACTTTGCTGTACAGCAGAAATTAACACAACATTGTAAATCAACTATACTTCAATTAAGATAAATAAATTGATTTTTTCTTAAAAGTCTAATAAACCCAAAGCAGTTATGGTATAACCAGAATGCAACACCAAGTTTTCTGAGTCAAAGAATGGCACTCCACTTGGCCCATTACATTGCTGTACCTCTGATGAAATCTAAATGGAATGGGATTGGATATCTGTTCCACGGCTTTCTTCTACCACTACTATAGGTGTTCTCAAATAGTGCTGAGACCTTCATCCAAGGGCACACTGGGCGTGCTCACTGGTCCCCACCCACCTCCACTCCTGAGGTGCAGGACTTGCTCTGTGCCCCTCGCAGGCCCCTCAGTCATTTGCATGTGCATCTTTCTCCCCCAAAACCAGGAGGTCTTGCAAAGCAGGACAGCCCAAGTTGGCCAGCATGCTGCATGTGCACAGCCACAGTAAACACTCGATAAATACATCAGAAGAATTAAAATGACATAAAATCATCTCAGAAGTTCTAATATCTATAAAGGGAATTCAGTAGAAATGGTCGACAATTCTCTTTAAAAAAACGCACCATACACAACACTGTAAATCAGTCACTGTAAATCAACACCATTATTTAACATCAATTTTTTGTAAGTTTAAAAAAAAAAAACAACTGCCACCACCCACGAGAAGGTGACCAGTGCCACAGGTTCCAGTATCCCCAGGCCCGTGGCCAAGCACTCTGCCCACCCCGCATGGCATGTGCATTTTTCATGGCTGGGATGAATGAATGATTGATCAAACGTTCAAACTTTTCTTTTAAATGCTCTCACTTCAAAATACCATTCTTTTGCCTTGGCAATTTCCATAAACCATTTTGTACAAATATGTAGAGATGGATTATTCCCTTGGTGTAGATTACTACTGTCGGTGTGCTCCCAATACGTGTGTCTTGAGTTGCTTTAGAGAGAAGGGGAACATCAACCCTTTGAACACGAATTTCTTCAATGAGCAAGAAGAGGTTTCATTGTTGTGCTTAAAGCATAGAATTGAGGCAATGTACATTACTGAGTAGCTAATTACTACAAATAATTGCTTTCTAAAGCTCAATCTTTACTTTTTGGCTTGCTAATCCAAAGATATCCAATAGAGAGATTTGAATGAAATAAAAATGAGGCATTTTCTGAGATCACTATTTAGATTAAACAATTCCACGACTGCCAAAGCAATATAAGCTCATCGCCCTCAGAAATGTAGCTATTTCACAGACCCAGTCCTAGCTTTCTGGTTCTCTTCTTCAAGATGACTTGAAATTGGCATTTTTCTAAAGGTACACGCTCTACTAGGCTATGAATTTTTTAAAAACAATGGTCAAAAACAGAACTGACCCTCAAGAAGTTTAAAATCTAGTTGATGTTGGAGAATATATAAACCTGTTCAAAACCACTGACACCTTAAAAGAATTGGTCAGCTTTCTAAATTACTACTCCCATTAAGATTTCTACTTCCAATTCTATGCATTTTATTCTCTATGTATACTGTTGGAAATTCTCTCTGACATCTTGATTTTCTTTTTAAAAAGAAATAACACAGTTCAGTAGATTTTAAAATATCAATATGGTCTTAGAGTTTCACTTATTAAAGAAACAAACATAAACACTCCATTTGTCTGCAGCTTAATTATAAAAAGAGCTTAGAAGTGGAGAGTGTCCTTCAGGGGGCTTGTACTAAGACACACGTGTCACAAACATGGATGAACACTAGAGAGACTTGAAAGAGTGGGTCCTGACTCCCTGCCACCAGTCGCCAGCACTCAAGGGGCAGACTTCCCCTCTGGAAATTTCCAGTTGTTAATCTCAGAAAGCATTCCTTTCCAAAGTAAAATCACAGGAGTCCATTTTCAAGAGGGCTTACCTGGTAATTTGTGTCCTTGTACTGAAGTCAAGTGACCTCATTGAGCGCAGAACTTCAATGCACCCCAAGTACTGCAAGGGGAGAAAATGTAAATCATGAGCACTGAGAACTGACATGAAGAAACAATTCCTAACTACAACAAGGGCATTTGGGGAGGCATACATATTTCTTAGCCACATTTTAACTTTTTATTCATGGTGACACTTTGTTCTGTTTCTATAAAAGTAATAAAAGTAATAACTCACACCCATCAGCAAATACCCTGAGTGCTGACATTTGACACTATGCTTAACTTTTCTGAAACCCATTAGTATTTTCACTTTCTTTAGAAATACATTTTCGAAAACTTTTGTCAAGGTATAACTAGCACGCTGTAAAATGCAGAAATTTGTTTTTTTCAAGATTTTTTTTGATGTGGACCTTTTTAAAGTCCTTATTGAATTTGTTTTATGTTTTGGTTCTTTGGCCGTGAGGCATGTGGGATCTTAGCTCCCCAACCAGGGACTGAACCCGCACCCCCTGCATTGGAAGGCGAAGTCTTAACCACTGGACTGCCAGGGAAGTCCCCAGAAATATTAAATGTATAATTCAGTGACTGGTTAAACATGTACCTGTCATGTAACCACCACCCAAACCCCAACATTCCAGCATCACATTTCTAGTCCTTTACAAAGTTTCTAGAGGTTTATAATTTTAAAGAAAGAATGAAAACACTATAATACCAACATTTTGGCCAACATTAAACTTCATTATTTAATAAATGTATTTTGGGTTATATGAATAAACTATAGATTACCCCCAAAGGTGCTTTATTTTGGTTTACTAGAAAGACCTCTTCTGCATTATTTAACATAAATTTTCAGAATTTCAACTTGCACATCTAAATTTGTAGCTAAATTTTTTATCAGTTTTACACGTGAAAATGTATGTGTATATGTGAATATATGGCCACAACTAAAGCTATAGACAAACCACTAGAGTGGAAAAGATAGAATATTTGTGTTCCAAAGCCCTTGGGGAGTTTGACAGTACAGATGTTTTATACCAATGCCTTTAAATTTAGACTTAGCAGGAAGAGATCTCATGGTATAGTACAGAAAAGACTGCATTTGAATTATTCAGAAAGCCTGAATTTGAGCCTGGCTCTGTCATATACTCTTATATAACTTTAAACAAAACTTTAAACTTCTCTGAAATGTGACTATTACTCTAACCACTGCACAGTCACAGAGTTTTTTAAATACTGTCACCTCCATCAGTTATGTGGGTACCATGAATGGTCACAGAGACATACGAATTAGATGACCACTAACATTTCAGAGCCGTGTGATTAAAATGACAACATCACAGAATCATGTGAATACGAAGACTAACATCACAGGGTTATATGACTACCTCCACCACCAAAGTCGAAGACTTACGCAACATCATCACAAAGTTACATGAATACCATGACCAACATTGCAGAATTACGTAAATACTACAACCATGTCACAAGTCACATGAAAACAATGAACAACAGTGCATGGTTATGTGACTGCCACCACCGCTATTACAGAGTTGTGTGGATGCCATCACCACCACAGCAGAGTTATATGACGACCACTGTCACTAAGGTATGTGGAGACCACAATACACTTTAGCGAGTTATAGGATTGCCACACCCAACACTGTCACAGTTATGTGAACATCACAACATCCCAGAGATAGGTGAATACCACCACCAGCAACATTACAAAGTAATGTTAATTACTTCCACCAAAGTAATTACTTCCACCAAAGTGGCAAAGTTGTGTCAGTATCTCTCAGAGATATATGACTACCATCACCACCACCATTGCAGGGTTATGCAAATTCCACATCCATGGTCACAGGCTTAGGGAAACCCCATGACCACCATTGCAGATGTGTGAATATGACATGGCTACTGCAGATCATCTGATTACTATGCTCACTGTCACAGAGTTATTGAAGACCACTTTATAACATTGCAGAGATATGTGAATACTACCAACGCCACCACAGCATAATGTGAATTCTGTAAATGCTCTCTCAGTTATGGGAATATCACTACCTCACTGTGATATGTTAATGCCAACCCTACCATTGTCATAGAGCTATGCAAGTTCCATGACCAAGTCCTGGTGTTATCTGAATTACACCATCACCACCAACACAAGATATGTGAGTAGCAACACAAATGTTGCACAATTATGCCAACACCATAACAAAATAACGTCTTAGGGTTATAGGAATACCGTGATGAATTTCACAGCATCTGTGAACACAACTTCCACCAATGTTGCAGGGTCATGTGAATACACGACCTTTGCCACATAGTTATTTGAATACCACCTGTTGGGCTGCACCCTACAGGTCTGGAAGCCCTGCACTTGCCCAGCCTCAAGACCCAAGAAAAAGCTCGGAGTCAGTGACAGAGACATCAACAATTTAATGGATAGGGGGATCTTACAGGTCTGAAGCAAGGTCCTAGAGTGACAACCCTCTGCGTGCAGCAGAGGGCGGGCAGGACATGGCAGTAGTCTTCACTCCCAGGGGAGAGGGAGGTTACCAATTATAGGGGGAATTGACATCAGGTTGGCAATCAGTTACCAGGGAAACCAGCAGAGGAGCACATCCCTCACCACCCCTTTGATAAGCTATCACAGTGGAGATGCCCTGATCTAAAGATTAGAATGATCACTAGCTGGGGCTGAGGGCAAGTGTGTAGGAAGGTCAGTCATGTGAGTAGGGTGTAAGTGAAGCAAGTACTGGTCAAGCAGGGAATGCACAGAGAACAGCCATCTTGGGTTGCCTCATTATACAGCACCTCTGCCCCCACCATGGTAGTATGTGAAATGTGAACACCTGGCCAACCACAGAGCCATGGAAATAACATCAGCAACAACATCATAAAATCACATGAACACACCTACCACAGTTGCTGATTATGTGTATGCAAGCACCCCCACCATGACAGGGCTATGTGGATACCGTGATCAAAGTCACGAGCTTTGGGAATAGACAGCCAATGATGAGGTTATGGGAAGACTACCACCAACCCAACCACTGAGTTATGTGACTACCACAACCAACACTACAGGTTGTATAAATACCATAACCAACATCCAACATCAATTGAATATCATCAGCACCACACCATCGCAGTTATGTGAATATCATGGCCACCACAGCAGAGTTATGTGAAGACCACCTGCACCCACTTCACAGAATGACCAATAACATGACCAGCATTTCAGAGTTAGATGAATACTATCACCTTGATCATTGCTGAGTCACGTGAATACCTCCAACAACAACTTTGCAGAATTATTTGAATAACACAGCCAACTCTGCAGTGTTATATGAATGTGACCACAACCAATGTCACAGATTCTTGTGAATACCACCACCAACACTAACGCAAAGCCATGTGAATCCCATGACAAATGTAGCAGAGTAACATGTAGACTAACTTCTCAGAGGTATATGATTACCACCACCACCTTCACAGATATGTCAGTACCTCCACAGCTGTCACAGTTATATGAAGACCATGACCAACTTCAGGGAATTATATGATGACCACCACCACCACGTTTGCAGTGCTACGTGAACACCACCACCAACATCGCCGAGTTGAGTTACCCTCCCAAGGGGCTGTAGCAATTTGTCCTCTCAGCACCTATGCCTAAGAAAGTTTATTTCTCTATCCTTCAAAACAGTGGACAGCATCAGTCTTTTGAACCTTTGCCTCTCATGGGCAAAGATTTCTTTTTTTTTGTTTTGTTTTAATTTGAATCTCTTTGATATCTAATAAGATTATATAGTTTTTTCATTTGTTTATTGGCTATTTGCACTTCTTTTTCTGTTAATTGACTATTCATATCTTTGGCCCAATTTTCTATTAAGTTCTTTATCTTTTTCTTATAGATTAATGTGATATTAATCTCCCATTCAGTCATTTTTCTTTTGATGGTCAGTTTCTACATTTTACCTAAAAGAATTGTTACTGTAGAAATATGGTAATAATTACTGTGATCACATGTCTATCCTTTTCTGTATGGCTTTGGAATGCCCTGTCTTGCTTAAGAAGGTCTTGTGTCCCTAGATTCTTACAATATTCTCCCAAATTGCCTTTTAACAATATTTATCATTTATTTATCTATACATTCACTTTAATGTTTTTCATTTACCTTTTTTATCTATTTGGAATTTGTCTATACAGGCTACGACATGAATTATAATACTAGCCTCCAAATGGACTACTACTTATATCAGTACCACTGATTTAATAATTCATCCATGTCTTCCTGGATTGATGTGCCAATTTTGTGGTGTATCAAATTCCTATTTCTGTATGGACTTTTACCTAAACTCTATTCTATGTCATTTGTCAATTTCTGTGTCTCCTCTATGTATTTTTCCTTGAGAACTTTAAGATCTTTTTATCAAGTTCTCCTGCCCTCAAAAACTATTTGGATTACAATCAAAATTTCATATATTACCTTGAAGAGAACTTACATTTATTATTAAGTTTTTGTATCCATAAACATGAGAGTTGTTTCCATTTCAGATATTATTTATTGCCTTTAATAAGACTTTCTGATTTTATTATATATATATATATCCTACACTTTTCTTCTTCAGTGTATTCCGAGGCATTATTTTCTAAGTTTTGGTAACCACAGGGAATGAGAGTTTGATTTTTCCATCCCATGTCTACCTGGTTTTTACTACATAGAAAATTCAATCAATGGGCTCCAGAGATGTACAAAACTGAAGAATTGTGAAAGCCTGGACAATGGAGCCTAGAAAACCTCCCAGAACTGAAGACAACCTCCTAGTGCCAAAGAGATTAAAATACAAAAGAGAGTGTACATTCGTGGAATTTAGATGCAGAAGTCCCTGCATCAGCCTCACAGGAATTCCAGGAAAAGAAAAAAGTAGAGGGAAAGAAATATTTAAGAACAAAGAGAGTAAAATTTATAGTGTTGTAGGGAGGCTACAAGGCTCAAGAAGAAATATGAAGAAAGATCCACTTTTTTCATATTTCAATACAAAAGGACCAAGAGAGAAACATCCTGAAAACATTCCATGAGGGGGAAAGAAAATAGGTTACTTACAAAGAAAGTTCTCTTTCAGCATCAAATACATGAAAACAAATAACATCAGAAGACTGAAAAAGAGAAGTACTAAGCCAAGAATCTTATATCCATCCAAACTACCATTCAAGTGGGAGGGCAAAGCAAAGACTCAGAAAGTTAACCACCCACAGATGCTCTCTGAAAGAATTATTCCAGGAAAACAGGAATACAAAAAACAGAAGGATGTGGGCTACGAGAAACAATGATATGAAAAGAATCAAAAAATTTTACAGGTACGCCTTATGCCTTAATAATTATTGATGCATAACTCTAAATATTTTTTTACAATGATGGGGAGCTAAAGTCTCAGAAGACCTCAACATGGCTGGTAGGAGACAGATAAAAAAGAGTGGTTGAAGAGGATGAGGGAAGCTTGCTAAAGGCAGTTGTGTTTTGTGAAAGTAGGGCCAGAACTAATTCTAGGTAGCAGTAGAAAAATATAAGTTTACATACATGTGTAAAAAATTGTAAGCCACTGTAAAAATAAGAATGAAATGATCAACTTCCAAACTAAATAGCCCCACCAGCAAAAAGAAGGGAAAAAATTTAAATGCACAAATGAAAGGGAAAGAATAAACATTAAACGAAACATCAGTGATAGGTCCAAACACCTCATTGGTCACAACAATCATGAATGGATCAAATCCACTAATTAAAGGTCAAAGACTTTCACACTGATTAAAAATATATGTGTGTACTGATGAACCCAGTGGCAGGGCAGGAATAAAGACGCAGACGTAGAGAACGGATTTGAGGACACAGGGTGGAAAGGGAAGCTGGGATGAAGTGAGAGAGTAGCACTGACATATATACACTACCAAATGTAAAATGGATGGCTAGCGGTAAGTTGCTGCATAGCACAGGGAGATCAGCTTGATGCTTTGTGACCACCTAGAGGGGTGGGATAGGGAGGGTGGGAGGGAGGCTAAAGAGGGAGGGGATATAGGGATATATGTATACATATAGCTGATTCACTTTGTTGTACAGCAGAAACTAACACAAAACATTGTAAAGCAGTTATACTCCAATAAAGATATAAAAAGGATATATGTGTGTTAAATAAAGTGACAAAGAAAACACTAAGAAGATAAAACAGATTCAAATCAGGTAAATGCTAACAAAAGAAAGCAGGGAAATAATATCCCATTTACAATCAAAAGAAACAAGAAACATGAAATAAACAAGAAATTTGCGAGATTAAGTTGAAAAAAATCTTTAATGAAGGATGAGTAAATTTTTTAAAACCTGCTTATATGGAAAGACATACCATGATTTCTGGATTGGATGATTTAATACTAAAAACATGCCAATCTATAATTTCACTGTGATGCCAATTAAAGTCCCAACAGGACTTTACCCCCAGAACTAGAAAAATTAATTCCAAAACTTATATGATAAAGGAGGATCCTTAAGAACACAAAGAAATTTCTGAAGAAAATAAAAATGAAAAGTAACTGGTGAAAATTATGTGATATTGACATGGGAATAGACAAATCATGCAAGGGACTAGAATGGGGCCGAGAAGAAAAAGGTATACAGATCTGTGGGTGTCACTAAAGAAAAGATAAGCCAGTCAGTAGGTGTGAGGATTTGACTAGCTGTACATTAGGAAAAGATCTATCTAGACAGCCCTGCCCACAGCTGTTGTGTATGGTGTATAAGGTGTGTGTTATGTATGAAAGGCATGCCCTCTCCAAAATGCTCACCTAACCCCATGCACAAAAGTAATCACAAAAGGATTAAAGAGCTAAAGCTAAGAAATAAAATTATTGAAACATTACAAGAAATAGAAAATTATATATCTATCAAAAGACCTAAAACTCAAAGGCCATAAGTGAGCTCATGAAAATTAGTCATTTTTGAAGAAAAAGACAAATGATATAAACAATATGAAAAGGCAAGTGAAAGACTGAGAAAAATCCAAAACAAACAGACAAAAAAATTAAACAAGCCCATCAAGTTAATAGACAAAATGGGCAAAGGATACAAACAGAAGATTCACAGAGGAAGAAAGACAATTGGCCAACATGCATCTGTAAAGACGAGTGCCCAGATGGATGGATCAGAGAAATTAAAATAACACCAGAAAGAGATACAATTTTTCACCCAGCAGAATAGTGAGTTGGGTGAGGAAGCAGGAAAATGGGCCCTGTCACACATTCTTGTAACAAGTGTAATTTGGTGAAAACTTTTTGGAAGACTATTTGGAAATATCCATGGATATGGAAAATGTGCTTGCCTTTTACCCAGTAACGTTATTTGTAGGTCGCTATTCATGCATAAGTGCATGAAATTGTACATGCAAAATATTCATTACTTCATTGCCTCTAAAGAGTGAAAATTTGAACCCCCTCCTCAAATGTTGATCAATAAATGTATAGTTAAACACTTAGGGCACACCTAAACTGTGGTTCCAAAGGCAGCCATTTTTTTAATGATTTAAGCTTAGTCTCAAAAAAACACTGTTACTTCCTCCACATTTTACTGGTTAAAGCAAGTCACAGTGTCAGCCCAGATTCAAGGAGAGGGGACCACTTAAGGGTGTGAACAAAAGGATGCTTGGTTCACTGGGTCCACCTTTGAAGACATAAGGGCACAGAGAGGAGACAAAGATGGCACAGATACTGCTGGGGAGAGCATTGGAAAGGAGGAATGATTAGGAAGGAGTATTATCCCTGAATACTTCTACATTATTTAGACATTTTATAACAAAAACATGTTCATTTATTAATCATACAATTACAAAATGAGGAAAAAATAAAAATATTTTCCACCAAAAGAAAAAGACCATGCTTAATAAAATTGGACCTCCAAGCTATGATGTAGAATTGATCACAAAGTGATCAAGGTCATCTGGTATCTCAAATTACAAGGGATCTGGAACAGCCCTCCGGAATCTTCTGGAGAGCTACCTTGTTCTGATAATGCAATGGAAAGTGAAGTGGTTAGTGAAACCAGCCACACCTCTCAGGTAGGCTATTCCTATCATGGGCGTCTTTGAATTCCATCCCCCAGCCTCAGCAATTGGTCAAGGATGGGTGCGTGATCCCAGGCAGGCCAAGTCACAGACCTGGGAGTTTTGGTGGAATTGCCTGGACTGTCTACTCTCTAGGAGTCACAAGCTCCAATGCAGCTTCTGAGAGCTGCACTGTTAACAGTAACTGTTCCTCAGCCCCCATACCTTTCTGGCCAGAGGAGGTTAGAAGAATTTATGAATAATTAACCCTGGTGATTTCTAGCTTCAGTGCCTATTAGAGGCCCCTTTCAAATTTCATTTGGAATTATGGTAAGCCCAGGCTTGTTATTTTCAAGCATGTCGCATAAATGGGGATGTTGTTCATCTAGACCTGAAGAAAAGTCTATTATATCTTCAATATTTTGTTAGCCTACTGAGTAATTTGCCTTTTAGGCTTCTGGTACTGAGCAAAGAAGCATCTCTTAAATGACTGTAAAATGCTTAAGTAATCATTAAATCATAGCTATTAATAATATAAGCATTTGTTTACTAACAACAGGTAACAAGACCCTACATCATTCATGCCACAATTAATAAACACTTATCTGCACCTGTTAGGATGCTCATGTAGAGAGAATTTGAACAGGTATTGTGCCTTTGAAGACCTTACAGTTTCTGGTCATCCTTTGACAGCTACACCATGGGGCAGCAAAAGAAATGTGCCAGAGCCAGGATGAAAGACAAATTGCTAGGAAATTGAAGGATAGACCACGAAGCACTGTCCATATGAACTGTGAATTTGAGGCAGTGACTCTCTATGTGTGGTCCCCTGTCCAGTAGCAGCATCTGGGAACTTGTTAGAAATGCAAGTCCCTAATTTACTGCAAGCTCTCTATGGATTTTGATGTCCACTTAGGTCTGAGATTTATCTGTATAAAGACTGATCTAACTTTCTGAACTTTATCTGATCAGTGTTGTATGCAGGCTATGTAAGTTCAAATCTTGGTTTTTCCATTTAATAGCTGAAGGCTTAGTTTTTTGAAATAAATCTCCCAGAGCCTTGCTTTCCTTAAACAAGAACGGTGATTTCAATATCTATGTCCTGAATTTGCCATGAGTATAAAACTCACCTGTAAAGTATTTCACATAACTCATGGCATACATGTGGCTCAAGATACCAGTAATATTTTTTGTACACTTCAGGCCAGGTTCCTAGGGGTACCTTCATACACAGGGCTGAGGTCTCAGCTACAGTTCATACTTAGCTAAAAATGGCATATGTTTCAGTGTGTTTTATTTTTTTCAAACTCCAGCTAACCTTGAGGGTCCCAGGACTTTGTGGCTTTTGGCTCCTCCTGTTTTCTGCAATAAGCCCTGGACACAGCCCCCAGGTAGGGCCTCAAAACATCCCAAATCTTAGGAAACTGATGGCATAACATTGGTAAATGGACTTGGTGAAAACCCAAGTTCACAATATTAAAATAAAGTATTTCCAATTGTGTCTGAAGGATTTCTTCAGGAAACAGAGGAATATGGGCAAACAGCACTATTATTAGCAATAATAACTTAAGAGCTCAGAATAAAATCAGCTTTCTGGATGAGAAACATTAAAAGCAAAAACATCTAGGGTTGGAGACAGAGTTCCTATAACAGAAATAAGTGTCACTGATAGAATAAACTGAGCCAACTTGTTCAAGAATTCAAAGAAATTTTTTAAAAAAGGAATTCAAAGAAATAATGGGGTGTGTAGGCAAGAATCCAGAGCCATCAGAAAAAGAACTTCAACTTACAAAGATCCTGAAAGAAAACTCACTTCATTCGGAGCAGGAGGAAAATAAGGGAAAATGTTGTTCCTTCAATACATAAGAAAAGAGCGATAACCGCCGATAGCACTAAGACAAAAGCCATTATTTTGTAAAAGAGGGTCTTGATAAAGACGTTTCTTGGCAACTGTGTGCCTGAGCCAGCTACAAATGAACGGAAAGGGCAGGAAGCCAAAAATGAGTTGGGAAAGATTAGTCACAGGTCTGTCACCCTCCACTGATTCTGATGGCTCTCGCCTCAACCGGAGAGCCAGAAGCTGTCATCTCAGAGGTCTACAGAGACCTGGAGACCCAGAGCCGTGGCCGTGAGTGTCTAAGGACAAGGGTGACATCAGAATTGTCCTAGCAGGTGTGTTTTTCCCTACCCCACCGGGAGTTTTAGGGAGTGAAGGGGTCTGGGGGATGGGGACACATTCTTGGAGCCAGAATTGCAAAACTTCCCCATGGGATGCAGGAATTTAAGGACCTAGGGACCGGGTCCTAGAACAACAGAAAACTGCC
This sequence comes from Eubalaena glacialis, assembly GCF_028564815.1. NCBI lineage: Eukaryota > Metazoa > Chordata > Mammalia > Artiodactyla > Balaenidae > Eubalaena > Eubalaena glacialis. The sequence goes on along the minus strand of NC_083724.1, from coordinate 105,721,605 downwards.
TGGCGCTCAGGACTCGCAGGAGGGCTGAGAGGCCAGGGAAGGTTTGTAGTGCTCACTGAAACCTGCCACCCTGAACCGACAACTCCCAGGCCCCGAAATTTATCCCACTCTTGCTGGTTGCTTGGGCCCTCCGGAACCTGAGGGGCAGAGCCTCTTGCATGGTTAGTTAGAGTGTAGTGTGCTTCGCAAACTGGCAAGCAATATTCAGATCACAAACATGCTCCTCACTCTTCGGGGAGAGGGAGATACCACTGTGCCCACCCTCAGGGCATTGAGAAACACCCAGACTTTCAAAGCTGCGCCCACCCTTCTTGGGCCTTCAGGGGGAGCTGGGGTTGTTTCCTGGGCCCTAGTGCTTGTTCTTCAGGACCATGGGCAGATCTGAGTTTTCACCATGAGGATCCATCTGCAAAGGATGGTATTTAAAGAAAGATAAAGTCTAGCTTGAAATTCCATGAACCTGACTAATAGAAGGGTAAACCATAAAAAAAAAAAAAAAAAAAAAAAAAAAAAAAGTCTGCAAATGTTAAAAAAAAAAGCAGGGCAATATTGTCTTTTTTTTAAATAATAATAATCTAGATAAATGCCTTCTTTTTCCTCATATTTTCTCTGCCTAATCAAACACACATCCACATTTCTCTCTCTCTCTCTCTCTCTCTCTCTGTGTGTGTGTGTGTGTGTGTGTGTGTGTGTGTGTGTGTGTTTATACTGATAAAGGATATGACATGATACATACCTGGCATGCCACAGGGAGTATGCTGAGGGAGAGAAGTGGCCTCGTACTTTGATTTTATATCATTAAGGATGGTTGGATTTTCACGTGTGTGTGTGTGTGTGTAACAAGTGCAAAAAGAGTAGATGCATTAACCTTATAATAAAAATATTTTTAATCTGTACAACCACATAGAAAATAATTTTTCTATACATATAAAGGGGCTCTGTTCTTTTGCTCCAGAAACTTCATTGCTGAAACTATAAGGAATGGGTCTTAATGATCCTCACTCCTAAAAAAGCTTCATACACAAAGATGCTTTATCAACTATTATTCACTACAAGAACAACGAAGACACAAACTAAACACTCCTCAGGAGATGAGGGTCAGTGTGGTGAAGCTATTGGATGGACTATGTCATCATCACATATTTATGAACACTGTGTAAATACTGAGAAAAGAATGCAACATAGTCAATTTTTAAAAACTATATAGTATGGTAATAACCAGGTCTTTCAAAAGCTACATATAAAAAATGGAAGTAATTATACCAAAGTGTTAATCATTAAGAGCAAACATTTATTAAGCACTCACTATGTGCCACGCATGGTGCTGACCATTGTGAGCGGTGATCCTTGCAATAGCCCCACACAACAGGTGCTATCACTAGCTCCATTGTACAATGTGGAAACGGAGGCAGAGTATGAAGAGGGAATTTCCAGGACATACCCAGGTGACCACCAAACATGTGAACATATATTCAACTTCATTGGCACTCAAAGTTATGCAGTTTAAACCACAACAAGAAATTGAAAATTGGCAAAAATTGAAAAGTTTAAAGACATTAGTGTTGGTGGAAGTGAGATGAAACAGTGCTTATTTACTGTTGGTGGGACCATAATTGGTACAAGCATTTCAGAGAATGCCTCAAAAATTTAGATGTGCACTCTTCTCTTTTGATCCAAAACTTCTCTTGTGGAAAATTACTCGAGGGAGATTCTCACACATTTTAAGAGGGGACACGTGCAAAGATTTTTACTGTGTGATTGTATTAGAAAGAAATTAAATCATGGTTGATCCAAGAAGTGATTTTTTTAATGGATCTGTTTTTGAAAAATTCCCAAGGCAAGTAAAATAATAATAATAATAATAATAATAATAAAAACTTCGGGAAAGTATGATACCATTTATGTTAAAACCGAAAAAGGAAAACCCACAAAACTACATATTCCTAGTAGCATGTATGTCTGTATAGATGCATGTATATGCACAGACAAAATGATCTGCAAGAACAAGCAGCAAACTGGTAACTGCAGTGACCACTGGGAAGGAATCTTATACCTGACTGTTGTGAAGAGGGACTTTTGCTTTTTCACTCTATGTGACGTAATTTTTTTCAGCAAGAATGTACCCATGTATTACTTATGCAATTACAAATAATTACATAGCTAAAGGGCAAATGAAATAAACCATGCTTAGAGTAATGGTTCTCAAAATTGAGCATACGTTAGAAGCACCTGGGCTTGTTGAGCCCAGAGTGCTAGGCCCTCCCCATCGTAGAGTTTTTGACTCAGTAGGTCTGCATGAGGCCTGATGCTGATATCTGGTCAGAGGCCACACTTGGAAAACCAGTCCTTAGAAAGGTGAAATGCTGATCTTACAGGGTCACAGAGGAGCCAAGATTTGAACCCAGATCACGTCATATCAGACCCTAACTCTTGATCTCAATCACCTGCTGCCTAGGGATATCTTTATGTTGTGGGATTAAAGGGGATTTGTTTTTTGACCATTTTTTAAAATATATATTTTAAATATACTTATTGGGTTTTTAAATATAATATCAACTCATCCTGAAAATCCATAAACTATACTTTTTATATTTTCCAAAGTTCATAAGTATTCATTGCTTTGGTAATTTTTAAAAAATTACATAACAAGCTCCCTTTGTCTCAGTGAAGCATCTGACAGAGACAGGGACTTCCTGGTGTGAACCTGAGCTGAGCTCGGAACAGGACTCAGCTCTCTGGAGTGGGAGATGAGCTCTCACTCCATTTATGATGGGTACACAGAGCTGGCAACACATATCCTTTCCCTAACAGTGGGCATCACCCCAAAATACAAATAGGCTTAACTAAGCCAAGGAAATTAAGAAGGAAGTACATTCATATTATGAATGAGAAATTTTTTTCTATTTAAAAATTGATAAAAGTTCTGGATGATGTTAGCTGCCTGCATGCACACTGCAGCCTCCCCCTTCCACTCAAATCCCCAGTACTGGCAGAAGAGCTATAAAGAATAGGTGAATCCCTAATTACAGTGGAAAGTAGAAGAAGGGGCATATCAGTGGACCAAACACTGTGTGCACAGCAGAGGACTGACACAGGAGCAATGACGAGCACAGACAGCATCAAGAGGATGTTGCCAAGAGAATGCCTTGTTCAGGCTTCATCCTGGTTCTTGGGCTAACTGCTTACAGGGGGATTGTGATTACAATGACTAACTTAGAGTAATCAAGACCACACCTAGAGATGGGCACAGTTCCTGAAATCCATTGCTGCTACATATGTGGAAAGAGCAAATGGAGACTGAGGGATCAACCACACTGAACACCAACAGTATAAAAGTACAAAGACTGGGGGTGAGTAAAAGAAAATTTTAAAGACATTGAAGATAGAGTCAGACATTTCAACACCCATCAATATAAGATGCAGGCATCAGAAAACAGAGAAGTAATAGAGAAGACCCAATTTCTCCTTTGAAATGTTCCAACAAGTGCTAAGCACAATTAAAAGAACAGGGAATTCCCTGGTGGTCCAGTGGTTAGGACTCTACGCTTCCACCGCAGGGGGCATATGTTCGATCCCTGGTCGGGGAACTAAGATCCCGCAAGCCACACAGGGCAGCACCCCCACAAAAAAAAAAAAAGACTAAAAGAACAAATGAACAAAAACTCCCAAGTCTTGGTGTAATGCCAGAACAAAGATAAAGAAGAAATTCTAGAAAGTTTGGGGGTTGGAGATGAACATTCAATTACTTAAAAAAAGAATTAGACACAAAAAATGTGAAGGTAGTTAATGCCTTCTGAACTGTGCACTTAAAATGGTTAAAATGGTAAATTTTCTGTTTGTATATTTTAACACAGCTTAAAATACATACATACATGAATACATAGATAAAAGAATGAGCAGATGGACAGCAGACCTCTCACCCACAACTTCAGATACAAAACGACAATGGAGCAACATCTTCAAAATTCTGAAGGAAGATAATTTTTGAACCTAGAATTCAACACCCAGCTAAACTACACTGTGGAGGGGGACAGGTAGAGAACATTCTCAGATGCACATAGATTCAGAAAGTTTACTGCACAGAAACTCTCTTGAAAGAATTACTTGAGGTTGTACTCAGCAAGAATTAAAATAAATCCTAGAAAAAGAAATGGGAAATAGGATGCAATATTTAATGATCAATGAAATTAACTGTTAAGTCTAAACATCTTATGGCTGTGTCTTAATATAATAATAATCTGGAATTAAAGTCCTATGTAGACATGGAAGGTAGAAGCAGCATAGCAGAGGGAGGATGGCAATGAAGAGAAAAGAAAGGTGGTGAGGCTTTTGTCTCCTTTGGACTAGAATACTGACTAACTTCAGATACTAAAGCTAGTATTAGAAAATACCAGCTTAAACTGTGCATTACATTTTAAGGTAACTTCAAGGGGAAAACACACAAATGAAAGGTGATCGGTTTCATTAGTCATCAGGTAACTGCTCATTGAACCACAATGCACGCACTACACACCCACCCTAGCGGTAAAGTGGAAAATATAATATCAAGAGTGGGGGAGGATGTGGAGCAACAGGAACTCTTTCACTGCTGGTAGGAGTGTAAATTAGGGCAAACACTTGGGAAAACTGTTTGGCATTTTCTTCTGAAACTGAATATGTGCATACCCTGTGATCCAGCAATTCCACTCCAAGAGAAATAAATCCATCTGCCACCAAAAGAAATGTACGAAAATATTCATAGTAGCACTATTCATAATAGTCCCAAACTGAAGGAAAACCAAATATCCATCAATGGTGTAATGAATAAATAAATAGTAATATATTCACAAAATATGGTGATTGATGGTACAGCAATGAGAATTGGAAGAACCTCAACTATATGCAACAGCTTATCTCTGTAATTGACAAAGAAGACTCTTCAACCACGTCATTCATTCTCTAAATGTTGGCAGAGCCCCCACGCTGTGCCAGAACTAGTCTAAGCAGATGGTAGGACACCAGCGAACAGGATAGGTGAGGTCATGCACTGACTGAGGGTCCATTCTAGTCAGAAAAGTAGGTAATAAATATAAATAAATAATTGTTCTGTCCTTCACCTGCCTTTTGGGGTTCATGCACTAACTCCACACCCATACTCCTAACCTAACCGAATTTTTCATCACCACCTTCTCCACTCCATCTTCTCACACCTCCTGTGTCCATATATGCAATGAACTGCTGCCTGTAATCCCTTCTTTCCTCCCCTCCCTTCCACTTCCCCTTCTCAGATCCCTTCCAATCCTTAACGATCCACATCAAATATCAGGCACCCAGAAAGTGCCCCTCCCCCCTCAAGTAATAATATCCCTTATTGTGTGAGAGCGCTATTTGTGTTCTGCTGCCATGGACCTCTTTGCCTGTTTGCATGATGCCTTTTCACCATTTTATCACGGCACAAGGCTTTGCACAGAGAATGTAACAAAGTTACACTGTCAAAATTAAAAATGAAGAAAATTTAAACCTTTAGGGCTCTTTGTCATTGCCATGCCATCCCTCCATATCAATTCCCTCACATCCCAGGATGCCTCCAAAATGTCGAGTTAGTGCCCTGCATCATTGTCCCCTAACCCAGTGAAGGCTCCAGCACTCATTTACACATTTTGGCACCCAGAAGAAGCTGCAGGATTGTGTCTTTATTCCTCCTTGCATTCCTAATGCCTCACCTGGAATGGGTACAAAATAAATGTTTGGTGAATGTATTCACTAAAGGCTAACGAAGTTAAAGATGCTTTCAACATCCCTCCAGTAATCAGAACTAGAAAGCTTATAACACTTCATTTGATAATGCAGAAATCTCATGAATCATAATTTTTTCATTAACTTTTCATTTCACTTATTAGCACCAATTTACAATGGTTTGTGATATGTAATGTACTTGAACATTCTCTGATTGTGTTTCCCTGAAATTGTTCTGGAATTTAGATATTTGACTGTTAAATAAGCTTTTTCACTTAGCTATATTAATCCAAGTGAGTGTCTGAGACTGTGTATTTTAAGTTAAAGAACAATACGAAAAAACAAGGTGGGGGACGGGAATGCTGATCCTAGCAAAGGAAGAGAGGAGTAAAAAAGCACAAATATTTGTGACAATATTCCGTAATTATTTCAAAATAAAAAGTTTTTTTAAAAAAAATTCAGGAATGGAAAAAAGCAGACTATAATACTATTGCTATAAATTTCAACATTTTCTCCAGTTTACCTAGGTGTCAATTTTTCCCTATCTAGAGCAGTATCCTGGAAATGGATACAGGTAACATTCAATTGGGATTACAGGTGCATTTCCTAAAAGGTCAGTAAATTGATAGTTTTCCAGTTGAATCACATACTTAGTTTCCCAATGACTAATTACAATTTTTAAATGAATATATATTCTATGAGTTAGCCACCTAATCTCTAAGTCTGTATGTTAACTGGCATGTGTTCTTTTAAGCCAAGTATGCCATAATTACACAATTCAACATGTATTTAATGTTTCTATGTGCCAAGCGCTACAATATAAAAATGAACAAGAAAAACCACTGACCTCAAATTTTACTCCTCTGTCTTCCGTTCTTTTAAAAGCATAAGAAGACAGTTCTAAGAAAGGCACATGTCACTTTTGCTGGCTGGCGAATGACAAAGCCTTGTGAAGCTTTGCATATTTCTGCATTCAGCTCGATAGACAAGAGTGGACTTTGGATTCATACTGCCCTAGGTTACAGACCCACCTCGTGGTTGTGTGAACTGCAGCCAACCACTGAGCCTTTTTGAGTCTCTTTTTCCTCATCTGTAAAATGGGATTATTGTGAGAAATACACGAGACAGCATGGATTTTAAACAAATGGCATTAATTAAGCCAGGCACAATGAGTGAAAGCTACCTATACTATATTCAGAACACTGACTATTCATCCACAACACACTCCTGTGATAAGTATTTCAATTGGCTTTTCATAAAACTTGTACCGATTTATACATCTGCTCATGGTGTGTGAGAGCACCTTTCCCCTCCTTCTTTGCCAACTCTGCAGGATGTGATTTATTTTCATTTTACTATTTACCTGAAAATCATAATTTTTACAATGAACTTCATTGCCTTGGAAATGAGATTTTATTTACATTTTAATGCCTAGTCTCTTTCACCTAATCTAAGGAAATAATGAGGGGCCCATCAGAAAAGGCATGGCCCCTCCACACCCCCCTCCTGAGACCTTTCACGCTGTGCCCTGTTATCTAAAACACTTTCCTCCTTTCTTCACCTAGATGACTGCTCTGACATTCAGACTTCACATGCTTGATGAAGTCAAGTCCCCTCTTCCCTCTGGCTCATTTTATTTAACATGCCCACATTTTTAGCAATTCTGTTTGATTGAGGTATAATTCCTCTGCTATAAAAAGTCATCCTTTTAACATGTACAATTGTCATTTTCAGTATATTCACAATATTGTACAATCTTCCCCACTGTTTAACTCCAGAACATTTTTGTCACCCCCAAAATAAACCTGGGTAGAGACTCATTAGCAGTCTCCGCCCTCTCTCCACCCCAGCTCCTGGCAACCACTAATCTACTTTTTATTTCTACAGAATTGCCAATTCTGGACATTCTATATAAGTGGAATTATAAATATGTGCCCTTTTGTGTCTGGCTTCTTTCACTCAGCATGTTTTCAAGTCTCATCCATGTTACAGCATGTGTTGGTATTTCATTCCTTTTCCTAGGTGAATACTATTCCATTGTATCCATTCAGCAGCTGATGGACATTTGGGTTATTTCCACTTTGGGGCTATTATGAAGAAAGCTGCCATGAACATTCATGTACAAGTTTTCATGTGAACATATGCTTTCAGTTCTCTTGGGTGTATACGTAGGAGTGGAATTGCTGGGTCATGTGGTAACTCTATGTTTAACATTCTGAAGAACCACCAAAACTTTCTCCAAAGCAGGTATAGCATTTTACATTCCCATCAGCAACATATGAGTTCCAATTCCTCCACATCTTCACCAACAGCACTCGATATTGTTTGTCTTTTTTATTTCAGCTATCCTAGTGGGTGTGAAGTGATATCTTATTGTGGTTTTGATTTGCATTTCCCTAATGACTAAAGACGTTGAGCATCTTTTCACGTGATTACTGGCCATCTGTATGTCTTTTTTGGAGAAATGTCTGTTCAAATCCTTTGCTCATTTTTTAAATTGGGTTATTTTTGTCTTTAATGTTGAATTATAATAATTCCTTATATATTCTGGATGTCAGTCCCTTATCAGACATATGATTTGCAAATATTTTCTCCCATTCTTTGGTTGCCTTTTCACTTTCTTGACAGTGTCCTTTGAAGCACAAAAATTTTCATTTTAATGAAGTTCAATTTATCTATTTTTCTTCTGTTGTTTGTGCTTTTGGTATCATAGCTAAAAAACGATTGCCTAATCCATGATCACAAAGATCTACCCCTATGTGTTTTCTATGAGTTTCGTGGTTTTAGTTCTTAAAGTCTTTGATCCAGCGTGAGTTTATTTTTATATATGATGTGGGAAGGGGTCCAACTTCATTCTTTTGCATGTGGATATCTAGTTGTCCTAGCACCATCTGCTGAAAAGACAATTCCCCATTGAACAGTGTTGGAACCTATGTCAAAAATAAATTGACCATAAATGTATGGATTTATTTCTGGACTCTCAATTCTATTCCATTGATCTATATATCTATACTTAGGCCAGTATCATATTGTCTTGAAATCAGAAAATGTGAGTCCTCTAACTTTTTTCTTCTTTATCAAGATTATTTTGGCTCTTCTGGGCATGGCTGTATTTTTAAATTATTTGATTAGTTTTTAAATTGTCTTTATTTGATTAGCTTGTTTATTTCATTTGTTTCTGACTTCCTAACCAGAATGTAAGCTCTATGAGGCAAAAGACCACATCTGGTTTTTTTATCCCCAATTTGTACCCTCTGCAACTGTACAGGGCCTGAGTATAAACTCAGTGCGATTTACTGAGTAAATGAATGAATGATTGATACCCAAGCTTTTATAGTGATAAATATTGGAAATAGCCTAAATATTAAAAGATAAGAAAATGTTTAAGTAAGTTATAATGCTTTAATAGGATAGAATATTATGCAATCCTTAAAAACCATGTCTTCTAGGGAATTCCCTGGCCATCCAGCAGTTAGGACTCCCTTTCACTGCCAAGGGCCTAGGTTCAATCCCTGGTTGGGGAACTAAGATCCCACACACCACATGGCGCAGACAAAAAAAACAAAAAAAAATGTCTTCTAATAATACTGAATAATTTGGAGAATCATTGAACCTGATCTCAATTTTGCATAAGTAAAAATAAAGGCTAAAAAACATCATGGAAATCTTAATAGCAGTTACTATGAAAAATTGTGATTACAGGTAAGTTTAATTTTCTTCTTTATTCTTTTCTCTAGTTTCTACTTTTTCTGCAATTAGCATGTATTGCTTTCATAAGAGAAAGCTAAACATTACTAACTAGAAGTATCCATATTTAGTAAGGTTGTGTACAGACTTTTGGATTTGCAATCATGGTCAGTGAATCTCTTTTTAGGATTTTGTTGTTAGTGGCACCAACCCCTAGGGACTTGAATGGCTTCAGGTTCTATGGGGAACTGGCACATGTGATGAACTGTTCTCCAGGAAATCTGAGTTAAATATGTGGGGCATAAAGTACACTATAAACGAGCTCCTGCCTGAGTCTCATCTCTGACTTGGTGAATCATCACTCAACAACCTGTGAGAACCCAAAGGCCCAGGGCAAGCTGTGAACTTCACCTCTTTCATCCAAATCCCCAAATCCCCATTGGGTGACCCCAGTGGTGAGCACATGTAAGGGCTACTACACCCACTATCAAATAGAGTTCAAATGTCATCAACTTATAGAATGTGTGGCAACTGTTTTTTTGTTTGTTTGTTTTTTAAATTTTATTATTTGGCTGTGTAGGGTGTTAGCTGTGGCACTTGGGATCTTCATTGCAGCATTCGGGATCTTTCGTTGTGGCGTGCAGGCTTCTCTAGTTGTGGCGCATGGGCTTTAGAGAGTCGAGCTCAGTAGTTACGGTGCGTGGGCTTAGTTGCCCCACGGCATGTGGGATCTTAGTTCCCTGACCAGGGATCGAACTCGCATCCCCTGCATTGGAAGGCGGATTCTTAACCACTGGAGCACCAGGGAAGTCCCTGTGTGGGGACTTTAAATTCAAGCAAAATTCTGTTCCAGAAATTCTAGGTTTGAAAAATCCTTTAGAACTGCTGAAGTTAGCTGTGGCCCAACTATCTTAGCAAGTCGATCACAAACTCTTTTGTTCAAGAGCAACTTCTCTACAAATAACAAATGTTGGAGACAATGTGGAGAAAAGGGGATCCTCCTACACTGTTGATGGGAATGTAAAATGGTGCAGCCACTGTGGAAAACAGTATGGAGGTTCCTTTAAAAACTAAAAATAGAGTTGCCATATGATCCAGCAATCCCACTCATGGCATATATATGGAGAAAACTGTTAATTCAAAAAGATACATGCACCCCAATGTTCATAGCAGCACTATTTATAAGCCAAGACATGGAAGTAACCTAAATGTCTGTCGACAGATGAATGGGTAAAGAAGAGGTGGTAAATATATATCTATATACAGATATAATGGAAAATTACTCAGCCATAAAGAAGAATGAAACAATGCCATTTGCAGCAACATGGATGGACCTAGAGATTATCATACTAAGTGAAGTAAATCGGAACGAAAAGGACAAATATCGTTTATATGTGGAATCTAAAATATGTCACAAATGAACTTACTTATAAAACAGAAACAGACTCACAGACATAGAAAACAAACTTATGGTTATCAAAGGGGAAAGGGAGTGGTGGAGGGATAAACTAGGAGTTTGGGATTAGTAGATACCAACTATTATATACAAAATAGATAAACAACAAAGTCCCATTGTATAGCACAAGGAACTATATTCTATATCCTGTAATAAACCATAATGGAAAATAATATATGATATATATATCACTTTGCTGCACACCAGAAACTAACACAACATTTAAATCAGCTATATTTCAATTTTAAAAAAAAGAGCACCTTCTCACAATTTTCAAGTCAACCATGCCCACTCTCCCACTTATATAACATGGCATGTAATCCTGTCTGGTATTGCTATGAAATAATTTCAGGTTCCAAAATGATTTGATATAGTGATGCTAAAGTTAAGATTATTTGTTATGAGTGTTTGTACATATATACATTTTTTTTTAAAGGAAGAAGGTTTACTGACTACAAAGAATTGACAGCATTTTCTGTACGGTAATCAAATGAGTCATCACATTTGTACATGACGTTCTTCCAAATGAATGGGAAGATGCTATTGATAATGCTATTGATTGCCCAGAGAGAGATTATATTTCAGTAACAGAAAGGCAAGAGGACAGACCTTTTTCTTAGGCTTGCTCATTTTTCCAGACAGATATATAACACTTCTCTTCTCAGAGAGTATTTGGCATATGCTCTCCCTTGTGTATCAAATTAATTGCTTTGAGATTTCTCCTCCAGGGAGTGGAGCCTGGTGATAAGTATTTTGCTGCTTTGGTCTACCTCCTCAAGGACTTTCTTAACCACTATGGGTTTGGCTGGATCTTTGATTTGGTTTCCCACATTTCCAGATACATAATCTCTAGACTTGTAACCTTTGGGCTCACAAGCCCCATCATCTCCACCGATGAGGAGACAGTAGGTCTCGATTTCTTTTTCCAGGTGGACTTTGATGTCCAGGAGCTGCTCGTACTCCAGTTTCTGGCCCTCGGTCTCCGTCCTGACCTGGTGCAGCTGTTCCTCCAGGGCCCCGATCTGAGCCTGGATCTGGGCCAGCTGCACACAGTAGTTGCCCTCGGTCTCTGTGAAGGAGCACTCCAGGGAGCGTTTCGTGGCTAGGAGAGACTGAAGTTCGATTTCCAGTGTTTGGGCTGAGGTGGTGGCTCCCACATCCTCAGAGATCTGCTGTTGCAGCGAAGCGCTCTTTTCGTTGAACCAGGCCCCGGCGTCCCTGCGGTTCTGCTTGGCCGGGCTTCGTACTCGGCCTGCATGCTGTTCAGCAGAACTGTGAGGTCCACACCGGGCTGTACATATTTGAGAAAAGGAAAACTCTAGATTTCATCAATTAATTTGCCTAACCTACTTTATATGGGATTTTTGTATCCTAAAAGTTATATATTTATAAAATTTCCTCTAAAAATAGCCTTGAGTTTATTGAAATGTTAACTGTCCACACAAGAAGAATGGGCCATACTTAACAGCACTAATTTTGCCAATATCATAGCTTTTTTTTCATTTAAAAGTTCATGGACCTAAACTAATCAGTGGTGGCAGAAGTCAGAGTAGTGGGTACTCTTGGATGGGTCCTGACTGGCTGGGGCACGAGGAAGCCTGGGAGGATGTGGGAATATGCTTTTGGTCTTTGTCAGGTACTTGTGTGGGTGTGATGTATTTGTATATATATGGTGCTCTTTGAGCTGAACATTCAAGGTTGCATGGTCTACTATGTAGTCAACAAAAAGAATAAAAGATCATTGCTTTTAAGAAAACCCTCGGGCTTCTCTGGTGGCGCAGTGGTTAAGAATCCGCCTGCCAATGCAGGGGACACAGGTTTGATCCCTAGTCTGGAAAAGTCCCACGTGCCGCGGAGCAACTAAGCCCGAGCGCCACAACTACTGAGCCTGTGCTCTAGAGCCCTCAAGCCACAACTACTGAGCCCACACACCACAACTACTGAAGCCCATGTGCCTAGAGCCCGTGTTCTGCAACAAAGAGAAGCCACTGCAATGAGAAGCCCACGCACCACAACGAAGAGTAGCCCCCGCTCACCGCAACTAGAGAAAGCCCGCACACAGCAACGAAGACCTAACACAGCCAAAAATAAATATATTAATTAATTTTTTTAAAAACTTAAAAAAAAAAGAAAGCCCTCAAAGTCATTTTATTTTTAATACTCAACTTTTTCTGATGAATCATGTATGTTCATTGTACAAAAATTTGGAAAACACAAACAAGCATCAAAAGATGAAAATCATTTCTAATCAACCCACCAGAATAACTTGGCTTTATAATAAATGTTGTTTGAAGCCCTATAACAGCTCAGTTTCTGTTCCCTGGCTTATAAGGCAGCTGTCAAGCTCTTTATCAGAACCTATCAACTTCAACACTGACACTGGAAGCTATGGCCGCATAGACACCACACACCCACAATGCAACCTGTGTCCAGCATCCATGCTGTTTCTTTCCAGCAGCAAAAACCAGTTGGTTGGTTTTCAAAACCAGCTACTGGCAATTACCTTGTTATTCACCCTCCATGACAAAACCCATGCTGTTCATACTGCAGCCCCAAAGAAAATTTGCAGAAGCTGTGAAGCTGAGAACCCAAAATAGGCACCAGGAAGAGCAAGCAATCACTTCCCAGCTTTCATCCCATCGAGTCTCAGCCTCACGTCCACCTCAGTGGCATCGAGAGCAGTGCTGCACCATCACATCCATCTCCTGGAATGGATTCACATGTTAGGAGGTTGAGCTGACACAGAGTTGAAGCTATAATCTTGTGATATGACAGTACTCTTTCTTGACTAAAGCAAATGAATAATCAATCTCTTTGACTGAAGACAAAGGTCATCCCTGACTCATGGAACTTTGGAGAGGTGAGCTCCGGATTCAATAATTGGGACACAGATGGCTCAAATAGCAAACTTTCAGGAAGCCTCTGTCACCTGCCAGGCACTGTGCCAGTTGCCCTACTAATGTTCATTCACTGCACTCCTCCTGACTACTCTATAAGACGATGCTGTAGTCACCCCCATTTCAGACAAGGGACTTGAGGCTCAGATGCACCTCTTCCTGATGGGCATCACCCTGTGGAAGGGAAGATTAAGAGTTAAGTAGAGTTGTCATGTGTCCAGAGAACCCAGGGTACCTGCTGTTAAGAGTAAAGCCAGAAATGTGTCTCCGGTGCAGTGGCACAAAGGTCACATGACGTGAAGAGGTCGATGCCGCAGGACAGTCTTGTGGGAATAATGGGTTGGATGTTGACAGAGGTTAACAACCCACTTTCAGTTTCCCTATTTCCTTTATCAGATTCTTTTCAGCTCCCTTACAGGGAAGAAATTAGCCATTTGGTTCCATAGGAACCCTATGTCTTACGTTTCCTTAGCTAGTGCGACAATTCTCTTTTAATCTTTCATCTCACAGGGAAAATTATTAATACAAATGCCATATAGGCTTTCGTCAAAAGAGCCAGGATGTCATTGTAAATGTTAGCTGGTGGCGTGTGTCATCCATCTCATTTACGATGAGGAAGCTGAGTCAGAGAGAGGAAGTATGACTGGGGTTTGGTTAAAAGTAAATCACTGTGCTTCATTTCATCTGAAAATCACAGCAACGCAATAGGCCACATCTGCTATTCAAAGTCAAAGGAAAAGATGGAAGAAATATTCCCAAAATACATATTGGTATTACAGCTAAAGCCCTGTTCTAGTTCATGTGTAAAGGAGGCAAAGCTGACCAGCCCTCTTTATCCTATGGAGTGTGTCTCCATTCACCACTCTCATCTTCACTCTGACACTGAACTAGCTGCTTGGTCTCAGAAGATACATTCTCTCACCTTGAGCATTGGTTTTCTTCACCTCCCACCATCTGAAAAAATAAATAAAAAGATTATTGGACAAGATGGCCCCTGAGGTCTGCTTAGCTTCTCTCTGTGTAGCTGAACCCCTTGCAGGTCTAGTGCCAACAGCCACCTTCTTAGCCCAGCCAGCCTTCTTCTGTGGGCCCACTCACGGGGCCTTGAGCCCCAGTCTCAGTACTGGGCCTCCGTTTAATTGCACCAGACTGTATCTGGATTCCTGGCTTCGCATTCCACTCCTTGCCACACTCCCTTTGCCTGGAGCCCGCCTCACTGTCCTGGCTCTTAGGGAGCTGCCCCCAGCCCAGGGTCTGCACTCTAACAACTGAGAACAGGGCCAAGCTGTCTCGGAAGCCTTGTCAGGGCTACAGGATCTGTTGAAATAACCCCTTCTACATTCCTAGGATTGGTGACTTGTATCTTCTCTCTTTTGATCTTTGTCAGTCTTGCTGGGTTTATTCATCTTATTGATTTTTTTCAAAGAATCAGATTTTTGTTTCATTGACTCTTTTCTATGGATTTTGTTTTTCATTACATTGATTTTGCTTTTATCTTTGTTATTTTCTTCTGGCTGCTTGCTTTGGCTTTATTTTGTTCTTTTTTAGTGTCTTGAGCTAGATACTTGGATTATTGGTTGGAGAACTTTTTTCCAATGTAAGCATTTGTGGCTATATATTTCCCTCTTGGCACCATTCTAGCTGCGTCCCACATATTTTGATATGATGTAGTTTCATTTTCATTCAATTCTATGTATTTTAAAATTTCGTTTGAAATTTGTCCTTTGTCCCATGGATTATTTGTAGGCATGTGGCTTAATTTCCAAGTGTTTGGATATTTTCCTGCTGTCTTTCCTTATTGCTTTCTAATTTGAATCCATTGTGGTCAGAGAACATACTCTGTATGCTTCCAATTATTTTAAACTTGGTTAGATTTGCTTGTTTTATGGCTTGAGGAATGGTCTGTCTTGGCAGATGTTCCATGGGCACTTAATAAGAATGCTTATTCTGCTGTGGTTTCATGGAGGACTCTATGGATGTCCACTAGATTCTGTGGTTGATTATGCTGTTCAGTTTTGTATATCCTTGATGAGTTTCAGCACAGTAGCCTATCAATTGCTCAGAGTGGGCTGTGGAAATCTCCATCTATAATTGTGGATATATACAAGCATTTCTGTACTTGTTTCTACTATAAGAATCAGTTCATATTACACACAGGTTGTTGCACCGTGCTCTTCTCAGCCAGCGATGCCTCTTTTCCAATAAACCATAATAAAATTCTAACTCACTGTTTTAAATGTCTGTATGTTACTGCATGGTTTTGAATGCATCAGAACTTATAGCACCACTCTATTGTGGGACATTCACTTTGTTCTGTGGGTGGCATTATTCCCAGTGATGATTCCACTGGCCTTCTTAATTGCAATTCTGAGTTTTGATGACAAAGGCTGATGGTTGGAAGTTCTCAATTGTTGAGTGGCCTATAGTAGGAGGGTGGGAGGGCAGAGGTGAGTTTACACTGAGCCTTTAGATAAAAGGAAGTGTGACTCTGAAAATCATCTGCTTGTAGATTATAACAAAAAAGCCATAAAGAAAACCCTATCATCCTTTCTTAGAAAAAGGAGCAGCTGTATCTTAGACAAAGATGAATTTATCTCTGTTGTGTAGTCATATGAACTAAGGTCCAAATTATTCTCAGGACAGGACAAAACTCTACAAATAGAATATACACCAACCGAAGCAATTCCACCAAATTCTTTACATGAGCAAAGTCTCTTAAATGTAATTTACAAACTAAGACGTAAACAGATAAGAGAATCCAGGATATTGTGAGATCAGGACTGTTGACTGAGTGGGAAATGTTTAGCTTGGAGAGGAGAAAGCGAGGGAAATATACCTCCAGCTCCCAGCCTCATGGAGGGAGGTTGTCTAGTGTAATCCAACAAGGACCAGCAATGGACTGGTTCCCCCACTGAACAGGCAGCATCCTGACTCCAAGAGGCTACAGCCCCTGTTACCGACAAATGGCAGCCAACATCTCAGCGTCCCTCTGACTGTGGCCAGTCTGCAGTGGAATGTCCTTCTCCCCGCCCCGCTAGTCAAATGCCGTGCCCACTCCCACCTCCAAATTGTCTCTCACTCTGGTTCTCCTGCTTGAACATCCTCCATCCTTCCACCTACCCAGATCTGGACAATCTTTCAGGACCCAGAAAAAAATCCCACACTCTCTGAGAAGCCTTTCTTGATAACTCCAGCCACCACCAATCTCTCACCATGCCATTAGCACCTTATTAAACATGATATTTTTTTCTTTCTTTTTAAAATGGAGCAGCTTTTCCTCCTCAACTGGATCACAAGTTCCTTGCGGAAGATCACCCTGTACCTCTTTCACAATCTACAATACCTTCCACAGGACAAGGCGAGTAACTGAGCCCTCAAAAAATACTTGTTGATACATTCATTTTCCCTCATTCTTTTTCATAAATCCACGTGCTTTAATTAAAGGTGGGGGCACGTGGAAGTGTGCAGGAGTTTAGCTTTCTGTTTGGAAACGTCCTGGTGACATTTGGCTATACAATATTTTACCTTAATAATACTTAGTCATGGCTCTCATTAAAGTTGGTTCTCTTACTGAAACCCTTCTGTAATTAGCTTTAAAGAAAAAGAGCAATAAAAACAGAATTCATGGGTCTGCTAATAAGGCTTCTCATCTATGGAACAGCCTGTAAAGACTTTGGGTGGGCTGTGTCATACATGCCAGTTCATGGAAAGAACAATCATCAAGGGATTTTTAAGCAGAATGGAGTTCAAAATGTGCCTCTCTGAAGTTACATTCTTAATCACCAACCATATATAGATAGGCCCACAGGTTACCCTCCTCACCAGTCTCTTTTGTTCTGTCACATTCCCCAGTGTCCTACAGTCACCTTGATTCCTCCATCTTCACATATTAAGTGTTTATCACAGGCTCTTTCCCCAGGGAAGTTTTGGGAAGAGCCAGCTGACCTCCTTTTCCACAATTCATGGCCTTCTATCACACACCTGTAAAGCCCCCTCTGGAGAATGATTTCCTTGAAAGCAGGGACCATTTAATTCATCTTGGGTTCTCAGAAGCCCCAGCAATAGGCATCCGGTAGGTTCCCACTTAGCATGGATTGAATCAATGAACACAAAGACAAACCCACAGGGCTATGGAGATCCTAAGAAGTGATCATTAACTCTGCCTCATAAACTCTGCTGCTGAGTCTTGAAAGCTAACAGAGAGTTATTTCAGGCCAAGATGGAGTGGACAGAAAGGGCCCAGAGTGGGAGAATTTGAGCTAAGGCCAGAGTTGCAACTGGTTTGGGGAAAACAAGCTGTTTCATGTGGCTGAAATATTGGTGGTTGAGGGGAAAAAGATGAAGCTCAAGAGCTAAACTGAAGGCAAACCATGAAAGTTTGTGTGTCATAATAAGGCATTTGCATTGACTTCTACAAGCAAAGGCAAGCAACAGAGAGCTTTTAATTAGAAAGATGAGAGATATTTATTTTACAAAGATAAATGATTCACCACATTAACAGAAAAAGGGTGAAAAATATATATTTATCTCAAATGCTGAAAACTAATTTGGAAGTTCATTTGGAAAACTAGGGTTATAGGAAATGTTTCTTAACTTGTAAAAGTGTATATAATAGTAAATGTCCTCCTTTATAGTAAGTACAGAAGACTGACTTTGTAGCCAGAAGTGAAAAAGTCACCTTCAATGAATGGATAAAGAAGATGTGGCACATATATACAATGGAATATTACTCAGCCATAAAAAGAAATGAAATTGAGTTATTTGTAATGAGGTGGATGGACCTAGAGTCTGTCATACAGAGAGTGAAGTAAGTCAGAAAGAGAAAAACAAATACTGTATGCTAACACATATATATGGAATCTAAAAAAAAAAAAAAATGGTTCTGAAGAACCTAGGGGCAGGAAAGGAATAAAGACACAGACATAGAGAACGGACTTAAGGACACAGACGTAGAGAACGGACTTAAGGACACAGGGAGGGGGAAGCGCAAGCTGGGATAAAGTGAGAGAGTGGCATGGACATATATACACTACCAAACGTAAAATAGATAGCTAGTGGGAAGCAGCCACATAGCACAGGGAGATCAGCTCGGTGCTTTGTGACCACCTAGAGGCGTGGGATAGGGAGGGTGGGAGGGAGACGCAAGAGGGAAGAGATATGGGGATATATGTATATGTATAGCTGATTCACTTTGTTATAAAGCAGAAACTAACACACCATTGTAAAGAAATTATACTCCAATAAAGATGTTAAAAACAAATTTTAAATTTTTTAAAAATTAAAAAAATAAAAAAGTCACCTTCACCAATAGAATTGATTACTGTACTCTAGGTCCCATGAATGTAATAAGAAAAGAAAAGGTTAATATTAGCTAAAACTTATTGTACACACAGGCAAAAATATTTGCCCAAATGGAAAGATTCATGTAGAAGAATGTTCATTATTTTACAATCTGTGATAAATTGTAAACTATCTACATGTCTAACAATAGGGAACTGACTGAATAAGTATTAGCACCTCCTTGTATATGAATATTAAGCAAATGCCAAAAAGAATGAAGCAGAATTATGGGTACTAATATTGAAAAATTTCCAAAGCATATTAAATGAAAAGAGCAAGTCACAGAACTATGTATGTAGAATACTTTGCTTTGTGAAACAGAAAAGAAAAAGAAAAGATAAAAGAAAGGAGGAAAAAGAAGTGTGTATGTGTGTGTCTGGAAATATAAATAACAGGTGATGGTGATTACCTCTGAGAGGAAGAAAATTAGAAGGGAAAGCAGCTGAAGGGAAACTTTGAAACATCTAAGTAAGACTATATTATATTTTTTAGCCAATTTAAAAAGAGTCTTTCCCAAAGCAATCATCTGAAGACCAGTTAGTTTATTGTAATAATCACAGAAAGAAATGGTGAAGGCATGAATCAGGACAAAAGGAAAGGAAAAGAAGATTTGAAACCCTGTTGAGCAGAAATGATAGTTTAGTGACTGAAAAGATGTAATGAGTTTAGGAAAAGGAGGTATTCAAGGATGGCGATGGGGTCCCGAGTTTGGGAAGCAGGTGAGCAGTGACACCATTAACTGAGGAGCAGAATGTAGGTGGGAAAGGTCATGAATTCAGTTTGAGACCTGTTTCATTTAAGAGGCCATGAAACAGTGGATGGGCACGTTGCATGGTCAGTAAGCAATACAGACCTGGGCCCAATGTATGCCACTGCCCTTTGACACATGACACTGGTCCAAGCCATCATCACCCCTCCTAATTGTCTCCCAACTGCCTCTACTTTAATTTCTGCCTTTCCAATCTGTCCTCCGCACAGAAGATAGAATAATCTTTCAGAAAATCTCCAGTGGTTTCCCACTGCACTTGCCTGGTGCTGGCCACCTCCTGGGTACCCTCCCCCTGACTCAATACACTAATTACATTGGATACTGTCAGTTTCTATCTCCTCCTCCTAGAATGCAACACACACGCACGGACACACACACTCATGCACAAAAACATCTGCACACCAATCCCATCCATTTTCCTGGGTATCTAGGGCTCCACTTCCGTATCACCTCCTCAGAGAAGCCAGTCTTGATTTCTGTATCCTCACTACCAATGTGATCTCCTGGTATTTTCTCTCATCTGTCTCTACTACTGGCACTGAAAGAGCAGGAAGCATGCTTATCTAATCACCTCTTTATCCCCAACTCCTAGCACAGGGCTACCCCAGAATGGCAATTCAATAAACACTAGTTGAATGAAATAATTGGTTAGTATATTGATGGAGGAATAAATTAATAAGTAGAGGGTAAGACTGTTCACAAATAATCAGGAATAAGAAAAAATAAAGAGGAACCTGCACGGCAGATGCCGGGAGTCTGGGAGAAATGTTGTGAGGTGACAGCACCAGGTGAAAAGGAGTTTTTGATTTTATAATTAGGGGGTCACCGAGGAACTTTTTCCAGACACTGTCCGCGGATCGGGAGAAGCCAACTGTCTCATGTTGGTGTGAATTAGATGAGAGAAAGTGAAATGAGGAAGGAGGGGGTGGGAGAGGGAAGAAGGGATGCTTGGAGGGGAAGCTGTTTTAGGTACAAGAAGCCGAAGGACGAGGTCCACAAAAATAAGTTATATTTTTTTAAAGGTAATACTCAAAACTCATCACTTGCTAATCATTGTGTGACATGTTACTATCATCCACACCCTTGAAGTTAAGACTCTGCAAAGCTGTGTTACTGCACATCCTTTCCCACGTCCCAGTGGCAGCAGGGTATAACTATTTATACCACAGGAATTGGCGAACCCTATAAATCATGACGTTTTTGTCTGCAAAGCCACGTGTTAACGTTTCCCAGCATACCCCTGCCCTGGGAGCCTTAACCAACAGATAGCACAGGAATGAGGGCTGGGGCAGGGGGAGGCGGGGGGTATTTGCAATAAAAAGACAGGAGTTTGTGGGCCACACTGGAACGTCAGAATTCCCCCTCCTGGCCATCATTTGATGACTTTTATTTTCTTCTCCCACGTAAGTAAATAAGTCACTCTGCAAACAAGGTTATTATCTATTACAGGAGTTGCTACTTCCAGCAAAAAAATCACAGCTCAGTCCTTTAGATCGTGCAGCCACCGCCGCCTCACAAATAACCATCCATAAAATAGCAGTGTCTCCAGCTCAGAGACCAGGAGGAGAGTCTGGAGGGGGGCGGTCCTGAAGGAGTGAGACCAGTGGGACCAGTGAACTTGTTACGACCTCTGGTGATGACGTTAGCTTTGACACCATCATTCATCAGGTGCAGGAGGCCATTCCAGCCTCCATTCTGGGCAAGTATACAAACCACAGACACACACTATTACCACTGGTCCTATAAAGACCTATTTCACAGCTCTTCTGGTGAGCAGGGATCATAGTTCATCTGTCTCATATTCCAGGACCTTAGTTTGAGGGTTAGGCTTGAGGAATTTTTAAAGGTGTCTCCATCTGGTGCCCACAGAAATGGCAAAGAAATCTGAGACTCTTCCAGGTGGGTTATTTTGTCATTTCTTACCCTCATCTCCATTCTTCCAGAGAATGTGAATCTCCTTAAGTGTTTGGGTCAGCTAGTGGCCACTCTAGATGAGACTCCAAAAGTTTGTGTACAGCCTGTGATGGTAAATTTCACGTGTTAACTTGGCTGGGCCACTGGGTGCCCAGATACGTGATCAAAGATGATTCTGGGTGTGTCCGTGAGGGTGTTTTTGGATGACTTTAGCATTCAGATGGATAGACTGAGTAAAGCAGACTGCTCTCCCTAATGTGGGTGGGCCTTATCGAATCAACTGAAGGCCTGAATAGAACAAAAGACTGACCCTCCTGGGAAAAGAGGGAATTCCTCCTACCTGATGGCCTTCAAGCTGGGATAATGGCTTTTTCCTGCCTTTGGACTCAAACTGAAACACTGGCTCTTCCTGGGTCTCAAGGCTGCTGACTCACCCTGCAGACTTCTCAGCCTCCATAATCACAGGCACCAATGCCTCATCACGAATCTCCTTCTATATATATGCACATCCTATTGGTCCTCTTTCTCTGGAGACCCTGGACTAATCCACTACTATAAAAACAATTTGGGAGAAAACCTGTTCCTAAAAGGATCATCTGGTTGCTAGAGGAGAACCCACCCGGGCCAGGAGGTAGGGTGGTCCAGGGGAGCCTGAGCAGGGTGGGTGTGGAGGTACAGCTCCCACCCCATCCCCTGGGGGTGCCCATCAGAGGCGTCTCCTGAATTCCAATATCATCACCTCTGAAGGAGAAATCACAGAGGCTGGCCCACCTCCTCTGCCTCGGGGACCACAGAGTCGAATGCAGGGATGTTCCGGTGCCTGTGACCCTGACCGCGCTCTGCCAGACTTGGAACCGCTATTAAGCCTAACCCTGCAACTTACTCATCAGAACCTTGAGTTCTGTCAGTGCTGATGTGGGAGCCCCCGCAGCTCTGCAGGATTCAGGAAGCAGGGGAGGGGTGCCGATGGCTCTGAGCTGACACCTGTAGAAGCTGGCTGCCGGGTACCTTAGATCATTTCTCTCTTTTTTATGTTGATATGTTTTGTATGTCGTATGTATGTTTGAAAATTTCCACAGCAAACGTCTACATTTTATAAAGAAAGGTTTACAAAAGAACCAGGTGAGTGACATCACAAGAGTGGCATCTCTGTTGCCAGCAAGAGAAGGTGGCCGTTCAGTATCTGCCTTTTGAGTCCATGACCGTGTTTCTCTGGGGGCCCTGGGGCCCATCTGAAGACAGGTCCCAGCCTCCAGAGGCTGCCTTTCTCTGCCTGTCCCTCTCATCATTCCTGCCTTTTAGAAATAATTCAGTGTTGGGGGAAGCGGGCTGTGGGGACTTCTGCTTGAACAGGCCTCTGCTCGGGAAGATCAGAGGGTCCAAACTGAGGTCCGGAGGGAAAGGAAGTGAGATGGACGTGCCAAATCCTAGGAGGTAAAGGGCTCTTCAGGATCCGACATGGTGCAGCCCAGTGGTCCCAGCAGGACCGAGCTGCGTGCATACACTGCGTCCACCTCCAGGAGGACTGATGTGTCGTGAAAGGGTCTGGCTCTTCCACACAAAGAACACTCAAAACAGTGATGTTTTCATTGTTTACTCCCAAGAAGTAAAAGCGTTGTTACTCCCTCTTCGGGGGAAAGTATAAAGGACCCCGATTTTATAGTGTTTCTGCTGAAAACCAGGCTAGGGCTAGTTTTCCATCAACAGAGCTAGAACTGTGTTGTGGTTTTTCAAGATGTTTTTAAACAGAAGGTTTCTATATGGGCAAATGGTATTAGAAATGCTGAATATTTGCAAAGCAAAAAGCAATAGGATTGAACCTGGTCTGTCAGTCCCTCTAGAATGCCAAACAATTATATTTACTGGAATTTGATAAAATAAAGTTTGTCAGAAGGATCCCAGCAGAGAGCACCACTGGTGTGAAGTTGGGTGAAAGTCAAGTTCCGCTGAGTTTGCAGGTTTGGTACAAGTTTAAATTCTTAAAATTTGGAAAGAAATCTTTGCTGTTTTTTCTGCCCATTCAATAGACAGAAGTGAGGAAATGCTCTTCTGAGGGGCCTTCACTTTAGGAAAACTACACATTTCAAATGACACACTAGGATGGCTTCAAGTCTAAAGTAAGCAGCCAGCGTTGGGAATTCCCTGGAGGTCCAGTGGTTAAAATTCCACGTTTCCACTGCAGGGGGCGCTGGTTCGATCCCTGGTGGGGGAAGTAAGATCCCACCTGCTGTGGCCAATAAATAAATAAATAAATAAATAAATAAATAAATAAAAATAAAGTAAGCAGCATCGTAACAACAAGCTCTTTGAACATTCTTTCTCAGAAAGCCTTGGCTTTGAGGGGTTTCAGATATTCTGATGCTGCTGGGCATCAGGAACACCAGTGATAAGGTGAGGTTCCAGCCCCTCAGCTCTCCCTTCTCTGCAGCTTCTCCTCCGGCATCTAGGTTTCCCTACAGCTCCCGCAGGAGATGAGATCATGGCTAGAAACCCAGATCTCCGCTGGAAGGTGGTGGAACTTGCCAGACCTCTCTTGTCGAGAGGCAAGGCAAGTCTGAGCCCAGAATCCGAGGGCCAAAGACCATGGATGCCCTGAGCTGCCATCATCTGCCAGAGCAAGAGCAGAGGCTGCTCCGAGCCTGAGGCACCACACAGAGTCAAGAGGATGCAAGAGGATGACAGCTCCCCAAGAAGAGCAGCAACTGGTCCCCTCCTCCCAGGCATATCAGGGGTGCACACGGCACCTGTCCACCAAGGTGAAGAGCACAGCATTGCCTGAACCATGGAAACTCAGTCTTTGGCCTGGCATCTTGCTGGAATCCAGCGGTTCTCATGGAGATTCCTGGCCCCCCCACCCTCCAAGTTTAACTAGTGCCGTTCTGTTTGTTTTAGGGAAACCTCGCCAATCCTAGTGCTGGGAGGCACAGACTGACACACAGCAGCATGCCACCCTGGTAGGGGGGAGGGAAGAGGCGAAACCACATGGGGACAGAATGATGTGTTGTTCCTTTACCTCAACTGAAAATCAATACTTACGAATTTGCAGGACCAAAAGCAACTTGTAAGATTATTGTATGATTGCACACCCACACACACACCCCCCCCCATGGTCAGCATCCATCCTGTTGTGTACTTACACACACACACACACACACACAGAGTTAACATCCACCTACTCAGTAGGGCATTCTTACACTTAATGCCTCCCACCATAAAGACATTCTTTATCCACTGCATATTGTAGATTTTTTACGCTAAAATTCTAATTTTTTTCTTGGCCGTTACCCAGGAAATATGCACAACTGATCATTTCTTTCCATTTCATCTGAAACTATCTTATTTCTTTTTTGTTATAACATCTGTATGGGATTATAATTGCTTTACAATGGTGTGTTAGTTTCTGCTTTATAACAAAGTGAATCAGCTATGCATATACATATATCCCCATATCTCCTCCCTCTTGCGTCTCCCTCCCACCCTCCCTATCCCACCCCTCTAGGTGGTCACAAGCACCGAGCTGACCTCCCTGTGCTATGCGGCTGCTTCCCACTAGCTATCTATTTTACGTTTGGTAGTGTATATATGTCCATGCCACTCTCTCACTTCCTCCCAGCTTACCCTACCCCCTCCCTGTGTCCTCAAGTCCATTCTCTATGTCTGTGTCTTTACCCCTGTCCTGCCCCTAGGTTCTTCAGAACCATTTTTTTTCTTTAGATTCCATATATGTGTGTTAGCATATGGTATTTGTTTTTCTGTTTCTGACTTACTTCACTCTGTATGACAGACCCTAGGTCCATCCACCTCACTACAAATAACTCAATTTCGTGAAACCATCTTATTTCTAAATTAAGTAATTCCATTCAGCTTCACTTGCCCTTGGGTATTTTCATTTAAAATGCTGAATCCTCACTGTGCTTCTCTCTGAACCCCACAAAACTTTCTGGGCAGCAGCACCATGGGGTCTGGCCCTGGCCCGGAGAAGCACACCCTGATACCGCGGTGCAGCCCAGAAGCCCCATTCTTCCAGATGCATGAGGTGCAGGAGCAAGGGACTGCCCCAGCCATGACACCCGCCTCCTCCCCCATGCCACAGGGGCCTGGCTGAGAAGAACCCGCCCTCCACTTCCTGCGGCCCCACGTAAAGGTCCAGAGAGGCGGGCTGACCTCTTGAGCTCCACACTCTGAGGTGGCCAAGTGGATCTGGGGTCCCAGTGTCCAGGCGCCCCCCAGACCCTCCACGTCCAGGCCACGTCCCTGCTGGGAGACACGACACCAAGCAAGGGGCTGCAGGCTTCACACAGCCTTCAGGATGAGCCTGTTGGCTGGAAAGCCAGCCTCTTACATGTTTTACATGTTTGCTGCCCAAGCGTCCCATTACCACTACTTTGCTTCAGTGATATTTATCATGTATTCCCCAAAAACATGACATATATTCAAAGATAGAACAGAGTGGTAGCGTAGAAGAGCAAGAAGTCTACTCTTTGTGAGGTTAAAGTTTCAGCAAACGCTTATCTTTTGGAATTATTTTCTCTTAAACGTGAATATAAAAGTGATGAATGACATAATCAGGTATTTCTGGAAATAAAACATTTACTATTTTCTAACGACCCTGTCCAAAGTCATTACAAGTTGTCTACTGTATGTGTGTGTGTGTGTGTGTGTGTGTGTGTGTGTGTGTGTGTGGTGTATGTGTGATGTGGGGTGTGTGTGTGTATATGTGGGGGGATGGGGTATGTATGTGTGTGTGTGTGTGTGTATGTATATGTGTGGTGTGTGTGTATATGTGGGGGGACGGGGTGTGTGTGTGTGTGTGTGTGTGTGTGGTGTATGTGTGATGTGGGGTGTGTGTGTGTATATGTGGGGGGATGGGGTATGTGTGTGTGTGTGTGTGTGTGTGTGTATGTATATGTGTGGTGTGTGTGTATATGTGGGGGGACGGGGTATGTGTGTGTGTGTGTGTGTGTGTGTGTATGTGGAGAGGTGGGCTATGTATGTGTGTATGTGTGGTGTGTGTGGTGTGTGTGTGATGTAGTGTATATGTGGACACACACATTTAATGCATCTGTTATACTTGTGTCACACAAAAAAAGAGATGTCCAGATCAAATTGGCAATTTTGTCTATTAATCTCAAAAGAGTTTCTTAAACTGTTTTTCAAATGATTTAGACAATTTACATGTAAGCCACCCATTTATGAGATTTTTCAACAATTTTAAGAAAAAAATCAACTTTTAAAGTTGTATTCTACATCAAGGAACAATTTTTTAATCTAGAATTAAAACAAAATTCAATCAATCTCACCATAATGATATATCATGGCTATACTTGAAATAGCTTTGTTGATGACAGTTTAATATGACCTTAGCTCACAGTTATCAAAAGAACACAATGTTAAGAAAAAAGTTTAGATATTTTTGCTAAGAAAAAGATTTAAAATATTTTTAAAGACAGTGAAAAAAATACCAACTGAGAATAAATTTTAGAGTACAGTTAATAAAGACCATCTATAAAAAGCAATAGAACATTTATAAATAAAATGAATAATTTATACCACCCTAAATATCATCAGATTCTCAAATGGGAGAAACAAAATATTTTTTAAAGAGCTCTTGTAAAAACAAGGCTTCATTCCAAAAGAAAAACAATCCAGCATACCAGGAAATAATTCAGTAGTTCTCTGTTAAAATCTCCTGTAAACAGCTCGTATCATAGAGCTATTGTCAGTAAAGATATAACACTCTTTGCAGACCAAAACCTCAGCTGTCTGAGGGAGGCATCACGGGATTTATGGACACGTAACCTACTTTCTCACTGTGTTGCTGGTGATCAGCGAACACTTGGGCCTCTTGATTCTTGCCATGGGCACTCAGGTCAGTCCTAAATGTGGTCACTTTTATCCTGTTTGGAGTCTGTGGCGTGATGTGCTGTAAAGAGAGCCCTTCTTTTGGGGAACACCCCCAGGGCTGCCAGCTAACCCAGGTACCTCCCACACAGTATTGCCTTCCGCTGCTGGGGGGCGGGCAGTGTCAAGGCTGAACCTCAAGACCACGCTTGTCTTCAAATGGCTCCTCCACCTCAGCCAGTGCCTATTTTTAAGAACTGACTCCCAACTGTTCATGTCTATCTTCCCTTCCTAAACTGTTCTCTCTGTGGATCTGCAGGTGGAACACGCAAATAGTGCCTTTGGGACCTGCTAAAGACTCCTATCAGCCCCCATGGGCACTCAGGCTCCTCGCCAGCTTGGACTTTTAGGCAATAGAATTTGAAAGTGGGCAGCAGTGTAATCAACACTTGTCTGTGTTTCTCTAGGCCTTTCAAGTTCAAATTTAAAATAGTTTTAAAATAGAATTGTAATGAAAATATTCATTGCTCTTTGCTGTTATGATTTTCCTTTTCTGTCTATAAAGGGCATATTTTCTTGTTCTTTCCCTTTTGTGTCACCAAAAGAAAAAACCCAGAGTCAGGCATACTTAGGCAGGTACAAAGGTGCTGCCAGTGGGGTCTCCTCATGTAAATAAATACAAACCTGGAGGCTGCCTGGACTCTTCCTCATCTGCATAACCTCATGCTGCTATTAAAAGCAGACTCAAGTGATGGCATGAAGGACAAATTAAATACGCTCTGAGCTTGGAATTCTACTGCTGCTCAGGTACTTCTATTTTTAAATTTTAAATCCTTCATTAATTAATATTACAACCTGCTGTTCAAATAGTTTGATGTTTCCTAATTGATCAAACCCAGCCAGACTTCGGGATTTTACAATTTCCACTTTCATGTAAGTAGATTACGTTAAAATATTTTTGAAGAATAAATCTGTGTGCAATATCTTAATATTGTCTGTAGGTAGGTATTTCTCTGAGGCAGGAAATCTATAATTACACAGCAGATGAATCTTCCAGGAAACTGGAAAACATTTGGGGGTTTTCCTTAATTTAGAAATACATTTAAATCAAAGAGAATAAGAAGTTCTTTCCCAAACCCTAAGCCTTTAGATTTTGCAGCTGACTTACAGGCATGTTATAAAGATTGCCCCTTTCTATCTACCAGAGATCTTTTAAAGTAAGGATACCAATAAAACTATTTACAAATCAGCAAATAATACCAAATTAAGTTTTCTTCAGTTTTGTGATTTTTCAAGAGAATAAGTTCATGGTTCTAAACTCAACATGGGCAATTCAGAAATGTGCACCAACAGAGGGCCACGTGATATTGTGACTCAAACGTGCACAGAAGAAATTGTCCTTTAGTGTCTGGTCTCCTTTGCTGTGTGATTTCAAAATTCTCCAGGGAAGCCTGAGCTTCCTATGTTGCCGCCATTCACCACTGAAAATGGACCAGACCACAGCAAGGGGCACTGACTGGCCGTGCTATATGCCCCCAGGTCACTACAATCTCATGGCACAACAATGTGACCTGAAATCCAGAAGGTTCTGGGCAGACCCAGCCTTCTGCCTATTTGAGTGTTGCTGCTACTGCTGCGGGCTGTGCCACAACCTAATGGCCCAGCAGAGCAGACTAGTTTTAGTTGCTCATCATTCTTCAGCCACAACTGACATTTAGAACTGGATGTCTGCCTTCATCCTTCAAAAAGCAAGAGTAAAGCCCTAAGCAAAGTGAATGATTTCTTTCTTTTAAGGAAAACTTTAAAGGCATCAGTTTGAAAATTCTCCCTCCATTTGGAAACTACCCTCTATGTTCAACATGACAGGTATAAAAAGCTTTGCCAACAGCCGTCTATTTCAAACGTAGGCTGTTTTTTTCTTTAGATAGCAATTATACTAATATGCCACGTAATATACTCTGGCATCACATGTTCACCTCAGAGTTGTCAGGGATTTTTGTTTGGTTTTGTTTTTTCTTTTTTTCTTTTTGTTTTTGGCTCCTGGTTATATAATTTAAAGAAGAAATACAAGAAGAATATTCTTTTTCTTTTATAATAAACTCAACCTGCTGTGCATACTTTATGCTGATCTTCATCCCTTTTGTAAAATATATTATTAATCCATTTTCAGAAGTTAAGAATGAAGATGAAATTAAAAAGCAGCTTCAAAAGGAGAAAAGGCTCATGTTTAATACTAATGATCACATTCCTTTGTCGGTACTTTTTAGATAGTTAAAGATAATCCACAAAGTTAACTGTTTCCTTTAATATTTGGTTCAAAATTACCAAGATACAACATTTTGCCTGGGGATGTGATCTGTAGAATTTTTAAACTGGGTCTGTAGCCAGTATGTATTGACTAGATGGCCTGCAGATTTCTCAATGACAACACTGTGGAGACAGAGTTTGAGTCTCATTTCTTTTTAAACAAAAAGCCATGCCTTGGAGTGACCAGTCTGAAATAATGTAGTTTTGACCCCTTCCCCCTGTCTGTAGGCTATCTGCCCAGCTGGAGAGTGCTGTGGTGGCTCTCTACTGCCAGGAGGACATGATAAGCATGTGGCAGGCCAGTTGAATGCGGCTGAGTATTTGTTCTTTAAATATCATAGAATACTTGCATAAGGGAAGAATTTTGTGGACTACATCTGGCGTGATTGTATAATTCCTTGTGTTGGAGGAAAAAAATCTCCTTTCCAGCCTGAGGCTCAGCTCTCTTTAGCCTATTTAAATGGAAGACTACAGTCCCCAAGGAAAAAGTCCCAAATTCTCCTTCTGCTGCTGTTAACCGAAACAGTTAGGTATGGAATGAAAGGCAGACACTAAAGAAAACCTTGCTGGGTAAGAAAGTACAACCCATCTGGTACAAAGCAAGGCCAGCACTTGGCCTGCACTGCAAGGAGCTGGAAATTCTTGCTGTGGCAGAAATGAAGCCACCTACCCTGCCGCCTGGGGCAGACACAGCAGAAGTAGTGACACCACCTGCCTTTCTCATCGCAGGGGCTGCCCAGTTCCTCCAAGTATGTTCACTGTACCCTAGGTAGGCCTGATGCACAGTTTCCAAGGATAGTGGTCCATGCCGAGAGGGGTACTGGCCGGACACATGGCAAAGCGAGGTGGCAAAGGCATGCCAAAGGAGCGGAGCCAAGGGAAACCAGGACAGAGTGAGGTCACCGATTTCAAACCATCTCCCAATGGATGCGCAACGGGCGCTTTTGCTGTGCCGGGTCCCCGCAGCCAGGCGAGCTGACTGCGAAGGAGTGCGCACCTCCCGGCCTCCAAGGCGACCCACTGTGCCGGACGCCCCTGCGCCCGGGCTTTCCCACCCGGCAGCCCGCGCCCGCACCCACCTTGACGACGTAGGTGACTCCGGCCCCCTGCACCTGGTCGCTAGCGTGCGGGGCGCGGGGCGGCGGCTCGTCGCCGGGTCGGCCCTTCCTGACGGCGCGCATGGCCGGGGCGCGGGGGCCGGGGGGCGCGCTGCCGTCCGGGGCGGCCAGGCTGGGCGCGCTGCAGCTGCCCGAGAGCCGCGCGCCCGCCCGCTCCCTGGCCGCCGACAGGCCGCGGAGGCCCGAGCTGGAGAGTTTCAGGTGGGACACCTTGTGGAGCAGGTGGCCCAAGCTGCCCGGCCCATCGTCGGGCGCCCTGCGCAGCGCGTCTCCGGACACCAGGTAGGGAGCCGCCGCCGGGGCCGCGCGCGCCGCCGAGACCTTGCCACCGCCGCTCACCGACAGGTTGTGCAGAAGGTCATCGACCGATGTCACCGAGTCATTCCTGAAGCGATTGTACTTGGTGCGTGGAAGCATGCCCCTCCGTGGGCTCGCCGCATCCGCCCGGGCGCTGCAGGTGCCGGCCCCGGCGCGGGCTGCCGCGCATAGCAGGCGAGCCGCGGTCCCCGGGGCGGGACGGAGCGGCCGGGACAGCCGGCTGGGGGGCGCGAGCAGCGGCGCCGGTCTACCACCGCTAACACCCCGCACGGCCACGGCCGCGCAGCCCCGGCCCCGGACTCGGCTGCTGAGGGCGGCACGTTTGCTTTGCAAAAGTCATAGTTTCCTCTGATGAGCGCCCAGCTGCTTGGGGCTGCTCACAGCAAAAGCATGACTCACTCTGAGAGGAGACCCTTCTCAACAAAGGCTCGGTGAGCACTGCAAATCACTTCCTGTAGCAAAAAAAAAGAAAGAAAAAAAGAAGAAAAAACCACATACACCCACTGACAGCACACTAGAGCCAATCAATTCTCAAATTTCCTTTCTCTACCTTCCCAGATATTTCCTTCCAACCTTTGGTTTTTCACCTCCCCATCCCCCGACCTCCCTCAGCATTTGTGCCAGAGGTAAATCCAGTTCCTTCAGATGAACTTTCTGAAACCCATTATTCTATGCTAGGGTTTTTTTTTCTTCCCTGTTCAGCCCATCTGTGTGAGCCTGGAAAAGTGTCTGACGGCGCAGCGTTAAAATGTGACGAAGGATTTTTAAGAATAAGATCTTCAGCGGATCCTCATGAATTCTGATTTGGAAAGCAGCAGGAATTGTTAAATAGCCAAAAAAAAGGAAGAAGAAGAAGAAGAAGGGGAAAGATTCACTCCCAGGTGAACATAAAATATCAATTTCCAGGGTATTTTTTCTTTTCAAATCAACAGAGCAGCCATGACGAGTGCCTTTGTGGCAATGCAGTTCCTAAAAAAAAAAAAAAAAAATCTGCATAGGAACTTCTGCCCAGAGCCAGTGAGGGTCTCTTCCCTGCTAATTTACAGCAGTCTTTCTCAGCCAGGGTTAAGTTGAAAACCCACTTCCGAAAAAGAAGAGTGCTTCTTTGATGAATGGCAACAAGCTCCAGAAATCCATTCCAAAAAGGGGGCTGTGCTTGAAGCTTTATTCCAACTGAATGTGCTCAAGCTCTGGAAAAATGCCTAAGAAACGCTACAAATACATTTCAATATCCCTTTAGTTGCTGCTTGCAACCCTGCAGTAAGGAAGAAAAAAAACATGCAGCTGCTCTCATTACACATCTAATCCTCAGAAAAACGCCTTATCTTCAGGAATCAGACACGGGCTGCAAGTGAAAAACACAGGCCTCCTTCCTGTCAGGCAGAACAGAGCATTGCCCCCCACACACACACACCCAGGTCTGCGGAGGCGCAAACCCACTGACCCTTGTCACCATGGGCTCTGCCGGTCTTCATTGTCTATTGAGAGAAGCTGCCGACACAGTGAAACGCTCCCTGTCCAAGTTTCCCGGCTACTTCTGTGCAAAAAATGAATTTACCTCTAGCATGTTATCAGGTCACCCTGAGTCTTCTCACACCCACAACTAGACATGTGACACTTGAGGCACCGAGCCTTGAAGAGCTTTATGGAACAACGTGTAAGGAGGGCCCCTGATGGCGGGCCAGGTGAGGCCCGCTGCGGGGAAGCAGGAGCACAGAGGAGCGGCGGCCCCCCTCCCAGGGCTGCAGGCCTAGCCGAGCAGCCGCATGGCACTCATTTTTTTCCTTCCCCTTGCTGGCATAGCAACAGCAAATGCACACCCCAGAGATGATGGTGATGGTTATCCAAGTCCCCCCAAATCTAAAGCAAAACTGCCCTATCATTCCCAAACCGTGATCTTCATTAGAAGCAGACAAAAACAGCAAAATGTGAATGAAATGCTGTTTGTGTGAATGAAAGGGCTAGCGAGCGAGCCAGCGTTTCTGTGAATGAAGCAGGGCCTTGCAGCCGGCGCCAGGCAATCCCCTGGTTCCAGCGGCCTCAGCCAATGAGCATCCGCCCTGATGACTCATTCAACAAAAGCTTGCTCAATAGTGGAAGATTCCATTTCAATCAAAGGCGGGATCTTTCATCCAACGGCAGTGTGGGAAAAAAAAAAAAAAAAAAAGCCAGCCTGATTACAAAGATGCAGGGAGGAAGGAGACTGCTGTTACGAAGAGAGGAAAAACTAGTTTTTCCAAGGAAATTCAAGAATCATTGGATAGGTATGAGTGTGAACAGGATTGCCCTCTTGGAAGTGAGCTGTGCCCTAAAACTTTCATTCAGCCATTCATTTACATCAAGGAGCAACCATGAATGTGCCATTCTGTTCAGCATTTATTATGAATGTACAGTGAATGCACATTCAAACCTAGGCTCCTCGCCCTTGATTCTTTTTGTGAAAGGAGTATAGAACAGGCATGCACGTTCTGAGTCTCCAAGGAGGAAAAAAAAAAAAAAAAAAAAAAAAAAGCTACACGGTTAACCCTTTAGCCAACAGGAGACTTTTATTTCTTTTGTTATGATGAAGCAAGTAAAGGGAAATTGACCATTTTAAAATATAAATAGCAATATAAATTTACCACATGTAAGAAGATACATAATCTAAGAGTGTGATCAGTATTTTAAGAATACAATAGTACAGTAAAACCTCACTTATCAGGAAGATGGTATCAGCATTTTGGAACGTAGGAGAAAAGCAGAAAGACAATCCCAAAGGCTTCTTAGCACCAAAATAGAAGCTGCAAGCCCAGCCAAGAAGCCCCGCCCCCCCTCGCTTCCCTGGACAGCCTTGTGGGCCCTCACTGGGTGCTGTTACTGCTTATTTTAGACATTATCCCAAAAGCCTGAGTATTGAGTTTACCAGCCTGTGACTACATAAAGATGGATGATGGATGAAATTTTCATAGTCTGGTGACAAGACAAAAACAGAAAAAAAGGAAACCATTATTAAGTCAGCCTCAAGAAAGCCAGGCAGCCTTTCCAGAATATTTCAGTTTTTCTTTTTAAATCTATTCATTTAAAAACGTATTGATTTTCTATTGCTGCCATAACCACAAAATCAGTGGTTTAAAACAACACAAATTTGTTATCTCCTGGTGCTGTAGGTCAGAAGTCCAAAATGGCTTACATGGGGATAAAGTCAAGATGTGGGCAGGGCTCATGCCTTTTGGAGTTTCTGGAGAAGAATCCTTCTCCTTGCCTTCTCCTGCTTCTAGAGACTGTCCAAACAGGTATTCCTGAGGATGGGCCATAAGCTGGGCCCTGGGGAGTGTGGCTTTGCCCCATAGAAGGTTTCTTTCTAGCAAGAGAGGCAGAAATTTGAAAATTAATATTATAATGCAGTATGCTATGTAAATGTTTTAATATGTGTGAGATATAAAAACTATCCAGAGGGGACCATGCTGAGCTTGGCCTAAGGATGTCAGGGGTGACTTCAGTGGGGAGATGACCCCCAAGCAGAGTTTTGAGGGACTGCTGGGATCTTCCAGGTAGGCTGAGGGGAAAAGGTACTTTGGGAGGAGATGCTGTGTGGGGAAAAGCTCAAGACTTGAGCGGGCTCAGGATTTCCAGAATCCTGTGTAGATTGGTTGGGCTGATGCGGAGTGTTGGGAAGCCAGACCACTAAGAGGGCCAGACCTAGAGGAT